>NC_092794.1:36284220-36635886 GCF_918797505.1 Bemisia tabaci | reverse complement strand
ATGGACCTCATTTTCGGACTCTACGACCCCGAAAACCTAATAATTGATACATCACTATGCACTTGGACCCGTATAGGCAAATTAGTACCCCTGAGTGGTATTTTTGGCCGCCATCTTGGATTTGGAGCCCTCCTTTGGGTCGGGGGTGTTTTTAAATTTGATATTCGGATTCCTCGTGTCATTTTACATAGGAATCGACATCTGACTCGACGCTATCCGCAAAATTTAAAACTTTCACCATGGCGGCGGCCATCTTGGACGCCATCTTGAATTCTGGGCGTCGGTTCAATTTTTGAACTTGACACCATCGAAATTCTGATTCTAGACATCCTAAAGAAGAGAATGACATATCACAACAATTTTACCCACGAAGCTGCACACGGATGCATATGTGGTACCGAACTAATAAGTTCCCGGGCCGTAAGTTATTTCTGACGCCGGAGTCCGCATGCGCAATTACGGCACGGCGACCATTCGTGGTTTTGTTATTGTTATCACAGGTGATCAGTGTCAATTATTGTCAAAAATCGTGTAAATTGTAATCGTTGTAAAGTTATTAACTCTTTTTCTCTGTACGTCATTACTTAAATAAAGCTACTGTACCGAGATTTCAACAACAATTTACAAAAGAACTGTCTGAGCAATTTCTTTCAAACTTGGCAAGAATGAAGCTAAGAACCACCTCTACACGCCTGAAAAATCAAATTTAGAAAAAAATGCCAATGAAGCCCAAAAAAAAGAAAAGTTGCTTCTCCCTATACTAATGCATTTGGGATACGCGGTTGTTTACGCGAACCGCGCTGAATAGGTTCAATCCTGTCGCGTGACGTCACATCATTATAGATGAAAGAGGTTGTTCCAGAAACGCCGATTTTGGCCCTCCCCTGGATTTGGCCCAAACTTTGCTCAGATGTTGTACTAAGTGTCCCCGATGCTTAAGCAAAATTTCAGCCCCCTCGGATAATTAGGGGGGAGGGGGCAGGGGGGCAAAGTTGCAATTTTTTCAAAACTTTAAAAATCGATATCTCGCGAACGGTTTGAGTGTAAGTGTTGCGGTTTGCGCTAAAAAACGTTAAAAAATATTCTCTACACGAATATTGATGCTGTTTGCATGGTTGCGTAATTTATCGTAGTTATAAATCGATTTTTTCGATTTTGAAGGTTTGACTTTTTTTCGTTTTTCGTCTCTCCTCTCCAGGCGATCGTTGCTATGTGAATAAAAACCAATTGAGGTGATTCTCCATAAAATTCTGCATCTACCACACTGTGTTGGACCTTGGGGAAACGATTCATTCTTGAGTTATAGCGATTTTTCTGCGCGTTCCCGGTTACGCGCGGGCGGCATATCGGCGGTGCTCCATCCGCCCCGGGCGAGGCAGAGGTTGTTTCACTGCTAGGGCCTTATATTCATGCTATAGGCTGTAATTATTGATATTTTCTCCTTCCCCCACCCTTCCCCTCCTATAAATATGTTTCTTATACTTCGTTATACAGGGTGTCCCGGACCACCCGTACCAGGTCTTTTTCTCGGTTGGTTTAGGTAGTACGAAGTGGGGGACCGCGGGGTTAAACAGGGAATTGACCCCAAGGTATCCGAATTTCATGGTCCCGAAACTCTCCATGCCGCCCTTGGGGAGTAAAGAGGGGGTCACGATCCCTAAAGTCGGGAGACATTGTGCCTCCCTCTTTTACCCCCCAAGGGCGGCATGGAGAGTTTCGGGACCATGAAATTCGGATACCTTGGGGTCAATTCCCTGTTTAACCCCGCGGTTCCCCACTTCGTACTACCTAAACCATCCGAGAAAAAGACCTGGTACGGGTGGTCCGGGTCACCCTGTATAACGAAGTATAAAAAACATATTTATAGGAGGGGAAGGGTGGGGGAAGGAGAAAATATCAATAATTACAGCCTACAGCATGAATATAAGGCCCTAGCAGTGAAACAACCTCTGCCTCGCCCGGGGCGGATGGAGCGCCGCCGATATGCCGCCCGCGCGTAACCGGGAACGTGCAGAAAAATCGCTATAACTCAAGAATGAATCGTTTCCCCAAGGTCCAACAAAGTGTGGTAGATGCAGAATTTCATGGAGAATCACCTCAATTGGTTTTTATTCACATAGCAACGATCGCCTGGAGAGGAGAGACGAAAAACGAAAAAAAGTCGAACCTTCAAAATCGAAAAAATCGATTTATGAGTACGATAAATTCGGCAATCGTGCAAACAGCATTTATATTCTTGTAGAGAATATTTTTTAACGTTTTTTAGCGCAAACCGCAACACTTAACCTCAAACCGTTCGCGAGATATCGATTTTTAAAGTTTTGGAAAAATTGCAACTTTGCCCCCTGCCCCCTCCCCCCTAATTATCCGAGGGGGCTGAAATTTTGCTCAAGCATCTGGGACACTTAGTACAACATCTGAGCAAAGTTTGGGCCAAATCCAGGGGGGGGCCAAAATCGGCGTTTTTGGAACAACCTCTTTCAGGTTTTAGGGGATATTTATCAACGGATTTACGTGAAATCTGTAGTCCAGGGGTACTTTTCGACGGGAAACACGAATTTTTGGTCATATTTTCAAAATTTCAAAATCCAAGATGGCGGCCGTGGCCTAAAATGATAAATCGGCTCCTGTTTGATCGATCTTCGTAAAACTTGGCATCCGGGGGTATTTTTCGACGGGAAATAGTCCAGGCAAATAAGCCATGAAAAGGGCTATAGCATGCGAAAATCCCGGGTAGCAATGTTTTCATCGATTCCTATGTAATTTTTGACGCTGAATCCGAATTCCAACTTTGCACCACTAAATTCAGACCGGAAAGCTGCCAAATTTGGCAAAAATGGCCCAAAATCGGACTTTTTTCCGGATTATGGCCTGTAACTTGCCAAAAATTGATCCGACGATAAAATTAGTTACTTTCAGAAATAAAGCTCGTTAAATTTCCCATAAAAAAGTTCCTATACACTTTTTTGCTTAATGCAAAATCAAGCGCGCTGGCGGGCTCCGAACTTTGAAAAATGAGAAAAAATTGTGTTTTTCGCGGTTTTTGCCCGATGTCTCCTGTTTTAATCGTCCGACGAGTAATTTTTGCACAAATTAAGTGAAGATAATAAAATTTACACTTAGTGAAATGAATTGATGTAAATAATAAGGATAACCCAACACATTACAGTATGCGCAATTTTCGCATATTTTACAAAGTTCGGAGCCCGCCAGCGCGCTTGATTTTGCCTTGAGCAAAAAATTGTATAGGAACTTTTTTATAGGAAATTTAACGATTTTTATTTCTGAAAATAACTAATTTTATCGTCAGATCAAGTTTTGGCAAGCTACAGGCCATAATCCGGAAAAAAGTCCGATTTTAGGCCATTTTTGCCAAATTTGGCAACTTTCCGGTCCGAGTTTAATGGTGCAAAGTTGAAATTCGGATTCAGCGTCAAAAATTACACAGGTATCGATGAAAACATTGCTGGGTGAGTTCAAATAAGCATCTAATTTGGTGTCCCGAGCTGTTATAATCGTCATAATCCGAGAAAAATGGGCAGATCCAATTTTTTTTTCATTTTCCACAGTATTTTTGACTATTACATGCTTTTTCTCACTTTATTTGGACTGAAATAAAAATTTAGGAGAACTTTAAATGTGCAAATTGCCTACATTTGTCCCAAATTTGTGTGTCCCCCATGCCTGGTTCTTGACTTTAAATCGCTGTTGCAGCATAACTAGAGTGATTATTTAAGAAAACTTTATCGGAGTTGATAGGTAATGCTTTTGAATTTGAGAAAAAAAATATGTCAATTTCTTTTTTCCTCCATCAACAACTTGTTCACGCGCTAGAATCATTGTCCCGAGCAACAGTCAGCAACAGTCAGGAGAGACATGGCAACGATGTAATAAGCTCCAAATGATTACCGTAACGTTGAGGTTTTTCCAAAAACGACTTTTTTTGTTTCGATTGAATAGTTCACACGTCGCAGATGGCAAAAATTCTGAAATTCGCAAATTTTTGTGCAAGATTAACGCCATTAACGATGCCAAACAAAATGCTATACACGATAACTAACAGGGCGTCAAGCATACACACACACACTCATATCAGCTCGTAAAATACTTTTGAAGTGTGCGTTAGGGAAAATTTTCTTTTATTCCGATACTCTAGGATGTGCTACTAAATATTCCGTGAAAAAAAACACCAAAATTGTCTTTATTGTTAGAGATAAGCTTAAAAAACAGCTTATTCCATCCTGTCCAGTTCCATCCTGCCCCATATGTTTCCATCCTGTCCCAAAGTCCCAGTTTAATGGGACAGAGTGGAAAATGAGCCAGTTCGGCTGAATTTTTTTATTACATATTATGAAAGTCCTTGGTGAAATGAGTATACAGAATTTTTTTCAGATTTTTTTTGAGCCCTCTGGCCTGAGAAATCTTACTTCAAAAATGCCAAAAATTGAAGGTCTCTGAAACGCTGTTTGAATCGCGCGGGCTGAGAACTGACGTCACACTATAGGTGGTGACGACCCTTGGTTTATTCCGAGTTAGTCCGAACAATATGGCTGCTGCCCGGTTTGTTTATTTAGCGAAAGTTCCTAGCTGTATATTGTGATTTAGTGGTAAAATTTGACGAGAAATTTGTTGAAACATTTGGTTTCGTCCGAAATTAACTCTTTCTTGATGAAAAAAGGCGTTAAAGTTCGCGAAATTTATTCACCGGGCGTCCGCGAGTGAGCATCGGCTATCGGAAACGACGGGCTCGTAAACAAACGAAGATTGATAACAGGAAGGATCCAAACAACTCGGAATCTTTTAATTTTCTTTACCTTTAAACCATTTCTGACTTCTACAAAGCATCTGAAAATCAGTTTTATCGTATTTTACAATCTGGAGCTAGAGTCTATCGGCTCATTGTGATGTGTATTCAGAGTATTCTGAAACAGAAAGTCAGTTGTCATAAGTTCACACCCAGACATTCTTTTCTTGGATCATTCGCTTTTCATTTTCGCCTCAAATCAAGGAGAGACATGGCAACGATGTAATAAGCTCCAAATGATTACCGTAACGTTGAGGTTTTTCCAAAAACGACTTTTTTTGTTTCGATTGAATAGTTCACACGTCGCAGATGGCAAAAATTCTGAAATTCGCAAATTTTTGTGCAAGATTAACGCCATTAACGATGCCAAACAAAATGCTATACACGATAACTAACAGGGCGTCAAGCATACACACACACACTCATATCAGCTCGTAAAATACTTTTGAAGTGTGCGTTAGGGAAAATTTTCTTTTATTCCGATACTCTAGGATGTGCTACTAAATATTCCGTGAAAAAAAACACCAAAATTGTCTTTATTGTTAGAGATAAGCTTAAAAAACAGCTTATTCCATCCTGTCCAGTTCCATCCTGCCCCATATGTTTCCATCCTGTCCCAAAGTCCCAGTTTAATGGGACAGAGTGGAAAATGAGCCAGTTCGGCTGAATTTTTTTATTACATATTATGAAAGTCCTTGGTGAAATGAGTATACAGAATTTTTTTCAGATTTTTTTTGAGCCCTCTGGCCTGAGAAATCTTACTTCAAAAATGCCAAAAATTGAAGGTCTCTGAAACGCTGTTTGAATCGCGCGGGCTGAGAACTGACGTCACACTATAGGTGGTGACGACCCTTGGTTTATTCCGAGTTAGTCCGAACAATATGGCTGCTGCCCGGTTTGTTTATTTAGCGAAAGTTCCTAGCTGTATATTGTGATTTAGTGGTAAAATTTGACGAGAAATTTGTTGAAACATTTGGTTTCGTCCGAAATTAACTCTTTCTTGATGAAAAAAGGCGTTAAAGTTCGCGAAATTTATTCACCGGGCGTCCGCGAGTGAGCATCGGCTATCGGAAACGACGGGCTCGTAAACAAACGAAGATTGATAACAGGAAGGATCCAAACAACTCGGAATCTTTTAATTTTCTTTACCTTTAAACCATTTCTGACTTCTACAAAGCATCTGAAAATCAGTTTTATCGTATTTTACAATCTGGAGCTAGAGTCTATCGGCTCATTGTGATGTGTATTCAGAGTATTCTGAAACAGAAAGTCAGTTGTCATAAGTTCACACCCAGACATTCTTTTCTTGGATCATTCGCTTTTCATTTTCGCCTCAAATCAAGTGTTTTGTAGTTTCCTTATCTGAAGTATGTGGTTTTGAATTCATACAAGAGTTTGAAGTTCATCTGTTTTAGCATTAAAGCCTATTGAGCCCTCAAACTTTACCGATATGATTACAGTTCAAGGTTCCTCTGGTCCGTACCAAGTGATTAGGTACACATCAAAGATGTGTCCTATGGTTCTTCAAATTAACAGTTCAGAAGTAAATTAGAGACTACAGTAACTTAATCCACTCCTGCCCTTTCCTTCAGTGTTTGTTCGTGTCTGTTCTTTATGCGTTACCACTCTAGTGCATACACCGGTAATGTAGGTTAGATAGGTATTATCGCATATTTTCTACTAGCAGTACCTTCTCTTAAGCGTTCTAATTTAGCCAAGAAATTCCACCAGTTGCAGAAAATTGTGTGCGTAATGAATAAGTGAATATGAATACCTCCTTTTGGTGACTCAAAGTTTCTCAGATCCGTCTTAAGGAGGTTTCGCATGTAGGTGCATGATCAGTTTTGCCAGATGAAATTACTGCTCTAGCAGCTTCAAATTTATACTTTGATCTCTGATTCACTAATAAATGACACTTTATGGTGTCATTTATATTTAATCAGTTCAAAGCTAATGCGACAATAAATCATCAAAGGTCCGATTGAGGAAGAAATTTTCCGGTGAGTGCCACGGCTGAATCAACATTCCAACTAGACTTGCGAAGGTATCAACCAGGAAATGATCATCTGTCTGGAAGTGAAATTTTTTTCATTGCATCATACAGTTTAACAGGTAAGATAATTATAATTACTGAGGTACTATCAGGTTAAATACACAAGTTTAGTGTAACATTTAGATTTAGGTATGTTTAACTTTGTGGATAATGATTAATGAAAAAGCGTGGAAAAGTAGTGGCATGGCTAATCTGAGAAAGTACTTACCTAGATTCACTAAGTTTTAGTCTGATTGCTTCTCTTGATGTCCTAATGGAAAAATTATTCGACAAAATTTCTGAAATGTGTGCGTTATTTATATCTTCTACATGCCGAAAATTTTGTGAATACGTAGAGCGTTAAGTCAACTTGTTTACCATTTAAAGTCTAAACTGAAAGTAGAAGTTTTGAACACCGTAGTCAATACGTAATTGAGGCACTGGATGCAAAAAGGCCCTTTCTCGGTTGCAGTGTTTGAGAGTCACCTCTAATATTTCATTCTTTGAAAGGAAAGTGAATGCATCAAGTGAACTAGTTGACTCTCAATCAGAAATACCATGAATAGTAGGATAATCATCTCATAATTGTCTCTTATATATGAAAATAAAAACTCTGAAAGTTATCTGAGAAAGCACTTGAGATCGATTTCCATATTCTTAGATGAAGCCTACGTTTAAAATCACAATATTTCAAATTTTCCATAGTGCTTAAGGCCTGCAGCACAACCTTATCTTTCAAGGCAGGAAAAACACCATGGAACCTCCATCATTGCCAACTTCCAGCTAAAGGCTTTCAGATTACTTCATCCGTGTCTCAGTGGAGAGAAGCTGTAGGATTAACTCATTCCCACGATTTCGTTACTTCACCTACATTTCATGTTGTACTCCTCTTCAAGTATATGACTGCAGATGAGCAGATTTAGAAATTTTTAATGCACTCCGCATCTAAGAAATGAAAGAGCCTTAATAGAATTATCACTTACCATATAGGTATCACTTCCTCATGAGTCTGTTTGGGTTGATACCTTCGCAAGTCTAGTTGGAATGTTGATTCAGCCGTGGCACTCACCGGAAAATTTCTTCCTCAATCGGACCTTTGATGATTTATTGTCGCATTAGCTTTGAACTGATTAAATATAAATGACACCATAAAGTGTCATTTATTAGTGAATCAGAGATCAAAGTATAAATTTGAAGCTGCTAGAGCAGTAATTTCATCTGGCAAAACTGATCATGCACCTACATGCGAAACCTCCTTAAGACGGATCTGAGAAACTTTGAGTCACCAAAAGGAGGTATTCATATTCACTTATTCATTACGCACACAATTTTCTGCAACTGGTGGAATTTCTTGGCTAAATTAGAACGCTTAAGAGAAGGTACTGCTAGTAGAAAATATGCGATAATACCTATCTAACCTACATTACCGGTGTATGCACTAGAGTGGTAACGCATAAAGAACAGACACGAACAAACACTGAAGGAAAGGGCAGGAGTGGATTAAGTTACTGTAGTCTCTAATTTACTTCTGAACTGTTAATTTGAAGAACCATAGGACACATCTTTGATGTACGGACCAGAGGAACCTTGAACTGTAATCATATCGGTAAAGTTTGAGGGCTCAATAGGCTTTAATGCTAAAACAGATGAACTTCAAACTCTTGTATGAATTCAAAACCACATACTTCAGATAAGGAAACTACAAAACACTTGATTTGAGGCGAAAATGAAAAGCGAATGATCCAAGAAAAGAATGTCTGGGTGTGAACTTATGACAACTGACTTTCTGTTTCAGAATACTCTGAATACACATCACAATGAGCCGATAGACTCTAGCTCCAGATTGTAAAATACGATAAAACTGATTTTCAGATGCTTTGTAGAAGTCAGAAATGGTTTAAAGGTAAAGAAAATTAAAAGATTCCGAGTTGTTTGGATCCTTCCTGTTATCAATCTTCGTTTGTTTACGAGCCCGTCGTTTCCGATAGCCGATGCTCACTCGCGGACGCCCGGTGAATAAATTTCGCGAACTTTAACGCCTTTTTTCATCAAGAAAGAGTTAATTTCGGACGAAACCAAATGTTTCAACAAATTTCTCGTCAAAGAGGTGTGTGAAAAAACGGCCGAAAATGCCTCAAGGCATTCTCGAATTTTGATCACTTGGGGTGATACAGTAGCTTCCGAGACGCCCAAAACCGGTCGCCGTTTTGCTTAGAAGCGCCGGGTTGCGACGTTGCCATTTTTTAAAGTGGAAACCTTTAAAAATTCATATCTCCGCCGCATCTCAACCGATTTCAATGAACTTTTTTTTAAAATGTTCCTCTTAAATAGAGCTTTCTAGTGATATACAGTTTTCAGGGGTTTACTCGGCTTTAAGTGGCACTTACGCGGTTTCAGCAGTTTTTGATAGACACAAAAATTTAGTTTTTATTTTACCACGATCGTGGAATCGACGGAATCTAAACAAAAACCAGTCTAAACAAAAGTTCAGATTCTCACCTTTCTAACGAGCACAAGATCATCCCGGGGAAACGTTTAGTTTCCGAGATATGACCGCTCAAAGTTGGTCACACGCGCTTTTGCGCATTGTGAATGCGTCTTATCACTGAATCATTCGCGAGTTAGGGGTCCCTTACGTTCAATTCACGTTGAAATAATTACACAGAGCAGTAAGGTGTCCAACACGAGCCATTTTTTTCACCTTCAGCTGCCGATGTGCGACGTTGCCATTTTTTGAAGTGAAAACTCTTAAAAATGCATAACTCCGCTGCATTTCAACCAATTTCAATGAACTTTTTTTTGAAATGTTCCTCTTAATTAGAGCTCTCTAATGGTATTTAGGTTTCTGGATTTTATTTACCTTAGGGAGGCACTTAGGTCGTTGATATGGTTCTGTGCAGAGATTTTTCATACAAAAAATAGTGTCGCTATTTATATGTACATTTTTATTTTTATTTACTTTTTTTTCGGAAGGGGGTCTGGTTTTTTTAACATTCAAACTTGATCGGATGATCACCATCGCTTAAAGTATAATGCAAAAATCTTAGTAAAAGAGCAACACCACCCACGCTTGTACAACAGGAGCGTCGCTTTCAATATTTGTACCTTGTAAGAATAGCGGTTAAAAGAATCCCTTTATTAAAAGTTCTTTGTTTTGAATTCTGTCATTTCAAACCCTCCCACAACCCTCGGAAATCAAAAAATAAAAATACAAATAAATAAATAGCGACACTATTTTTTGTATGAAAAATCTCTGCACAGAACCATATCAACGACCTAAGTGCCTCCCTAAGGTAAATAAAATCCAGAAACCTAAATACCATTACCCTGCATTTAACTCATTGTATCTATGTCAATTTTCTTAAGACACATTTTTCTTTATATTTCTAGGCTCTTTACACCACCTCTGTTTAAAATTCATTTTATCAGTTTCATCTTAGCTTTTGTCTAACCACTGCAACTAAAAGACACCCATTTTCTACTATTACTTTCTTCTCAATTTAGTGCTTCAACAACTTTGCGCTTCCAGTGTCTATATGTAAATGTAAATTTGCAGTTTAAAATTAAACAGTAAGCCTTAAAATATGTGTCTTGAATTAGGTATAGGTAAATTAAGGTAAATAATAAAAAGACATTTTGTCTTTACAACATATATTTAACTTTATATAATAATCACAATGTGTATATAGTGCCCCACTGTATATTACCCTCCTCATACCCCAATCTTGGGGATACCTTATCTTAATAACACTAGAAATAAGTCTCTCAGTTAGTCTTAAGTCTAGTTTTAATCATATTGTAAATATTCTAATTACTGAATAAGTAGGTGAATGTTTTTAAAAAAAAAAAAAAAAAAAAAAAAAAAAAAAAAAAAAAAAAAAAAAAAAAAATACCATTAGAAAGCTCTAATTAAGAGGAACATTTCAAAAAAAAGTTCATTGAAATTGGTTGAAATGCAGCGGAGTTATGCATTTTTAAGAGTTTTCACTTCAAAAAATGGCAACGTCGCACATCGGCAGCTGAAGGTGAAAAAAATGGCTCGTGTTGGACACCTTACTGCTCTGTGTAATTATTTCAACGTGAATTGAACGTAAGGGACCCCTAACTCGCGAATGATTCAGTGATAAGACGCATTCACATTGCGCAAAAGCGCGTGTGACCAACTTTGAGCGGTCATATCTCGGAAACTAAACGTTTCCCCGGGATGATCTTGTGCTCGTTAGAAAGGTGAGAATCTGAACTTTTGTTTAGACTGGTTTTTGTTTAGATTCCGTCGATTCCACGATCGTGGTAAAATAAAAACTAAATTTTTGTGTCTATCAAAAACTGCTGAAACCGCGTAAGTGCCACTTAAAGCCGAGTAAACCCCTGAAAACTGTATATCACTAGAAAGCTCTATTTAAGAGGAACATTTTAAAAAAAAGTTCATTGAAATCGGTTGAGATGCGGCGGAGATATGAATTTTTAAAGGTTTCCACTTTAAAAAATGGCAACGTCGCAACCCGGCGCTTCTAAGCAAAACGGCGACCGGTTTTGGGCGTCTCGGAAGCTACTGTATCACCCCAAGTGATCAAAATTCGAGAATGCCTTGAGGCATTTTTGGCCGTTTTTTCACACACCTCTTTTACCACTAAATCACAATATACAGATAGAAACTTTCGCTAAATAAGCAAACCGGGCAGCAGCCATATTGTTCGGACTAACTCGGAATAAACCAAGGGTGGTCACCTGAGGTGTGACGTCAAAAATCGGCGTTCGCGCCACGGCCCGGATTCAAATAACGTTTTTGAGGGGCACGATTTTAAAATCGCATTTTCTCCCCTTAGCAATTTTTTTCAAAACTTTTTATTGTGCTCATCGTTTTTCTGGTGAAATTTTACATATAGTGCAATAGCTGTTAAGCCAATCCCTCACCAGCGGCCCGATTATTGAAACTATGTCAGCCCGACACGACAAGACATAGCCCTATCTTAACCATGCAATATATCGCAATTCGATGTCTTATCGGGCTGGTTTAAATTTCAATAATCGGCCCGCAGCCGAACTGCCTGCCTGCCTCAGTTACAACTGAGATTTGCTTGTTTAAGCCTTGTAGGCGCTCTTTTCTACCGATTTAAGTGAAACTTGGTGTCCGGGGGTATTTTTCAATGAGGAACTCGAATTTTCAGTCGAATTTTGAAAATTCGAAAATCCAAGATGGCGGACATGACCTAAAATGCTATCGCAGCGCCTATCAACTGAGACTTGTTTGTTTAAGCCCTGTAGGCGCTCTTTTTGACAGATTTAAGTGAAACCTGGTTCATGGGGGTATTTTTCGATGGGAAACTCGAATTTCTAGTCGAATTTCCAAAATTCGAAAATCCAAGATGGCGGACATGGCTTAAAATGCTATCTCAGCGTCTAATCAATCGATTTACGCGAAACTTGGTACCCGGGGGTAATGGGTATTTTTGAATGGGGAACTTGAATTTTTAGTCGAATTTTCAAAATTCGAAAATCCAAGATGGCGGACATGGCCTAAAATGCTATCTCAGTGCCTAATCAATCGATTTACGCGAAACTTGGTACCCGCGGATATTTTAGAATGGGGAACTCGAACTTTAATCAAATTTCCAAGATGCGAAAATCTAAGATGGTGGCCGTGGCTTAAAACACTATCTCGGAGACTAATTAATTGATTTTAATGAAACTGTACCGGAAAACCATGGTATTAGGAAAAGAAAGGAAATTTTAATAGGGGTGCAACAGGGTTTTTTATGTATCTTGGGCCACGAAATCTAAAAATTCTTGGGTTTTTTCCATCGTGCACAGATTCTCCCGGAAAATTGACTCTTCTGGAAAAGCTAGATTTTTAAGGAAAATTCCGATTTTCCCGGATAAGTTCCGAACTTTCCTCGGATAAATCGCACTGATACAGGTAAATGGAGGTGTTCTTCAGAATCAGCGCCAAAAATCTACTCAGAAACCATCGGCAAATCTTTGGAAAATCAAAAAAAAAAGAAGAAGAATCCTTGACCGATGTAATTGTTATGTCAATGTAAGTCCTGAAAATTTTCCTGGCTTTATCTCCACTTCAGCGAGTACACGCCCACTCGAAGTTTTAAAATTCGGTATTTTTGATCCATTTGGTATTGCAATATTCCAAGAAATAAAAGCTTCTTCTCGTGTTAAAGGAAAACAGTGCGCATTTTGATAAACAGACGGAAGTGTCTAAAAGACAAGCAGAATAAGCTCCAGATATCTTTCATGACGGATGAATTTTTTCTCAATTTTTTTTGGTTCTGCAAGATATGAAAGGGTTACATGTTTTCAATTATGCTTTAATTTTGTGCTCGACGATGCTTTTATGACAATTGTGTTCAATTTTTAATTAAAAGTATTATATGTCACCTCTGTGATGAAAATTTGGGAAATCAGGCGAAATTACGGCAAATTTTGGGTAGTGATACACTTGACGGTGGAAATTCGGTTTAAGCCCAACTATTAAGCTCGACGAGCTATATTTCTTAAGTCTACACCTAATGATAGTCAAAATAAAGTTTGCCCAAAAATTCACAAAAAAATTTTGGGAGGAAATAGAACCTGGAATTTGACCCTTATTTGAATTCACCCTGCTACCCGGGATTTTTGCAGGCTCTTTTCCTTGTTTGCCTGGACTAAAACTCGAATTTTTGGTCAGATTTTCAAAATTTCAGAATCCAAGATGGCGGCCGTGGCCTTAAATGCTTAGTCGGCTCCTGTTCGCTCGATTTTCGTGAAACACGGTATCCGAGAGTATTCTTCGACGGGAAACTCGAATTTTTTGTCAGATTTTCAAAATTTCAGAATCCAAGATGGCGGCCGTGGCCTAAAATGCTAAGTCGGCTCCTGTTCGCTCGATTTTCGTGAAACACGGTATCCGGGGGTATTTTTCGACGCGAAACTCGAATTTTTTGTCAGATTTTCAAAATTTCAGAATCCAAGAAGGCGGCCGTGGCCTAAAATGCTAAGTCGGCTCCTGTTTGCTCGATTTTCGTGAAGCACGGTATCCGGGGTTATTTTTCGACAGGAAACTCGAATTTTTGGTCAGATTTTCAAAATTTCAAAACTCAAGATGGCGGCTGTAGCCAAAGATAACATCCTCGCCACTATTCACCACTTCGTTAAAAAAAAAGTAAGTTCCTTTTTTTTAAAAGTTAATAGCTATGAGGGGCGGCTCGCGGAACGAGTCGCAAGTTCATCGTGAAGCGAGGAACCGAGGGTCCAGGGGCACTCCCCGGCTAGGCGTGACAGCTCGCACAGCGAGCTGAACACAGCTAGTATGTTTCTATAAGTGATTTAGTCCTAAATAATCATAATTCAAGCACTTGAAGCTTCCACCGGACCCCAATCGTCTTTGAGGAAACAGCTGATACAGACTACAGACCTAGAGTGCATAGCTGCACTCAGCAACTAAAGTAACTCAGTATGACTTGATGAATGATCGACAACTCGGATGGAAGTGGACATCCATGACCTCAAGTCTCCCTTTAAAGGGAAAAATCGCATCACTTTATGGATATGTTTCTAGAAAAAGAAGGAGAATCAAGACAATGAGAAAAAATTTCCTTCTACGCTTTTTTTTCTCGCCCACCTGGTGAATAATCATTACAGCCAGAAAAAAGAATCATCACCTTTTTTGAAAGTTTTCTCAGACCTCCTTAAAGGGACGTCAGGACCTCCCTTACAAAAATTTCGAGACTTCCTCCAGCAAAAGTCTCTTGAGGAAAGTTGGAGGTGATCTAAACGAGGTCTCTAGTCGCGGAAGGTGCTAAAATTCAGGCCAATATTTTTATGAAATATTTGCTTCATGTTAAGAAATTACATTATATTTCATTAATTAGGTACCTTTCAAGTGCTCATCAATACCTACCCTATCAGACACTGCAGAAGTTTTCAAATTTCTTAAATTCAAAACGAAATAAATGTACAAAAATCAGACCATTCTGCTCCTTTTATTTGTTTGTGATCATTTATACGAAAAACTTCATGATATCACACCAAAAACACTTCCATATAAAAATGAGCCGCCAAGCTAAAAATATAAATATTCATCGCCTTAAATGCAATGATATCACATAAAGTAGACCCCAAGCAAATCTCATGAATATAAATTGTAAGTTCCTCCTCCCTTCAACATTATTATCGGAAAAACGAAAATTATAGACAAAAAACAAATAATTTAAAAAAGGGATACCAATTTATCATCTTTTTTTGTAGTACAATTGTACAAAAAAAATGATAAAGTATCGGTTTTTTTAAATTTTTTTTTTTGTCTATAATTTTAGTTTTTCCGCTAATAATGTTGAAGGGAGGAGAAACTTACAATTTATATTCATGAAATTTGCTTGGCGTCTACTTCATGTGATATCATTGCATTTAAGGCGACGAATATTTATATTTTTAGCTTAGCGGGTCATTTTTACACGGAAGTGTTTTTGGTGTGATATATACATACAGGGTGGGGCAAAAGTCTGGAGACGGCTGGAGCTAGAGAAACGAGCTTTGTCGTAAGTTCTTAGACGGAAAGAAACCATCTTTCGAGGGGGTCAAAATTTTGGGGGGACAAAGGGGGGCTTCTCAGCCCGCTAACTTTCTTTTTCAAATGGCAGCCCCCATCTTGTCACACATCTTTCAAAAGGGCATATAAAAAGAAAACTTTTGGCGCAAGCGGGGAGTCGCTACCTATCATTGAAACCAAATGGCAGCCTAAAACCGGTCGAAAATCGGTAATCCGACTTGTATCAAAAATTCGACCTGGAATTTGGTATCAGGGAGTTTTTTGGGTCGGGAAAAACGAATTTGATATTGGATTTTCAAAAACTGTGCTTCATTTCAAACTGGCGGCCTAAAACCGGTCGAACCCCGGTTTTTCGGCTGTCAATCAATGGAGTCGCTCAAAAAATGAAATCGGGCAGTTTCTTAGTTCAAGGAAAACGGATATGGTCATATAATTCCCAAAATATCCACGATTGAAAGGTTTAACACGCTTTTGCCCCTCTTCTACATGTTACGATTTTCAATTTACATAATTTTAAGTAATTTGCAATCTAACGCAAAATTCCAAATTCCCAAACCTAATTCCGAAAAGGCGGCATGAAAAATCAAAATTGATCATTTCGGTTTCAACCCACGCATAAATTGGACGTTGGTGTTTAAAGAAATTCAAGATAGGCAAGAGAGACAGAGAGGAAAGTACCAACCGTAGGATCTGTTTCTGTTATCGTTTTCTCCCTACAATGAAAGAAATTAAGTCTGATATCTAGACCGTAAAGATTCCTACTGGTATCGATAAATTTCATTTTTGTTGCGATAAGCGCAAGGTAGATCTTAATCTTCCTGATCAAATTAGTAATGGTTGTCAAGATTTTACACTATTGCAGTTCTTCAGTTCCTCTCATGTTTACTGTGGTATTACTTCTAACTTTCGGCCACCCTAAACAATAACCTTTGTGGCAACCAAGGTAGGTACATCCTCTGAAGCAAAGCTCAATCAGGATGCTGGTGTCGACGGCTAATAACATTTTCATTTTCAGCCTCTGTTTCTGTAATTTAAATCTGGAAATCAGTCCTAACTTCGTGTTCGGCCGAAGATTTACTGAAAAGGTTTCCTTTCGCTGTCTAAGTTGTTTAAACGTGATTTTCCATAAAATTATCGCGGTTCACAGTATTCCGTGCAATTTTTTTCCTTGCATCACGGCGAAAGTAAGTGGAAAAGAAAGAATACCTCTCTTAATGATTCGTGGTTTTGGTGATAGAGAAAGATCTTACGACCAGGTGCGGCAAATTTTCAACCAAACGTTCAATCAGCGCCCTCCCATTTCAAAATCAGCCGTTGAAAAAAACTGTTAAAAGATTTTCGGTTACGGTCTGTGAAAGATCGTGTTCGAAGTTGTAGGCCCCTGACCACAACTTCCCCGGAGAAAACTGAGGAGGTGCTCCTTACTTATCAGGAAAATCCGCGAACTTCAATGAGAAAAGCAGCTCAAGTGACTGATACTGATGTTCTGTTGCGCGTATTCTGAAAAAACACAATTATTACCCCTACCAATTTCATAGTGTTCAGGAGTTAAATGAAGACGACTATCCAAAACTGTTGAGGCTGTGGAATTCGGGGAAACGAAAAAGACTATTTTTGAATTACATTGGAATGTATTATGAGAAATGAGTATATGCTGGCGAGAGAGACCTTACACAACAACTAACTCCTCTAAGCGTGTCGGATGCGCTTCACCCAAGAAAATGATTACTCTGCATCAGCTTTGCTGTGCAGCGTTGCACTGTTTATGAAAATTAGCCATATCTCAACATCCCCTCTTAATTTTCACAAGGAAGGCTCTTGGAAGTAAAGAGTTAAAAAAAAAAGGCTGTTAATTTCATCCTACAGGGCCCTGACCCTTACAAGGCCGTAAGAAAACAAAACTCAACGTAGTCTCTCTCTTACAATAATCTTAAGAACTAGTTATGTTAAAGACAATAATACCCTTTCACCAATAATATAAAAAAAAATTGAAATTCAGAAAAGAAGAAAGACCTTTTATGGCGACATCAGCTGATCACGAAATTTTATGAATAAAATTTTACCAAGTGGTTTAGTAAAAATATCCGCAAGCTGATCGTTAGTAGGGCAATATTTTAAAGTTATCTCTTTAGCCACCGTTTTCTCGTGTAAATAATGGTATCTAATATCTATGTGTTTTGACCTACGATTATGCACACCATTGCGTGCAAGTTTTATGCTGCTTTGATTGTCCATTTTCACCGTGACAGGCACTTCTGAACCTGTAATTTCCTGTGATAAGTCCCGTAAATACATTAGTTCCCGGACACACTCAGCCGCGCTGATCTACTCCGCTTCAGTTGAGGAGAGGCTGACTATCGGCTGTCGTCTTGAACACCAGTGAATTGGTCCACCTGCCAGAAACACCACGAAACCAGAGGTTGATCTCCTTGTCTCCACATCCCCTGCGTAGTCGCTGTCCGCCCACGCATCGAGTTGTAATGGCCCTCCACGACGAAAATTTATCCCCAGGTCCCCAGTCCCGCGCAGGTACCGCAACGTGCGCTTGACGGTTTTGGACGTGGATATTGGATGGCTTCTCAAGGTGACGGCTCGCGAGAGACACGGCAAAGGCGATATCGGGACGGGTTTTATTGGCTGCGCACAGCAAACTCCTCACAACTTGTCGATAAGGATAGTCGATTTTTACGTTTTCACCCACTTCCGAGACATGGTCGGCACTTTCCATCGGCGTCACGACACTTTTGGAATTTTGCATTTGAAAATGATCCAGAATTTTCTGAACATATCCTTTCTGAGTAAGACGGAGGCCGTCTTGAATCCTTTCAATTTCGATCCCGAGGTACGAGGTAGGGTCTAATTCATAAGTCATTTCAAACTCCGTTTGAAGTTCTTGAAGTAAAAAATGAATTTTATGTAGATATTTTGCAGCAACTAGGGCGTAGTCCACATGAATTGCTAGGAGAATGGTGCGGTTAGCATTTGCGAAAATGCATTTGTCTGTTTTAAGCTGATTTAGACCTCTTTCTTTTAATTTCTTTGTAAAACGGATGTTCCATTTTAGGGGAGTCTGTTTGAGGCCATACAAGGACTTCTTCAGTATGCAAACTTTACCTGGAACTTGCTCGAAGTATTCCGGAATTCTCATGAAAATTTCTTCATCTGCATCGAGTTCTCCATATAGGAACGCCGTCTTTATATCGAATTTTGCTAATCGATAATTTTTATTTGCCGCGAAGGCAAAAATTACCCTTAGAGGGCTGCTGTTTATTACCGGAGAAAAGGTCTCTTGAAAATCAACCCCTTCACGTTGTTCACATCCCCGCACAACCAAACGTGCCTTGAATTTGTTGTCGTCTTTGATGGTGAAAACCCATCTATTTGTTAAAATTTTTCGACCTCTTGCATTATCTTCATCAACCAAAGACCATGTATCATTTTTAATTAGTGATGATTTTTCACTTTCCATTGCTGAAATCCACTTGTCTTTATCAGGGGAATTAATGGCCTGTTTTACCGAGGCAGGGATTTTCTCTGCCAAATTCGCCTGCGGCTTGTAATAGTCTGGCGGCAATCTAACACGGTCAGGATAGTGCCGGTCAACAATAGTGTCGTTCAACTCCGATGCTTCTTCTGCTTCTTCGTCAGGGAGCCACTCGCTGCCGGACGTGTCAAGTATCAGCGTGTCATCCTGGCCAGAACCGAGCGGAGAACCAAGTGACTGTTCTGCTGCGTCACCAAATTCCTTTCCCCTTCATCCGCACTGTCAGAATTTTCTGAGTCTTCAGCAAAATACTGCAAAGTATTCCGTTCAACTTCTGATTTCTCTTGAGTTCCGTCGTGTGGATTCTGAACGAAAATTACCTCGCGAGAGATGATTATTTTTCGCATTTCGCTGTCCCACAGACCCATGGATGCATACCCCACAAATGTATACTTCTTCGATTTTTCTTCAAATTTCTTTCTATGAGTGAGAATTTTAGCATATTCATCGCACCCAAAAATTTGTAAATTTTTCAAATGGCTTCTTTCTATTGCATATTTCGTACGGAGTTCTGTCACTGTCGTAGCGGGGGCTTCTATTGGCGACGTATGCGGCAACATAGAGCGCTTCGCCCCACATTTCTTGATGCATCGAGGATGCAATCCGCATGGTACGCGCTTTTTCAACTAAGGTGCGCATTCCGCGTTCGCTCCTTCCGTTCAATTGTGGCGTATAGCTTGGCGAATAATCCAACTCCAGACCACGGTGTTTACACCATTCTTTCAGCGAGTCCGAGGTATTCTCACCGGCGTTGTCACACCTCAACTTCGCGACGCGTAAATTCCACTTTGCTTCGACGGACCGCACTTATTCTTGTAGAATTTCAAAAAATTCCGATTTATGCTTCAATAAATACACGTGAAAATGACCTGAAAAGTCATCCTCGATTAAAGCAAAATAATTATGACCGTCCCATGTGGGGGGATCAATTTTTCCGGAAAGATCAGCGTGTATAATTTCCAAAACTCTGGACGCACGGGTCCTTACTGATGGGAACGGTAATCTTGCTTGTTTCCCTTTAATACACGCGACACAGTTTTATTTCGAGATTGAGGCTTCCCGCGGAGTTAGAGTCATCCCCTCGCACATATTTTATAAGCGCTTAATATTTTTCGCACTAAGATGACCTAATTTTTCATGCCATTGACTGGTATTGGCCTTTTCTGCACTGTATGACGCACCACTTGCCTTCAAAGCTGAATTTCGCACCACGTAAATGCCATTTTCAGATCGATATCCGCACAGTATTTCGACTCCATTCTTTGTAATTGACACTTTTTCCTTAGAAGAAATAACTTGACCGCCTTGATCGCAAATCGCACCGACGGATAGAAGATTTTTTCGAAGTTCCGGCGCGTAGAGTACATTATTGAAAAAACATTCCTCAAATTCGACACTCCCGCACCTTTCAGCTCTTATTGAGCTTCCAGCTTTTGCCACTGAAATTTCGGTGTCATCTTCTTCCCAGTCCTGCAGAATGGATTTGTCCACAGTGAGATGGGTGGTCGTCCCTGAATCAACCACCCACTCCTTTTTATTATCCGCTACAGCAGCCAGGGCAGCCATAGCGAAGAAACCGACTTTAGCATTTGATGATCCCTGAGTTTCCTCTGAGAATCGGACTTAAGGTACCTGTGACGATCCCTGTGTTCCCTCTTTGCGGTTCTGCTTCTTTTTATAGCACATTGCATCCGTGTGATTATTCATCCTACACGTTGAACACCACATTTTTGAGCCATTCCTCATGTCATTATCTGGTTTAGGCGCTCTACATTCCTTAATATGATGTCCGAATTTTCTGCACCGGTTACATCTTCCCTTCTTTTTATGGCTGGCCTCAAATGCAACGCCAGGTTCTTGTTTCTTGGCGCCGCGTTCATCCTCAGAAAATAATCTGAGTTTTAGGTTTGCCAATATACGCTCACTTTTAGGGGTTGATTCCCATGCAGTTTTAAAAAAATTCATTTTATCTGGTAATGTTGCCAGAATCTTGCCCATTAGCATAGAATCATCCCGATCCATTGTGGAGTCCAGTGCCTTTAATCTCACATGAATTTCTTCAAGTTTCCCAATATGATTAGTCATGGACATACCTTTTTCATAGTTAGCGCTGAAAAATTCCTGAAGTACCTCAGCTTTATTCTCTTCCTTTGGTTTTTCATAAAGGCTTTTGAGTTTGGTCCACATGTCCGCTGCTGTTTCACACGTCATAATGTGCACTTGATGATTTGGTTCCAAAGAGGCTGAGATGACTCGCTGTGCAATGCCATTCCGTTTCATCCATTCAAGAATTTTCTTGGCCCTTTCAGGTTGCGTGTCGTCTACCCTCGGCTTTGGTTTAGTTCTTTCTGTGATTTCCAAGGCCGCATATGACTTGAGATGCTTTTTGACTTGAAACTTCCATAACTCTAAATTTCCACGGTTTTTCAACTTTTCTTTTGGGGCTTCAATCGTGGTCTCCATTTTGCCCATGATTCGGAAGAAAATCCTCAACTTTTATTTACCGAACCCGAAGAGAAATTATTCACGTAAGGGACACGAATGGTTTATGTACTTAAGTACAACACTGGTAATTTACTTTCCGTCGAAGAGGAAAAAAAACAGTTTATGCATGTGCGGATACAACATTAATTTATTCTCCTTCTAAGTGGAAAAAAAAAGAGAAAACCGGTTCATGTATGCGCGGATACAAAGTTGATCGATTTACACGGCTCGTCGAACATTTTCTATCTCGCGGCGAAGCTTTTTGCACCTTCCAAGTACATAGCACAATAGCAGTGCCATTATTAATCCGAAAACCAACGCGTATAGAATCATGTTGTGAATATCTAGATCACTGGTGATAGTGATTTGGTTATCGTTATCGAACCAACTCATGATGATAAAAGATTGACAAAGATTCACTAGGAAGGAAAAAAACTTTTTCTTGACGTTCACTCAAGAAAACTGCAACGCCACTCCGCGACGAAACTTTAACTTTCATCGACCGTTTTTACCGTCTCATTTCTTTCTCGTATTTAGCATTTCCGATGTTTTGAATTACGAAACCGCTTGACTAACACGAATTTCGAAAACATACTGGGCCGTATAACCTGTTGAGGCTGTGGAATTCGGGGAAACGAAAAAGACTATTTTTGAATTACATTAGAATGTATTATGAGAAATGAGTACATGCTGGCGAGAGAGACCTTACGCAACAACTAACTCCTCTAAGCGCGTCGGATGCGCATCACCCAAGAAAATGATTACTCTGCATCAGCTTTGCTGTGCAGCGTTGCACTGTTTATGAAAATTAGCCATATCTCAACAAAAACACGTAGACTGTTGTGAAAAACTTCGTTCGAAAATTGATAATCAACCAGATTTTCTTGATTTTGTTCTTCTCTCCGATGAGGCAACTTTTTATCTTAACGGTGTCGTAAAGAAGTATAATGAAAGATTATGAACGGATGAAAATCCGCGGCGGTATCATGAAATTCATACCCCCTAAAGGTTAAAGTATGGTGCGGCATGTTCTGTGGGCACACAATCGGGCCTTTTTCTATCCAATTTAAATGGCAAATCTTATCTTGCACTCCCTAAAATTCTCTCGGTCCATGCGTAGGGTTTGTGAAGATCGGGAAATAAGGAATTCAACATGGTTAGTAAAACCGTGTCAAACATGAAATTCTGAAGAGCACCATGATCACCTGGGAAACTTTGGGGTTTTTTATGAATCACCATAGGCACAAATTTGAAATTCTGACTGCCGATGGTTTTAGTACTTTTCTGTCCTTAAATACTGGGAATTCGGAATACCCTTCGTATTTTAAGCATCAAAGTTATCTCAAAATCCATTTGGTGTTTCAAATTTCACCGCCTTTCTGAGGGTTGTAGAAAAGTATCATGAAGGTTGATTGTTGAAAGAGATAGCCAATTTATTTCTCAGGAACTTGAGATGTTACGAATTAGCATCATTAACAATATGAGGTGAAAGAGTGCAATTTCTTAATGCTCCGCCTACCTTGGCCCCTTAAGGAGCAACCAATTGAGACGCTCCTCTAATCAAGTGCCTCAATTTTGTAGCAAGTATCTCAAAAGATTTTTTGTTATTATTATTGGATGGAAAAGTGAATGTACATATAATAGCTGAAAGCGTCGAGAACCATTGCCTTAATGTACGCCCGAGCTTGTGAAAGTCATCGTGATGTACTTTTCTTGCAGTGCTATTTTAAATTAGGGTGTACAATTTGAATGAAATCTTAATTGCCCTATTTCATTTTCGTCTGTTTTAAGATCAAAGAAATCATTCGCCAAGGTGTAGAGGTGCCAGAAGGTCAAAATGACTTGCGGAGAATGCAACTGAGAGAATTAGCTCTTTTGAATGGTACTTTGCGAGAAAATGATGGTCCTCGATGTTCCAATTGTGGTGCCTCAGATCATAAGTCTTGGCTGGTAAGTATTTTTTTAGTTTTCCTTTCACTCAAGTTTACTCTCTTTACTTTGGATATATTTTATCTATTCTTGCTTTCTGTTTCAATATTTTTCCATTAGAACATCCAAAATATCTGTACACTGAAAAAAAAGGCTTTTTAAACTTAAGTAAACGCGTTGACTTTGATTTTATACTAATTCCAGGGCGGGTCCGCCTTGGAAGAAGGCACTGGGTTTCTCAATGTTAGCACTCAGAATTCTCTTGGAACAAGAAAATCAACGGCATTAATAAGCGATGGTGTACTTGAATGAAGAAACCTGTTTCTTAAAATTAGTAAAGGGGGACAACGCCTTCAGAGCACTGTCGTTTCCTTTTTTCAACTCCCCAGCTTGCTTGAAAGAGGAGAGCTTGTTGTGTCAAAAGAATAAATCGGTCTCTAAAAAGTAGTAAACGGGGCGAACGCCTTCTGAGAACGTCTGTTGCCTCTTTTCAGGTCATCAGGTTGCTTGATCAAGTAAAATACTGTGTGCCAAAAGGAGGAACCTGTATCCTTAAAATTGGTAAATGGGTCGAGCGCCTTCCAAGGGGGAAAAACCAGTCAGCAATACGCTCGTTGTCTTATTCCAAGTAACAGCTCACTGGATGACAGAAAACACGTTTTGTCACATGTTTCATCGAAGACGAAACCAGGTTCCTTAACATTAGTAAATGGGATGAATCCTTTCCGGGGGAATGGACGCAGTTGGTCATACGCTGTTGCCTGCTTTTAAGACAACAGTTTGCTGGGAAGAAGGAACTAGTTTCCTTAAAATTAGTAAATGGGATGGTTATGCCCCCTGAGAGGATGATGCATACAATTGTTGCCAGATGCCGTTAGCATCTGCTTAAACCAACAAATTGTATGAAGGAAAAAAGGAATCCATGTATCAAAATTATTGTGAACAAAAAATATGGTTCCTCTGAGGGAAAGGGTGCAAAGATGCGAGGATTAAAATATTTTGATCAGAACAGGGATTGGGAGTTCATTTGATATGTCCTATCAGAAATCACTCATATGCTCGGCGTCAACAAAAAATAAAATAAATAAAGAAGTAAAGAAGAAGAAGAGGAAAATATTTAAGTTGTTTTAAACAGACCGGCACTGTGCATCCGAAGTTTTGATTTTTATTTTTAAATGAAAGGGTCCTCATAAAGAGGACTTTAATACTTAAGTAGGTGAAAACTGGGAGTTTATTGCATTGCAACAGTTCCGTTTCATTTGACAATGTATTTCTTCACATTAAACAATCACATTTTTTTTTTTATTTTCTTCCTTACTTTTCCGGTTGTGATGAGTGAAAGAGCTCTCGCAGATAGAATTCAAAAGAGTGAAATAAAATTCATGGTTGTGGTAAGGGCGGAGGAAGAAATTAATAAATGTGGAGACAATCATACTTTTCAGCATGTTACCCACCGAGTTGACAGATGAAGAGAATCGAATAACTCCGCTGTTACCTAGTGTATTCACCATTCAATATCAATTTTCCGGGTCTCTTTGATTTATGAAGGTGACGATGGAGTGGATTGAAAAAAAAAAATGTATTCGCTATTTTCGAAAGGAATCTGCAATTGCAAAATCGTTGATGTTTGAAACTTTGCTCATTTGCGTCGGGGAAAATTTTGGGTCAAAGAGCCTGATGGGACCCATCTTTCGTCCCCCCCCCGCGCGCTCTACGACACCTAACCTCCACTGCTCTCTGTCGAACCACAAACCTTGGGTTATTGAGCAGCCTAACAGTTCTGTTTCAATCCCCTCCCTCCAACCTCTCATTGGCCGCCCTCTGTGCCCTCTCCCAAAAGCAACCCAATCAAGCACCTTCTTCGGCAACCTGTCTCCTGCCATGCTCTGAACATAACCATACCAAATGAGTTGTCTCCTCATAATGTCATGCATGATGGTCTGTTTGGCATCCATGATCTCCGATGATCTTTTTGTGATTGTACGTCTTAAAATTACTTTAACTTATCATGTTAAGAGAATGTAAAAAAAGGTAGCGCTGCCATCATCTGAAAATCTTGAATTCCAAGAAATGATGTACGCTCTTTGTATGCGCTGAATATTATGAAGACGGAATTTTGGGGGTTTATCGAGTGGATTCATACCTTTTTAACGAGTACATCCGTATTGGCATCGTTTATAAAATTGTTGTAGTAAACCGTAGCTAAGTTGAAGTGAAATTTAGTGTTGATTGTTAAATTTTTATTTTTAATAACAGGTATCAGTAATAGGCAGGGCCGGATTTACCTATTAGTGGGGCGGATTGGCATAACAATCGTGCATTTCCGGATAAAAGCATGAAACTTTCAGGAAGTCTTCTACACCGATGAAGAAACGAATTTAGCCTGGGTGCCCAGTTCTATGGGGTCCCAGGGGGGCGGGGGGACCCTAAAATCATACCCCCGCGCATTTCCCATCCCGACGGTCCTCTTTGGTTACTACGTGCTACCTCCAACTAAATACGAATTTTTCGAGAGAGTGAATGATTCTGGGGCAGAAACCAAAACCAGGTACCTGTTCAGTGTTCCTGTTAACTACGAAACTAACAGAAATTTTGACCCTTAAAGTCTATAGGGTCAGGTCATTTAAAAGATGGAACACAATAAATTAATGGTTCTCTGATGTAATTTTGCAGAAGCAAATTCTGGTGGGACAAAAATAGGTATTTCATTTGCACATTTCATTTCTGAACTTTCGACGCAATTTTCAATTTTTTGCAGAGTTTGGAAAAAAACCCAAAATTTGGCGCCTCTTAAAATCTGCACCGATGCACCATATAGTGGGGCGGATTAGCAAGAAATACCCCTAGAATCGTGCATTTCCGGATAAAAGCATGAAACTTTCAGGAAGTCTTCTACACCGATGAAGAAACGAATTTAGCCTGGGTGCCCAGTTCTATGGGGTCCCAGGGGGGCAGGGGGGCGGGGGGACCCTAAAATCATAAAATTCAGGTTTTTCTGTGAGAATTTTTGTACACAAGGGCATAAAACTGATTGAGTTTGCGGAATTGACCAGTTCAAGGCCACCTCAATACATACTGGAACGATTTCACCCACTAATCGCCCAATTTTGACCAAAAGGGTGCTTGGAGGGGAGGGGGGACCTGAGATTTAAAGCCCTGATTTTCTTGTGAACTTCGAATGCGTAGTTAAGGTTTATAACAACTAAATCCATTAAGCATTATAATTTTATACTGCCGAACTATTTCAAAATTGATACAAAAAATTCGTCATGGCCGTGGGGGGGGGGGGGGGGGAAGCGAAGCGCAAGCGCACACCGTGCGAAGGTGGCGCAGCATGCAATAAGGCTCTCCTAATATAACGTCTATGTTGTGCCGCATTTTATATACCGCATTTTCGATCGTTGCACGTATCTTACGCTCGGTGAAATGGGGGGGGGGGGGGGACTCATTTTCAACCGCTATTATAAAAATATTTAAAAAAAAAAAAAAAAAAAAAAAAAAAAAAAAAAAAAAAAATGGAAACGAAAAATCATAACATCCACCGATTCCAAGAGATTATAATTGAGTATGTCCCATCTCTTTTTGGATTAGAAATCCTTTTCGGTAACATCAGGATAATTTGCAGTTTCCTCCTCATTATCATCATTACCAGTGTTATAGTTTCTCATGTTTTTCGTGCACTTCTTGTAGCCGTTCCCACAAGCTTCGCAATATTGTAGAGCCTCGTGCATTTTAACAGTGCCCCCTCACATCTAGTGTTACACTTTCGGTAGCTGCAACTCAAGTATGTTGTACCTAATGATAGGTTGGATTCACATTGAAAAGGCCATTCTGAATTTCTTGAAGAACTTTCAAATGACAGTGTCTGTATTGAGACTCTCATCGAAGCCAAAATGCGGCATCCTTAGGACGTGCGCAGTTTTCAAGTTATGTCCATCATACAAAAAGGACAAGCCATGCACAAAATTCACATCAATTGACCCTGAGAGCTTCATTTGATGTTAAAAAACAAGCATGTCCAAATTTTGTTGTAGATTTTAAGAAAAACAATGAGAACGGAGCTTCTTCCGCTTGAAGAACGCAACAAATGAGGCAGAGAATCAAGCCCTCAGTATTTACATCGGAGTCTTGCAATTTAGCTGGAATAGTGCCACCTTGAATATCTGATATCACTGCGAAGCTCCAACTTTGAACTTTACGTAAAATCTTTGACGAAAATTTCTTCTTGGTTTTCCACTTTTAATCGTTGCACGTATGTCAGATGGCTACCAATTCATTTGTGAGATATGGTAAATCTCAAAGTACTGGATACCTTAATTTACACCGATTTTTTTAATGGAAAATTCATTGCTTATTATGGTGAGAGAGAATTTGCCGTCATATAGGCTTATGATAGGCTCATGAATAATGTAACTGCAGGGTCAATAATATTGGAGTAGTTGTCGGTTCCAGAGAGAATCCCAGGTTCAGAAAAGAGGATCAGCCAAGAAAACCAACTGCATTGACCATCTCTGCCACTGTGAACACAGATGTTATGGTGATATCACTCGCCGCTTTTGGTGAGCTCAACTTCGACAGATTGTAAATAGCTTTTGGTACTGGTACGGAATTTGAATGATTTTCGATCCATCAAGTTTTGAGTAAAATTGGTGCTGCAAGAGCCGCACCTCATTCGCTACTTCATGTTTTTATCGGATCTGATACAACGTCTGCACTCGATGAATATGGTAAAAAGTCGATCTGAAAAACTTTATATAATTTCTCCGAGGTCTTAAAAATTTTTAAGTCCTGTCAAACAAGCTCGCAGACGCTGTTGAGGCTCTAGTGTAGTGACATCGAACAGTTCGTTGTGGCTATGTATATGGTCAAACTTCATATCTGAAACCTTCGCGAATAAAGTGCTGTAAAGAAGTTTCTATGAGAAAACGTCGGATTTTGATGAACTGCCACCCATGCACGCAGCTTTGCTACAGCACGTTTGCGATGCCTTTACCAAGCAGGATATTGTTGAGAGATAGTGTAAAAGAAGAACAAGAGGAATCTGCTCTAACACAGTAGTAGTACATGGGAAACTAACATTGGTTGGTAATGATGATAATGAGGAGGAAACTGCAAATTATCCTGATGTTACCGAAAAGGATTTCTAATCCAAAAAGAGATGGGACATACTCAATTATAATCTCTTGGAATCGGTGGATGTTATGATTTTTCGTTTCCATTTTTTTTTTTTTTTTTTTTTTTTTTTTTTTTTTTTTTTTTTAAATATTTTTATAATAGCGGTTGAAAATGAGTCCCCCCCCCCCCCCATTTCACCGAGCGTAAGATACGTGCAACGATCGAAAATGCGGTATATAAAATGCGGCACAACATAGACGTTATATTAGGAGAGCCTTATTGCATGCTGCGCCACCTTCGCACGGTGTGCGCTTGCGCTTCGCTTCCCCCCCCCCCCCCCCCACGGCCATGACGAATTTTTTGTATCAATTTTGAAATAGTTCGGCAGTATAAAATTATAATGCTTAATGGATTTAGTTGTTATAAACCTTAACTACGCATTCGAAGTTCACAAGAAAATCAGGGCTTTAAATCTCAGGTCCCCCCTCCCCTCCAAGCACCCTTTTGGTCAAAATTGGGCGATTAGTGGGTGAAATCGTTCCAGTATGTATTGAGGTGGCCTTGAACTGGTCAATTCCGCAAACTCAATCAGTTTTATGCCCTTGTGTACAAAAATTCTCACAGAAAAACCTGAATTTTATGATTTTAGGGTCCCCCCGCCCCCCTGCCCCCCTGGGACCCCATAGAACTGGGCACCCAGGCTAAATTCGTTTCTTCATCGGTGTAGAAGACTTCCTGAAAGTTTCATGCTTTTATCCGGAAATGCACGATTCTAGGGGTATTTCTTGCTAATCCGCCCCACTATATGGTGCATCGGTGCAGATTTTAAGAGGCGCCAAATTTTGGGTTTTTTTCCAAACTCTGCAAAAAATTGAAAATTGCGTCGAAAGTTCAGAAATGAAATGTGCAAATGAAATACCTATTTTTGTCCCACCAGAATTTGCTTCTGCAAAATTACATCAGAGAACCATTAATTTATTGTGTTCCATCTTTTAAATGACCTGACCCTATAGACTTTAAGGGTCAAAATTTCTGTTAGTTTCGTAGTTAACAGGAACACTGAACAGGTACCTGGTTTTGGTTTCTGCCCCAGAATCATTCACTCTCTCGAAAAATTCGTATTTAGTTGGAGGTAGCACGTAGTAACCAAAGAAGACCGTCGGGTTGGGAAATGCGCGGGCGTGGGGGGGGGGGGGCGGGGGCGCCTTGAAATTTCTGCACAGGGCGCCAAAAACGTAAATCCGGCCCTGGTAATAGGTATAGTCATGTAGTACACAAGTATGCACACTGAAATATACTGCCTAAGAAGCTTTAATGCCAGGAAACTACATAGGTTGTTCAAAAAGTAACGGAACGATCGACTTTTAGAGTGAACGGAAAAAGCTAAAAAAAAATCGATGTAAATATTCGTGTAGACGGAGTAAAAACCGATAAAATGAGACCTTGTTGAGCTCTTTTGGTCAAAAATTGACCGAGATATAACGTTTCTTCCGCGGCATGTTGAGAGACCACCTCCAGGATTTTAGGGGTACTTTTTGCAGCACGCTGCGAAATGTCTTTAAAAGTCAACATTAAGTTTGATATTTTACGAAATACACTTCGAGATAAAGTTGGTAACATAGAGGGAGGGTTCGGCAACATTGCTTCCCAAGGCGGTTGCCACATATACGTTTGAGAGAATAATTGTAACCAAGTCGGCTGGTCTGTCACGTGGTTAATTTTGCTCATCTTTTTCGCGATGTTGAGTGCAAACGAAACGTTAAGAAATGACAAAATTACGTCATCCACTATTGTTTTCGGCGTGGATTGTCGTTAAATAATAATACGTATACAGAAATGAAAAAAGTGTACAAGGACTGTTGTTGAGACAGAAGCAGTATTTGTCGTTGGATCGTTTTTTTTTTCAAAAAGTACCCCTAAAATCTTGGAGGCGGTCTCTCTAGTTTCAACATGCCGCAGGAGAAACGTTATATCTCGGTCAATTTTTGACCAAAACAGCTCAACAAGGTCTCATTTTGTTGGTCTTTACTCGTTCCACACGAATATATACACCGTTTATTTTTAGCATTCTCCATTCGCTCTAAAAGTCGATCGTTGCGTTGCTTTTTGGACAACCTATGTACGAGGGTCGTCCAGAAAGTAAGTTTACCTATTCAATATCTCCTAAACTAAGATAGGTATAGAAAATCCGTAGAAAGCATTCAAAAGCCACTATTCTGGGCTCTCTTACGCGCTATTGATTTTTAAATTTGGCTTTATAAAATGCTAGAAAAATGGGTTTTTCGGAACCCACCTCCTCTCTGCACGGGTCCAAAATTTTACGGAGCTTCATCCGCAAGAGAGCCGCTGTGTCTATCGCTCATAGCCAAAAAGAGGCTTAAAGGTGGCTAAACAGACCTTCGTGCATAACATTATGATGGGTCAACTTTTATGATGTGGTCAAGCTCAGAGAATGGCAGAAGGTAGGTTGCTGAAGAGGGTCCTAGATTGGTTCCCTCCGGTTATACCACTTTAAAACAATGATGACAAACGTATGTCCAAAGACAAGTTTTTGGGGTCTGGCAGTTCGAAACGGGTAATAGATATTCTCCTGCACCGAAAGTAGTGCCCGAAATCCAAAGTGTCCTCTTTCGAGGCGCAAACCAATCTTTCACCCTCTAATTGGGAGATCTTTGTAGTCAGAGAGCCAGCCTGGCCGCACGAATTTTAGTGACATAATCGCGACAAAAGTTTTGACCCCTTAAATCGATAGCCTTACATGCACTGAAAAGGAAAATGGTCGTCCTCCTAGTTTTAGCCAATTCATAGATACCCGTAGTATTTTAAAAAAAAAACTACCGTTTTCAAGGTGAAACTTAATGCTAATTTAGGCCTTCTGATACCAAAATTACTCTATATGATGTCATAGTCCAAACTTAGCTGCATCCGCATACACTAAAATCGTTGGAATCCCCGCCACCGTTTGCTGTATCCATTGGAAGCCCACTTAATTTTCAAATGAAGGGAGTCATGTGTGCCTACTGCATATGGTCAGAACCGGATTTAGGTTTTTTGTGTCCTTTGCTAAGAGATTCTGTCCCCCCCCCTTTAAAAAGAAATAAATGTAAACAATTCTTTTTGGCACTATTGTAGTACCACCTGGGCTTGTAGCTTCACAAACGTGTAGCAACAAAATGTTGTCGTTAAAAGGCGAACTTCTCGAAGGAATACACGTTGTAGGTGTCTTACAGTTGTTTATTTGAGGTGTCCAGCACCAGGAAAAACCGGAAAATATTAGGAATCTTGGCTGATTAGGAAAAAATCAGACAAATCGGACAAATCGGACGTTTTATCAGGAATTTTTCTTACGCGAATCTTCTCAGTGTAGAAGTCTTACTGCTTTTTATCTACTATGCCAGGAGTCGTCGCGCCACGGTGTGGTTTAAAACTTTGAAAAAACTTATCAATACCACCCGCGGTTTTTTTGCAGAATCTTGCTCTAGGAGGTCTATAGAATGAGGGAAAACAAACCGCAAAATATGGGATGGAGTCGTTTTTTTTTTTGAGCGATTGTTTGGTGTTTTTTGGGCAAAATGAAGAAAAAGTTGAGAAAAACTGTTTTGAGAGCCTTAAAAATAAGCACCCAACACATTTCCATGTACATAACATGTTTTTTATATGGAAGTTGCATACAGAGTGGGCCGGGGGGAGGGAGTCAACTTAACCCCCCTCACCCCCTCGGACATAATTGCATGTAAATATGGTCATTTTCCTTTTCTCCTGAATTTTTGGTCGGCAACTCTCCTTTCCAGTCCTCGGAATAATAAGAAGGAACACCGCCTTCCCCCGACACGATTAATACGATATTTAAATTGCTGTAATAAAAATAAAAGAATTTTTTTCATTTCAAACATTATTTTTTAATTCAACTCCGCGTTTTTGACATATTCTCAGTTTAGTTACAAAAAGACACTTATTATTCCACAAGAAGCATAGGATGCGGGACAACTGTTAAAGTAAGACATTCAAACAAAAGTTTTATTTTAAACATGAGAGCTGTTGTATTCAACTACTGCTTTTAGAAGCCGGGCGCAATATTCAGAATGGGAAATCGGAACTTTATACTTCTTCCAAATTTTCTCAAAATCCACATGGACTGATTCACTGAAATATGATTCCACCCTCAGATTTGCCCTGTCAATTGGAGTTGTAAATTGATAATACAAGTTCATGTTGACGTACTTTCAAAAAGAAGCGGAGGAATGGGCCAAGGAATGCTGTGTATCTCGGGAGATTTATATATGGGAAACCCTTCTTCTTTTAATGGGAATTCCTGTAGAAATTTACCGGAAAAAGTCAATAATTTAAGGAGGATTTCTGTTAGGTATGATGGCAGCTGTCCTGTTTTTGTCGATTGTTTTATAGTTTTCAATGATGTAGTAAAGGCATGTTTTTCTAAAAAATTGGGGGGTAAATTATCACCAACCAAACTAACATTTTCAGGGAAGCTGTGATGCTCTAAAAATTCTCGATACTACTAAAGTGTGCGCCGTCATCTACCATGTGCCATACTTTTATGGCAAAACCAAGAAAGGTCTGGGCTATTATAGTGAGCAGGCCAGTGAATCGGTCCATATGGATTTTGAGAAAATTTGGAAGTTCCGATTTCCCATCCTGAATATTCCGCCCGGCTTCTAAAAGCAGTCGTTGAATACAACAGCTCTATGTCTAAAATAAAACTTTTGTTTGAATGTCTCACTTTAACAGTTGTCCTGCATCCTATGCTTCTTGTGGGAGAATAAGTGTCTTTCTGTAACTAAACTGAGAATATGTCAAAAACGCGGAGTTGAATTAAAAATAATGTGTGAGATAAAAAAAATTATTTTATATGTATTACAGCAATTTAAAAATCGTATTAATCGTGTGGGGGGGGGGGGGGGCGGTGTTCCTCCTAATTATTCCGAGGACTGGAAAGGAGAGTTGCGGACCAAAAATTCAGGAAAAAAGGAAAATGACCATATTTACATGCAATTTTGTCTGAGGGGGTGAGGGGGGGTTAAGTTGACCCCCCCCCCCCCCCCCCCCGGCCCACTCTGTATGCCACTTCCATATAAAAAACATGTTATGTGCATGGAAATGTGTTGGGTGCTTATTTTTAAGGCTCTCAAAACAGTTTTTCTCAACTTTTTCTTCATTTTGCCCATATAGCACCAAAAAGTCGCTCAGAAAAAAAACGACTCCATCCCAGATTTTGCGGTTTGTATTCCCCCATTCTATTGACCTCCTAGAGCAAGATTCTGCAAAAAAATCGCGGGTGGTATTGATAAGTTTTTTAAAAGTTTTAAACCATACCGTGCGCGCCGTCTTTGTTTCTGATAATTTCTCACGCGTAGTGCCTGTGTCGTATAGTGAAGGCCTCATTCCAGTGTCGCTGTCTTTGCGAAATCAAAATTTTCCGTCCATCTTCAGTTTTAGTGTTTTACAGTAAGCATTTTTATCCCCGAATAGGAGAACATAGTGGTTAAAGGAGTCAACTGACTTGGGATGTTTCTAAGATTTTTCATGTTTCCCTGTGATTGAAAAAAAAAACACGTGTATGATTTTAATAATACTTGATTTCAAAGCTGCAGAACGCAATTTTTTTTTTTTTTGGAAAAATCATAAAGCACAACTTGTATTTGTTTTATTAATATAAGTTTGCACAATCTTGGCTATATTGTAAGTGAGTTGACCCCTTTACCCTATTACGTCTTCAATACCTGTGTGTTGCTGAAATGCTGGAGGTATCAGATGAGAATAATCATGTCTGGGTGATCGACGCTTACTTGCATTTTCATCATTTTATACTATCGTTTCTAATCTTAAGAACTTAAACAGAAAATTTAGTTTCCGCATGCATTTATGGATTAAATATAGTTTTTACGAGAAAAATCAGGAAAATGTCGGGAATTTTTTATAAAATATCAGGATTTTTCATAATTAAAAATACTAGACACCCTGTGTAGTTTTTTTGGAGGGAGAAAGATTAACAAACAAACATTAGTACAGCAGTTTCACAATCAATTGGATGTACGTATTTATTATCTTGGCCATACATGTGTATCCGCTCTACACGAATTTAAATGAACTTTGACCAAAAATCAGGGCGAAGATCCTGCCTCCCCCAAATTTGATTTTCTTCATTTCCTGTATTTTGTTGGCAGCATTCATAATGTATCAACAAATTAGCAAATATTATTTGAAATATAATTTTTTGAACTCCTTAATCTTTATCATTCCAAAACGGAGGCAAATTTTGTGGCCAAATACACGCTCTTTTGATAAGATTTCCCCGCCCAGTTTTTCTTCACAGGCGACATACATATCTACACGTTAGACTCGGTGCTTTCAGTTCACATTGTTGTTTTTGTTCCGTAATGGGGCTGTTGTAAGGTGCGGTCACTAAAGGAACGATGGCGCTCCTAAAAAAGCTTGAAATGACCTCTTAAACTCAGAAAAAGCTGTTTTTGGAACCGACCCATTCGAAACGGTCACTTTAACGCGGGGCCGGATCCAGCACCCTCGTAACGTCACATCGCGTGACAAACCTGGTCTTTTCATCACTTACAATGTATTTTCCCAAAAGGAATTAGCAGCCGCTTTTTAAATGCAAATATCGAGTCAATCGATGATTGTTTGACCAAAATGGAATTCAGAAATGGATTTCTTGGACGTTTAAATTAGATAAAGAAGAACCGACAGGATAAACCCTATTTTTAAGGAAGACTGTAGTCAATGAGCGATTGTTTACATCTGCCATAGTGATAACATGGAAGTTAGCTCAATATTTAGCCGTTTTCATGAGTTTTTACTTTTTAGTCAATATTTGAAGGTAAGTTTTTTTTTATAAATCAATTGTTTAGTGTCTCAGGATCATGTTAAAAGCTGCAACAGTATACATTGTTACTTATTAATTCAGAACACACTCTGGCAGTCCAACGCTCAAACCTGGATGTAGGAAATCAGTTGTTATTTCTTGATATACCACCCTTCAATGTATCACTAAAGACACCAAAATGATAGTATCAATCATAGATGATAAAAAAAAATTACTTACCTTTGACAATACTGATGAGATAAGGAGATCGGTATGTTTTAGATGGAGGCAAGGAAAGTAGATGTAGGATCCTCCTTCGATTACCAGACTTATCCATACATTTTTCTGCATAGTGTTACATTACAAACACACGGAATTTTAAAGTAATATAAGTATATAAAACGTGGGAACGTTCCGAATGATATTAAGATGTTTGTTGAAGAGTCAAGAATGTGATCATGAAAATCGGATTCCTATGGGGTCGATTACCTGGGAAGTCAGCTTTTTCCAGAGAATCTACGTCAATTTTCGACCAAAGGGAAATTATGGAGGGGACCGCTGTCCCCGTCTTTAAGAGATCATTTTTGGGCGTTAAGTGGTCCGATTTTAGATACTTAGGGATCAATTTCACGTGGCATTTTTCGTTCTTTCCAATTTGAATGCAATCAAATCACACTTCTATCGAGGACCCCGATTCGGATTCCTTGGGGTCGATTCCCTCCCCTACTTCTTACTACCTAAACCAACCGAGAAATAGACCTGCTACGGTTGATCTGGTGCACCCCATCAAACGAAGTATAAAAAAATATTCATTGGACGGGAAGGGTGGGGGGAGGAGAAAATATCGATAATTACAGCCCACAGTATAAATATAAGGCCCTAACGGTGAAACAACCTCTGCCTCGCCCGCGCGGGATGAAGCGCCGCGCCGCCGATATGCGCTTAACCGGGAACGCGCAGAAAAATCGCTACAACTCAAGAACGAATCGTTTCCCCAAGGTCAATCAAGGCATGGTCGATGAAGAATTTAATGGAGAATCACCTCAACAGGTTTTTATTGACGTAGCAATGATCGCCTGGAGAGGAGGGACGAAAAACGAAAAAAATTCGAACCTTCAAAATCGAAAAAATTTATATATGAGTAGTTTATTTTACGTTTATCTATATTTTAATCAGCTATTTGATCTACATACAATAGTATACTGAAAATTTCATACCAAAGAGCTCGTAGAAAGTCCTGAAATAACCAATAAGAAAATCTCACCAAATCGTGGATTAGCATTATTTTCGCGGCAAATTCAAATCAGATTAGTGCATTACAGCAATTACTGGGCAGCATATACATTGAACAGGTGCAAACCACCTGCTTGATGCGTTTTCTAAAATTTAAAAAGTAAATATTTCATAATCTAAGAATTACTGTTATGAGAAAATTATGGGTGGCGATAGCCGCTGTCATTTTAAGTTTGTTAACAAAGGCAACCATGGAAGCTGTTCCTATGAGGGGGCGGTAGCCAACCATATTGTAAGTAATCATAGTTTATGCAATATTAGTGATAGTACATCATAATGTGTGTACTTTAAATTTTAAAACGCATGAAGCAGGTGGTTTGCACCTGCTCAATGTATATGCTGCCCAGTAATTGCTGTAACGCACTAATCTGATTTGAATTTGCCAAGTAAATAACGCTTATCCACGATTTGGTGAGATTTTCTCATTGGTTATTCCAGGACTTTCTACAAGTTTCAGCTAGCAATAAGACGTGATGGCATTCTTGCAAAAACCCAGCAGGGCACCTTTGCAAAAAATTGTGGAGGCATCTAGAAAAATTTTGGAGGTCTATATGAATTTAGATAGTGGTTGCGGTGCAGGTAAGACACTTATCAGTTCCAGAGTTGCAGAATCATCTAAGCGACTGATTTAAATTTTATAGAAGAAACTAATGTGACGTTGTCGGGAATTTTTTTTAGAACATTATAAAATTACAGAATACTTGCATTTGGTAAAAGTTTCACAGAATTTTGTTTATCGTAACTGATGGCTTGCTTGAGGAGATTCTGAAATACCACAATGGAAAAGTTGTCTTTCTGCATTTAGCGCTTCAATTTTTACCTTCACTCCCTTTATAAAATCGCTTAACAGCGTCAATCAACCCCCCGTTAAAATTCGATTTTTCCAAGGCCTCCCAAAGTTTCACCAACGGCACGCTGTCATACGCCTCCTGGAGATCCACAAAAATTAAATGCAGTTCCTAAGCTACGGCCATTTTCTTCTCAATGACCTGAACAATAACAAAGAGGTGATCTATCGTAGACCTGCCAGCTCTAAAACCAGCCTGCTCCTCTGCTTCGTGATCCTGCCATTCGTCCTCGATCTTCGCTTTCAGTATCTTCCCGTACACTTTACTTATTGTCCCGGTCACTGAGAGCCCCCGGTAGTTGTTACAGTCGTCCTTCCTTCCCTTCTTCTTGTAGATGGCCTTGATCCAAGACTCCTTCCACTCCCTTGGTACCTCGTCACCCCTGATGCATTGTTGCATCAGTTTTCTGAGGCACTCAAAGAGCTTGGCAGTCCCATACTTGACCAACTCGACAGGAATCCCACCAGGACCCGGTGCTTTGTCATTAATTAGCTCTTTAACCGCTTTAATTACGTCACAAGTGTGGATCTCCAAGTTGTTCATTCTTCCGTTGTCCGTGCTGTTGTCTCGAAACTCTGGGCGCCTTTCCGTCAAAAGATCTTTAAAATGATCCTCCAGTTTTTTAAGTGATATCGGAGAAACGATGTCGCGCTTCATGTCTCTGCGTAAACCTTTAATTAACTTCCAGCTCTCAGCACTTTTTCTCCCCCCTAAGTAGGTGTTAATTCTAGAACAGTTGCTTTCCCAAGCTTCATTCTTCTTCCGTGTTATGAGGCTCCTAACTTTAGACTGAGCTTTCCTGTAAGCAACTTTATCTTCAGCCTTTTTAGACGACAGAAATATAAGATGTTTTTGCCTCTTAAGATTTATCTCGTCTCCAATTTCTTCATCCCACCAGTAAGGATGCTGGTATTTATTACTGGTTTTGTGAACACCTAGGGCTTCTTTCGCTGCAGAGTGGATACAATCTTTGATGAACTGATATTGCTCTTCCGTGGTACCCGAGAGTCCATCCCCCAACTTCTCATCTAAGCATTTCCGATACAGAGCCTTGACACTAGGGTGCTCCAAACTTTCGATGTTATACCATACTTCATGATTTTGCTTTCCCTGACTCTGCTGCTGCTCAGGCATTGGCTCTTTATCTTTAATCCCTTTAACGGGAAACGCTATGTCTGCTCGGAGGAAATGATGATCACTGCCGCAAGAGAGTCCCCTGCACACTCTAACTTGCTGCAATTTCAATTTAGTAGTGTGCTTTACAATTACATAATCGATGATGGATTTCAATCCTCGCGTTGGCTGGACCCAGGTATACTTACGATACTTTAGTGATTTTATAAAGGGAGTTTTACCAAAATTAAGTGCCATGGGGGGTTGTCAGCGGGATTTTATGTGACTAAGGGTTTAAAACAGGGATGTTGTTTGTCGCCAACATTATTTAAAATTTATCTCGAGTGCGTGCTAAAAGAATGGAAAAAGAAATGCTCTGGTATGGGTGTCCCCTTGGGTGATCTCGAAACTCTGTTTACTCTGTGCTTTGCTGATGACCAGGTGGTGGTTGCTCAAGATCAAGATGACGCGGAATACATGATGCGCAAGTTAGTAGAAGAGTATCGGAAGTGGGGTCTGGAAGTCAGCATATCCAAATCTGAGAAGATGACTTTTGGCGGTGATCAGCAAAGCATTGAGTTGGAGGATGGGCAGCAGATCAAAGGCTGCGAGCACTTTAAGTACTTGGGAGTGCGGTTGACCCAGGATGGAAGGACGGATCAAGCTATCAGGGAAAGGAACACCTTAGCAAGGAAGGCTATAGCGATGTTAAATGGAATCCTCTGAGATCAGCGGATTTCCAAAGATAACAAGAGGAGGATATACAACGCTGTAGTCAAAAGTATATTAACATACGGATGTGAAGTTTGGCAGCTGAAGAAACGGACACAGGATATGCTAAGAGCAACGGAGATGGATTTCTGGAGAAGGTCAGCAGGAATTTCTAGGAGAGATCGGGTCCGTAATGATAGAGTGCGTCAGATAATGGAAGTCGAAAATGACATCGTGTTCGACGTCATGACCAAACAACTTGTTTGGTATGGTCATGTCAATAGGATGACGGAAGAGAGGCTGCCAAAAAAGATGCTTGATTGGGTTCCTCCTGGGAGGAGACGTAGGGGACGCCCAGTGAGAGGTTGGCGACAGGGGGTGTTAAATGAGATAAGAGATTGTCAACTCCCTGATGACCTGTGGGAAGACCGAGCTTTGTGGCGATTAGGCGTCGCACAGCGCCAAAGAGCGCTATAAAAGCGACATATATATATATATATATATATATATATATATATATATATATATATATATCTTCAATTAAACCTCGCTTAAAAGCCTTTGCAGCCTAAAAAGTTTTGATTTGTGATGTATGTATTTTTTTTTCTTTCAGTGCCCAGACAAACCAAACATCACCAACAATATTGTGTGTACAACTTGTGGAGGTGCTGGTCACATAGCGAAAGATTGTCGAGCAAAGAAGGGAGGCATTCCAGACATAGTTGAGGATAAGAAGAAAATAGACGAAGAGGTAATTATAGCCCCTATACTATGGTGTTTTTTTTTTTTTTTTTTTTTTTTTTTTTTTTTTAATAACCCTCCGCAAAAAATTGCGTGGAAGACAAATTGTTGAGAACGAATCAGTAGAAATTCATGAAATTTTCATCACAGCAGAAACATTGTATGCTCCCATGAGCATGCAGTGAAATCAGTTGCCCCTTATCTATTATTGATGGATGGGGCAAACTTGCCAGATCTTCAAAGGGGTCTTCATCAAAGGCTGAGATCGGTGCCTACCTGGTACGAAACACAAGACAGACAAAAATCAAAATAGGAAATCAATTACGTACCATAACTCGACTCTTCCATTTTAACAGAAATTCCTTTAATTTTCATAACAACTCACAGACAGAGCTGTACGGACTCCGATGGCGTAAACCTAAAATCAACATACAGCAGTGATACTTTCTGCATGGACTAATTACTCATTACGCATCGCTGAAGATTCAATTTAAGTAGAACAATGATTTTTGCCTGTTGCAAACTTTTGCTAGAACAAAAATAACAGTTGTTTCTTATAGAAAATGGCTCAATAATCATGATGAGTGCATTGATCAAGTCTGAAATGCACTCCTTACTTCACAATTTGCACAAGAAATTAGCGTTTTTTCGAGCTTCCCGCCTCCACAACGATACCATGGCACAGATGAACATTTCGTTAGAGGAGTCATTCCATCCAACCCCTGCTCATAAGGATACTACGTAATATTGTAATGGGGGGGATGAAAATATCCAACGCACGTAATCAAATGGTAGAGCTGATCAATATAATCGATAATGACACGATAGACACTAGGTACCCTTGGCTAAAGTGATCCTCTAATCGCGGCCCGATGATACGACCGCGCGCCGCGGATATCTAGAGTATATGGGTGGATTTCAGCTAAGGGGAGAAAATGGTCCTGAAAAAAATTTGATAAGTGATTTGGCCATATCAAGCTAAAGACTACTTTTCTGTTATCTTAGAGCTCTATACTGTAGCATTTAATTATGTGCATCGCAATATCTATAGGATTATTTTTCTTACCCAAGCCTAACATGTCAGTTTGTTTTGGACATGTCAGGTTTGGTGATGTCACCAAACCTGACATTTTGCTGTTATTAATTTTTCCTGCCATTTTACAGTAACAAAATCAAACGAATCATTGAGGATAGGTCGAGAGGCCACCTGTGAATGTATGAAAAAAATATTTGCTCACATATTCCTTGCATATTCCTCCAAAAGTTTTGATGGAAAACAGCGTCACCAAACTGACATTGACATTGAATAAGTCATGCACTCAGTCATGCCTTAATCCGCACACAAGCGCTATCTCTTGAGTGGCCACAAACTTAAACGCATAGCGTCACCAAACTGACATAATATTGAGTTACAGGCTTCAAATCTCAAATTAAATTGAATAATACAGTTTTCTGCTGTTTCAATGCATATTATATCAGGCAATATACATTTGAGACTTAAAAAAAAAATTAGACAAAGCTCGCAAAAGGTCCTAGTTTATTTTTATAACGATTTGATATTCTGACTACCCCCGAGTTACACGTCACCAAACTGACATTTTCACTGTTTAGTACGTTGAAAAAAAGGTTTAGAGTTATTCCAAACTCCTGAGGAATTTTTTTGTGGTTGGTGTGACCTGCTTCTACGCAAAAAACCAAACATCGAGTTAAAATATTATAATTGAAAGTTTGAGCAACCAGTTACACATCTTTCCCATATTTTATCCCATTAGCTGAGATCCATTCATATATCTGGTAACGTCTGACCGAGCTATGACGTCGGAGATGTCAGTAAGATGACCGGGGCTACAAAGAAGATGCTCTAGATGTCAACATGCATGCCTGAACTCTCACTTGCGAAAACAATAGCCTTGGACTCGAGAAGATAGAAGCATCATGGAATGTGGACATAGAACCGCAGGTGATATGGCATCATTCCATGACACTCTCTCGCCCTCGAAAAAACACCTCAAAAAAATTATTTGACCGTCCCTTTCAAAGCCAGGGCCCCTGCGCAACAAACTGCATCGTTTAGTCGTAAAAAAGAAACAGTGAAATAATGATAGGCTTAAAAAAAAATGAATAAAAGCGAGCTAGCATTAAAAAAAACTTGCTAAAATATTATGTCGATTGAGGATTAAAGAAGAATAAATGAAGCGGCTACATTTTTCGCTGGAACCCGATCAGAGCTTTGGTTTGAGAGATTTCATAGCCCTTTCGTTCATTTAACAAAATCCCAAAACTGCTATGAAATCTTTCCGCCACAGCCCAAACCTGGTTCATCTGTAGGTACTCAAAAAAAAAATTTGAGTAAAAATAAAACAAAGCCTCATTTGACGGATCTGGTATAGTACATCTAAGTCGCTTAATTTGATACCAACCTTATCCCTGCGCAACTAAAATTAAACCTGTGACAGCAATTTCATTTCACTCATAAAGTTCACTGCATTACTATGGAATATCAAAGTGGAACAAAAAAAAAATGACACAAATATCCGCAAGACGAGATAAGATGATCCTTTTTTATCCTGAGGCGCTTAATTCGGAAATGACCTCGATTTTTTCCGGAAAAGCCAATTTTCCCGGGACATGTGCATTTTTTGGCATTTTTGATACTGTCACCACCGGCAAAATGTGAACGTTAAAGGAGGAGTATTGCTGCGGGCCTTTTCCAGCCCCACCTGGATTTAGCTGAAAGTTTAATATTTTCAAAGTACTAGTCGAAGGTAGACTCTGTGCCAAATATTTTACCGAACAGAGCACATGCAAAGGCACAGCAGCGCCTCAAACCCAAAATCCTGGAATCGAAAAATCGTTATTTTCGTTGACTTTTTCGACTATTTTCACTCTTTCAGCAGATGGTTCAAATGAATTTTTTTACGTGTTTTCCATTTCCGGCCTTTAAAAAGGCCTCCGATCAATTTATCGGGGCCTTACAGTCCATTGTTGCCATTTTTTGCCCATTTTTAGGGTTTTTTTCAATTTTACATACTTATAACTCAGTTTAAACCAAGAACCGTGTACGTTTCTGAAAAGTACGTAAAAGAATGAATAACACATGTACAGTGGACTTTTTTCTAGGTTGCCAAATTTTCGAAAAGAATTGTTCTAAAGAGCCAAAAATGGCAGAAATTCAATAAATTGCCATGCCTACGGTTCAAGAAAGTAGGATACAACATTTTTAATTGACGTACGTAACAGCTCTCACCGATATATACAACATATCAAAAAATTATAGTTGTACCTGGATTCCCACGATGTGAAAATTGACTGGGATGTCGATTTTAGCGGCCGTTTTTTACTTGAAGGTAACTCTTTTGAATGTTTTTCGACCTTAGTCACCCTCCAAAGGTGAGTAACATATGTATTTTTCTCTGTACTTTTCATATCTGGCCATAAAAATGGCTTCCCATGAATTTTAGAAGGCCTAACGGTCCATTGTTGCGAATTTGTACAAATTTTTGGGGTTTTTTCAAGTTAACATGTGTAGAACTTAATTAATCTAAGAACTGTGTACATTTTTGGAAAAAACGTAAAAGAATACATACATAATGTGATCTGTAACTTTTCCCTATGTTGCCAAATTTTCGAGAAAAATCGTCCTGAAGTGCCAAGAATGACTAAAATTGCATTAATCATCACGTCAAAGGTTCTAGGAAGTGAATTATGACATTCATGTGGATTGTACGATACTTTCCCCACGCAGTTTGTGTTGTTTGGTATTTGGCCTGTTGCAGGCATCTTGAGAACCAAGAACTATCTCGAAGTTACAGGAATAAAGTGGTGAAATGGAGTGAAGGATGAGTTAAAAGCACCATGAGGGTCTGTTATGTCACGTCCATCCGAACCATTACATGTTCGGTGAGACATATTGCAATTTTCCGTATTGGATACATTATTTGTAGTGAATGAAAACTTAAAATTCACTTCCTAGAACCTTCGACGTGATGATTAATCCGATTTTTGTCATTTTTGGCTCTTCAGGATGATTTTTCTTGGAAAATTTGGCAACATAGAGAAAAGTTACAGATCACATTAAGTATGTATTTTTATACGTTCTTTCCAAAAATGTACACGGTTAATGGATTAAATTAAGTTTTACACATGTGAACTTGAAAAATCCCCAAAAATTTGTACAAATTGGCAACAATGGACCGTTAGGCCTTTTAAAATTCATGGGAAGCCATTTTCATGGCCAGATATGAAAAGTACGTAGAAAAATACGGATTTTACTCCCCTTCGGAGGATGACTAAGGTCGAAAAACATTCAAGAGAGCTACCCTCAAGTAAAAAACGGCCGCTAAAATCGACTTCCCGGTCAATTTTCACATCGTGGGAATCCAGGTACAACTATAATTTTTTGATATGTTGTATATATCGGTAAGAGCTGTTACGTACGTCAATAAAAAATGTTGTATCCTACTTTCTTGAACCGTAGGCATGGCAATTTATTGAATTTCTGCCATTTTTGGCTCTTTAGAACAATTCTTTTCGAAAATTTGGCAACCTAGAAAAAAGTCCACTGTACATGTGTTATTCATTTTTTTACGTACTTTTCAGAAACGTACACGGTTCTTGGTTTAAACTGAGTTATAAGTATGTAAAATTGAAAAAAACCCTAAAAATGGGCAAAAAATGGCAACAATGGACTGTAAGGCCCCGTTAAATTGATCGGAGGCCTTTTTAAAGGCCGGAAATGGAAAACACGTAAAAAAATTCATTTGAACCATCTGCTGAAAGAGTGAAAATAGTCGAAAAAGTCAACGAAAATAACGATTTTTTGATTCCAGGATTTTGGGTTTGAGGCGCTGCTGCGCCTTTGCATGTGCTCTGTTCGATAAAATATTTGGCATAGAGTCTACCTTCGACCAAGGTAGATTTACACAGGTATGGACAAGTTGAAAATTTCCCATGAGCTGTCACATGATTTCGTGACGTAGGTTAAGGGGCCCGTTTGACCGCGCTATTCTCAACTTCATTGAATGCATTGCTCCGTTTAAACATCAAAACACTATCACGCATTAACTGGTAGGTAATAAGATCCTCGGGAACAATTAAATTGTCTCCAAAACTTAAATAACGAATTATTACGTAATTGGAGAAACATAACCAATAAATCACCAACCAATCACAATAATGAAAGCATTAAAATGGCGGTCGTCAAGGGGCCTGTAGAGAGCCAATCGCAGGCCGGATTTTCAACTTGTCCATACCTGTGTTAATCTACCTTGACCTTTGACTATGTTTACGCCGTGAACATGGGTGCAGCCAGCGCCGATGTCACCGCCGGCCGGCAACGCGCCGCGGTCGCTCTCTACCCCGCGACCCGCGCTTCCCTTCCCCGCCGCCGCACTCCTCTTCTCGCGGCCGCACTCCCCCGCGACCTGCGCGCCCTACCTCACGGCGTCGCGACGCCACTGTCCGCTAGATCGCGTTGACGCACCTAGCTTTAGACGTTCCGCCGCTCTTTCCCGTCGTCTGATTTAGACGGTATCCCAGCGGCGCGGCCCATGAAAACTGTGAATCACCGTACACTCCGTCTACTGAGACTGAGCACCTCGGTAAGTGTACCCCCGCATTGCGGCTTCCGTTACGCGGATTTTCACGTTGTTCCTTCTCAGGTCTTCACGAAGAAACAACCGGTCATCACCATCCCACCAGATGCGGTATCCGCATCTTGGACCAAGCCTTGTAAGGCACTTAGCTGTTCAGCTACACAGCGCAGGGCTCCCGGTTGCATCCTGCTGCTTCACAGTCCAGCCGCAACGCTGTTGACTGCACAGTGGCTCCCGTGCTTGGCAGCTTTCAGCACTGCACGAAGCAACCTGTAAGCGCCTCGTAGCGATATCCGCCGGAGCGATTCGCTTAGGCAAGCCCTGGGGGTACCCCTTGGGGGTCTTCACCGCGCTTCAAGCGCACAACCTGAAGACGCCGCGCCCACTGTCGCGGATTGCCCGCCCATCAGGCGACCATCGCCTGGTCCAGCTAACTCAAGCGCTCGGATGAGCTTCCATCTCTGGCTTCACAACCCGGAGCTGCTTTCCGTCCTGCGCGCTTAGACTAGTACTTTGAAAATATAAAACTTTCAACAAAATCCAGGTGGGGTAGGAAAAGGCCCAAAACGATACTCCTCCTATTTTGCAAGTACAAAATATGTCCCTTCCGATGTACTTTGAGCTGCTGAGTTCATCAATACCCTCTACAATTTTGCCCATCACCTCTCAGTTTTCAAAAGGAGCCACTATTTCGTGGAAATAGGCGTAAATTTGACGTATTTTTGTCATTCTTGCAATTTGTTTTTTCAATGCATTTTTCTGTACCCTTGGAAGCCTGATTCTTCTGTAGTTATTATTTGGTATGCTGTAATGATACAGTTTTGTGGGAAACGTAAAGCAGATTATCCTAGGTGATTGAAAGGCCTCGACCTATTTGTTACGAAAATATAAGTAGTACTCTTTAGAACAGGAGAGTCGTCGAAAAAATAACAAAAAAGCTTTCCATGGAAATTGACTTTTCAGGGAATGGGTGTGCAAAAGAAAAAAATCTCAGATCATATTCGGGTGCAGCAGTTCAAACATATGCAAGAATTACATAGTGGAGATATGTTTAAAATTTATCTTCAAATCAAGAAGAGTTTGGGGAAGCTTCTGCATAGATTTAGACCCGGAAAAATTGGCTTTACTGGAAAACTGGAAGGTGATAAAACAAATTGGAGGTTATATGCGGATTTGAAAGCTCGAAATAGAGGAAAATCACACTTCCAAGGGTCCAGAAAAATGCATTGAAAAAGCAAATTCCAAGAATGACAAAAATACGTTACATTTACGCGTTTTTCCGCGAAGAAGTGGCTCTTCTGGAAAACTGATAGGTGATGGGCAAAATTGTAGATGGTATTATTGAACTCAGCAGCTCAAAGTACAGCAGAAGGGACGTATTTTGTACTTGTGAAAAATTTAACATTCACATTTTGCCGGTGGTAACAGTATCAAAAATGCCAAAACGTGCACATTTCCCGGAAAAATTGGCTTTTCCGGAAAAATTCAGGGTGATGGGAAAAAATCGAGGTCATTTTCGAATTCAGTGCTTCAAAATCATCTTATTTCGTCTTGCTGATATTTGTGTCATTTTTTTGTTCCACTGTGACATTCCATAGTAATGCAATGATCTTTATGAGTGAAATGAAATTGCTGTCACGGGTCTAATTTTGGTCACGCAGGGATGATATTGGTATCAAATTAAACGACTTAGATGTACTTTACCAGATTCATCCAATAAGGCAATGCTTTGATTTCAGTTTCTTCAAGCTTCTTAGGAAGAAATGATCTTAACGGATCTAGTAACGACCGAGTTACACGGCAGTGAAGAGCGTCAACGGCCCCACACAGATCACGCACCGTGTGACGCGCACTGCCGCGTTTCACTTAATTTGCTCTTGTGGGTTTGTTTTTCATCGCACGAATTTGGTTTTGGTATCAAATTACACCTAAATCAAGCCTACGTCTACTTTTAATAACGAAACACTCATATTTAGTCGCCCGTTAGGCACTATCTGACCACAAAGTTTTCAAAAATTTTCGTTTTTCTCGAAAATTTTGGAAAAATATCACGTTGAAGCCAAAATTGTCCAAAGAGCTGATTCTTCATGAATACATGTGCTTATAATAAAATTGTATTAAAATCGATCGCACAGCAACCGAGATACAGCGCATTGAAGGGTCGCTACAACCGTCTAGGACGTGGAAACGGGTCCCGCGGCGCGGAGCGCGCAACACTTAAATTGCTCTCACGAGCTTATTTATTATCGCAAGAAAAATTTTTTGGTATCAAATTAAAGGTCAGACAATTTTACTTCTCCGTCAGAGAAGACAAAGTGGTCATTTTGTCGCCTGTGAAAAAGTTATTTGACCTTAAAAATTCCAAGAATTTGAAAAATTTCAGTTTTTCCCAATTTAGAAAAAAATTCTAGTCCAACAGGAAAATGGACGAGAAGTAAAATTGTTGTCCTGGAAATTCCCTGTCTTCTAAAAAAAAGTTGATCAAAATCGGATCGATAGCAACCGAAGGACAGTGCTTTGAAAAAAACCAAAATGGCGAACTTTAACGGCCGCCATCTTGCTCCAGTTGCGGGTCTCAGAGTGTTGCCCCTTCCAGAATTATTCCTGAGGGTACCACCAATGAGCCCTGAAAGCGGCATATTCCAATCAAAAAGTGCAGGGTTTTTGCCATTTTTAGGTCATCAACGGACTACAAGAATACATTAATGGTGTAAATTTATTATTTGTCCAACCTTTTTGTCCATAAGGCAATTTGTTTCTTTTGAATTTACATTACCATAATTCAGTTTGAAATTTCGTTAATGTTTTTAGTCTAATTCTTTCCCTCCTCTCCTTATTTTTCAGTACCTCTCTTTAATGGCTGAACTTGGAGAAGGTCCTCCACCAGATCGAAGTAAAGACTCCACTAACGATGGTTTACGCCGAGCATCGACCAATCTATTTGACCATCAGATGGCACCACGTCCATTATTGCCTGCACAACCCCCCTCGCTTTCTACATCTGCCCCGCCACCTGGACCGCTAATCACAAGCTCTCTGCCTCCTCCACCACCTTGGACTAGCAACCCACCAAAGCCCCCATCGACCTCTGCTCCTGCTACACCTAACTTGAGTGTTCCTCCCCCAATCCCATCGCAACCGCTGAGCATTCCCCCGCCGTGGCAGGCTCCGCCTCCAACGCCTTTGATGCAACCCCCGCCTCCTGCTCCACCTCCAGTAGGAGGTCAACCCCCAAACACAAATGTACCTCCCATGATGCCTTGGATGGCACCTGGAGGCATGAATCAGCCGCCCCCCATGCCTCCTGGTAATAGCCCTAATATTCCTCCTTGGCAACAGCCACAGCCTCCACGAATGCAAAATCAGCCCATGATGTGGAGCCAGGGTGGAGGCTACATGGTTCCACCCCCACAACCTGTTCAGCCACCTCCACCTATTGCGAATCTACTGAGTGCACCCCCACCACCACCTCCTTCCTAAAACAATGGAATGAAGAAAGCGGAGCTAAGGACAGTCGCATTCTTTGCTGTCAATAAAGCATGGTTTTCAGGAATGCGTAAGTCAGCATGTATATTGATCCTGTCTAATGCTGCACATGAGATCTGGGATTTGTGTATTTAAGTTTAAAGAAAAAACCAAAAGGGAGTAAGTTTATTAAAAACTTTGTGTGATCCCGCTTTTTTAATAGGAACATGCCAGTTTTCTAATGAGGTTGAAGTCATATTCATGCTAATGTAATAAAATTGGCCCCAAAAATTAATTATAGGCCTCTAAAATTTAAATGAATCAGTTGATGCACTAAACAGGATTTTCCTGCCAAGTTTGTGAAATGGTTTTTTAGGGAGGGATGTCGATGAGTGGCTTTCTTGGGCCCCAAGCTGGATTCCTGTAGTTCTAGGATCTTTTACTCTCTCGGGATCTATACATATCGAAAGCGATGAGTCTTCGGCAATTTTTTCCCCGCTTCTGTGTCTAATCGTGGTCTAAAGTACACTATTTTGGCAAAAAGTGCAGGAAGTGCGGGTTTCTGGCATCCAATGCTCTGTTTTTAAATAAACATGTCAGAAGAGCAGAAGAACCTTCAAGCATGTTCATCAGGGATGTATGTTAAAGAGTCCCTTTGGCTCATTATGGTCACAACTAAAACCTTGCACCCGTGGTTTAAAAAAAACATTTTGACCTCTACGTCAGTTCTAAGTTTAAACGTCAAGCCCAAATTTTGTGTGAAGTTTTTGTTTGTTTATCATAATTTTGTCAGTAATAAATTATTGATCAATTTGAAATTTTGTTATAATGATTTTTGTCATCAACAAGTCATTAATGAATTGAAGACTCAATACGTATGAGAAATTGTGATATCAAGAAGTACTTAATGGCATCCCACCATCTTTCTGGGAATGTGACACAGTATTGTGACTGTTCACATTGGAATAATTGAACGGGAATGAACATCAAATGATGTAGCCATTGTATCAGTCTGTTATCAGTTCAACTTAAGATCTTTAAACAAATATCAGCACACTGGTTCAAGTTGAGATTTGATGTTGAGTCGATCAGTACACTAAAAATTTTAAACAAGCGCTGCCATTAAAATGAAGGGAGAGAGGGTAGAATGAAGCGGGAGATATCAGGATAGGATAGACCAATGTTGAGAATTTTTGACTTTGATGCTTATCCCAAGTCTTTGAGATGTCAGATCATGAACAATGTGTAGGAGTCGCATCTTCCTAAACAAGTGAAACTGAAAAAAATCATGACAGTACGTCACCTACTAAGCATAAGATCTATAAACAATAAATACGGTACAGACGATAATCATTCATCTCTGAATACAACAATGTAAGTCTTGTCTGTATAAAGGGTGTCCCAAAAGTCTGAACTTCCTCTTTTAAAATTGATCAGAATTGAGCTTTTGAAATGAAATTTTGGGGATGTTTCTAGATCATAGAGGACTACTTTTGGGTGTATCCAAAATTTTTACTGGTCACTCTCTTAAGGGAGGGGGGGGGCTCCCACCTTTTGTTTCAAATTGCAGACCCCCCCCCCCCTCGCATGTGATACCTCATTAGGAAGAGGACGATTAAGGAAAATTTCTCGCCCCAGCTGTAGGTAGCCATCCTAATTTTTTTCAAAATGGCGGTAAATTGACATAGTCTGTATGTAGATTGATATATTTGAAACCCAGTATCCAGGGGGTAATTGGTACAAGTAAAACAAATCTGCAGCCTGATTGTTTTTTTTTTTTTTTATTTATTTATTTATTTATTTTTGTAATTACACATATTGAATTACAACTTATATTACTAGGCCTTACGAGTCTTTACAAATTTTCCTTTAAGCCTAATATAATAAAATAGAAATAAACACCGCTTTATGGATTAAACTAATGAGAATGATAATGAAGGATGAACAAATGAGATAGAAGTAAAATCCTGTAAAAAGCGGGAGAAAAACTAACTAATATTAACTATAATTATTCTTAGAACTAGATTCTAGAGAATTTTCCTACTAACTATGCTTTCGCCCTGTCAGTCAACTAAGACTGGTAGGGGCCAGAGGCACGAGCCTAACACCGACGGAAATGAGCTGAGCTCAACTCATGTGGTTTGCGTCTTTTTAACCTCCGGGTCTCGGAGCCCCAATCCAAAAGCGTTATTGCTTCGGGATTGGAGTGACCGCCCAGTCTCTCTTCATATCTATTGTACATACTTGAGATGTACATGTCCATTTCTTCGATCCCGAGCTCATCCCTAATATCGATGTTACGCTCGTACCACCTGGCCCCTGCCATTCGTCTGAGTATTTTATTTTGAATTGTCTCAATAATTTTGAGATTAGAACTGGCCGCACACGCCCAAATCTGGCAGCCGTATACCCAGATTGGCCTTAACATTGATTTATAAAGTAAAATTTTATTTTTTAGCTTTAATTTAGATCGCTTCCCAAGAAGTCATAGCATCTGTCTGTGCTTTAAGTCAATTTGCTTTTTCTTATTTAGAATATGCTCCTTCCATTTTAACTTACAGTCCATAGTGAGGCCGAGGTAAGGAGCCTTTTGTGCATGGGGAATAGCAATTTTATTTAGGATCACAGGGACATAAACATATGGTCTTAAGGTAAAGACCACGTTAACTGATTTGGTGGCGTTAAGCGCCGTGCGATCGAGCTCAGTCCAATCCTGGATGTCGTCCAGACACTCTTGGATGTTAGTGACTGTCTCCTCATATGTGGGCGCAGAGGACGCAACGGCCGTGTCGTCAGCAAAGATCCCGATTTTCCCTTTTTTAGGTTTAGGTACGTCAGCGGTAAAGAGACTAAAGATTAGGGGGGAGAGTACTGAACCTTGAGGTACCCCTGCTCTCATTTTCCTAAATTCAGAGTGAGAGTCTTCAAATCGAACCCTAAAAGATCTATCTGCTAAGTAAGACATTATTAATTGCACGTGGGTCTCAGGCAAGATTTTAGAAAGTTTAAAAGCCACTTTAGAATGCCAGACTTTGTCAAATGCCTGGGCGACATCCTAAAAAACTACTTTACAAAACTGTTTCTCCCCTAGCGCCTTTTCAATATAAGAAGAGATCTGGTGTAATTGTTCTATTGTGCTATGTTTAGCCCTGAAACCCAACTGCTCATTAGGAAGTAACTTTTTCTTATTTACAATTGTCAGTAAACGTTTAATATATAACTTCTCGAAAAGTTTGCCTATCAGGAGAAGTAAGGAGATAGGGCGGTACGAACTAGGGGCTGAAGGAGGTTTTCCGGATTTTAAAATAACAATCACCTCAGCCAATTTCCATTGACTAGGGATGTATTTCAATGACAATGCTGCATTAAAGACTGCTTCTAATTTTTTGATTGCCGCAGGAGGAAGTTGCTTGAGGATAATTGCTGAGATAAGATCAAAACCTGGACTTTTCTTGATTTTTGTTTTATATTTAATTTCCTTGAAAATTTCGTCATATGTAATTTTGTTGATTTCTTCTGCAGGGAGAAAATTAATATCACCAACTTCTTTCTCTAGTTCGCATTCATTCTCTGGAGATTCGCAGGGGTTAGATTGAAATACTTTTTCAAGGTGATCGGCAATGGTATGGGCTTTTCCCTGGCTATTATTTGCCCATTCACCGTCCGGTTTTCTAATTGGGAAGCTAGCTAGGAAAGGAGGTTTTAGGGATTTTGTCATTTTACAAAGGGTGTAATCATTAGCTTCGTTTGAGCTGAGATTAGCTACAAATTTTTCATTACGAAATTCATTAATACGTTTCTCCACTGCCTTGTTTAGTTTATTGTAGAGATTTTTATCAGATTTATGGTGAGTAATCCTTCTCCTCCTTCCCGCTTTGTTTTTGCGGTCAATAAGGCTGAGTATTTCCTTTGGAAGAGTGCATTTATAATGAAAATTATTAAAAGTTCTAGCAACCGGCGTGCTTGCTTTTGCAGCTTCTTGGATGTTCGAAATTAATGACTCTGCCTCCTTATCAAGTGTGGAGCAGTCGTTTATTGAAGTCGAGTTATTAATACGGGAAGTTAATAATTCTCGAAATTTTTTTCAGTCGAGTAGAAATTAGACAGGGTGGGCGTTTAACTAATACTGGAGTAGCAAATACAGGGTGATCCAAAAGTCCCTTCCACCCCCTCTAACTTTTTACCTAATTGAGGTAAAGATTTGAAACTTGGGGGATATTCCTAGGTCAAAGGGAGCTACTTTTTGGCCCCCCTAAAATTTTCAGGGGGGCCCTCCTTGGGGGGGCAACGGCCCCTAACTTTAAATTTTCAAATGGGAAGACCCCCTTTGTGATAGCTCGTTCGAAAGAGCATAAAAAAAGAAAACTTTTCGCGCAAACCCGAATTCAATATCTCAAACTGTTTCAAAATGGCGGCCGGTTAAAGTTCAAAATGGCCGAAAATTCACACCGGTTATTTGTTGATGGATTTGCGCGAAAATCGGCATGTTGGGGAATTTTGACACGAAAAAAACGAATTTGACGTTAGATTTTCAAAAAAAACCAAAATTTCCAAAATGGCCGCCGGTTAAAGTTCAAAATGACCAAAAATTTATTTTTTTATAAATCTAAGTTCAAATTTGTTTATCTTATGCCAATATACTCTCAAATTCCAAGTTTTAGGCAAATCCATCAGGAAAAACCCAAAGTGAAAATTTTCGGCCATTTTAAACTTTAACCGGCGGCCATTTTGGAAATTTTGGTTTTTTTGAAAATCTAACGTCAAATTCGTTTTTTTCGTGTCAAAATACCCCTACATGCCGATTTTAGCGCAAATCCATCAACAAATAACCGGTGTGAATATTCGGCCATTTTGAACTTTAACCGGCCGCCATTTTGAGACAGTTTGAGATATTGAATTCGGGTTTGCGCGAAAAGTTTTCTTTTTTTATGCTCTTTCGAACGAGCTATCTCAAAGGGGGTCTTTCCATTTGAAAATTTAAAGTTGGGGGCCGTTGCCCCCCCAAGGGGGGCCCCCCTGAAAATTTTAGGGGGGCCAAAAAGAAGCTCCCTTTGACCCAGGAATATCCCCCAAGTTTCAAATCTTTACCTCAATTAGGTAAAAAGTTAGAGGGGGTGGAAGGGACTTTTGGATCACCCTGTATAGATAAGAAAACCGGCACATGATCTTTTTTTCCCTCTAACACATTGCAAGAAGTTTTGTTATTGAGATTGAGATTATTGAAGATGAAAAAATCAATTACGTTTGGCTCTTTCAATGGATTACCTGGATAGAAGGTGGGTTTACCCGGAGAGATAAAATCACCTCCGATAAGATTGACTGCAGTTTCAAGATTAACACCTTTCGGGTTAGTTAATCTTGAACTCCATCTGACGTTTTTACAGTTGAAGTCCCCCCCCCCCCCCCAATAAGGAAGCGAGGACCAAATTTATCAAGTAGACCAGAATAATCGTCAACTGAGCATCGATGACGCGGCGGAGCATATAAAGTGCTGACATTAAATGCCCCAGCGATTACTCAATTTGAATAATCACCGCTTGGAAATGTTCTTCTTCTACAATTTCAAGAACGGAGTGTTTAATGTTTTCCCTGATAGCAATAGAGGCTCCCCCCTAGCGTTATTAGAAGGATGTCGTGAATTATAAAATCTATATCCTTTCAAGTATCCTCTAGATTCCCTAGCAAAATGGGTTTCAGAGAACAATGCTATATCTACACGTAATTTTGCCATTTTTTCACTAAAGTCTAAGAGTTTAGCGGGTTTTAATCCATTCGCATTCCATGCGATAAGATTAAGAGTGCTTTCATTTTTGTTGGTCATTTTATCGAGAACTCAACACTTGGCTCATAAGAGCCTGTTCGTATTTTTCCTGTCTCTTACTCATCTCCTCTAGTTGCTTCCTTAATGATTCAATGGTCATTAAGAGTTGACTTATGAGCTCTTCTTGTTGATTAGAGGGTTTGGGGCCGGATACTGCGTCGGCGAAGCTAACTCCTTGTTTAAAGGCACTAGGAGGATTTTTCCCCCCTTTTTTCTTTTTATTTGGTTTATCTGGGAGGTTAGGAAAATTAGACCCATCGATCTCTCCCTTTCTCATTTTAATAGATTTTTCTCTGTCTTTTTGCATCGCTTTCGCAAAGGGGCAGCCTCTATAGCTAGCCGGGTGACCTGTTACCCCACAATTTGCACACTTAGGGTTGATAATGCGCTTCGCCCAAGGGCATTCTGCGGATAAATGTTTAGCTGCGCACTTCACACAACGTGCTTGCTTACCACAAGATGCTTGGGAATGTCCGAAATTCTGACATTTTTGACACTGTATTATCTTAGTAGTACCTACTAACTTTAATGGGTTCTACTTTTACAACCATAAAACAGATTCCAACAATCTTATAGATTTTTTCTATATCATCAGTATAGTCGAAGTCGACCTGGTGGACCGGTATTTTTATCAGTTTAGTTTCACTCACATAAGCAGAGTCAGCAACAAAAAGAGGCTCATTATCTTTATCTACAATTGTTTCTGAGGGGTAGGTTTCGCCTGAGGTTGTCTCATTGACGGTGGAGTTTGTTTCCATAGCAGAGACTGAATTTTGCTCAGGCTTTGACTTAGGATCAGGGGTAGCCGTCTGTGGAGCTGGATCCACAGGTGATACTGATTTTTTCAAAGCTTCAAGTTCCGCGTTCGACAGTGGGACCCGTTTCATGAGGCAAGTCGCTTTTTTAGGCTTAAAACCTTTATTTTTTAAGTCGTCAAGAATATCTTGCTCTTCGATTGAAGGGTGAAGCCCTCTTACAATAACTTTAATTATTAAAGTTATTGTAATTTAAAGTTATCCTATATATTAAAATGCAAAGTTCCGAATCTTGGGACATTAACTTTGAGAGAACCACCGGACCGATTTGCGTGATCTTTTTCTTAAATGAAAGCCCCTGAGCTGTAGATTTGCAGGCTGTGATCGTTTTTTCGATCTTCTCAAATTTTCTCCCATAATTTTCTCAAATTTTCTTCGATGCATTAAAACGGAGATCCGAATCTTTGGACGTTAACTTTGAGAGAACCACCGGACCGATTTGCATGATTTTTGTTTTAAATGAAAGCCTGTGATCTGTAAATTTGCAGACTGTGGTCGTTTTTTCGATTTTCTCAAATTGTCTTACTTTTATCGACGAGTGAAGTTTAGCTGGGCTCAAATTTTCTCCCATTTATTCAGACTAAAGTCCGCATTTTGGGACATTAACTTTGAGAGAACCACCGGACCGATTTGCATGGGGTTTTTTTTTAAATGAAAGCTTCTGATCTGTAGATTTGCAGGCTGTAATTGTTTTTTCGATTTTCTCAAATTTTCTTACTTTTATCGACGAGTAAAGTTCAGCTGTTTCGAGCGGTCATCTGACCGCTACCTGCTTGCCCGTCCCTAGATACCCCCCCTAGGGTCTCAGCCACCCCTCCCACCACGTTCTTTCGGCTATCTCCGTTTTCTTTCGTATAGCTTTCCTCCCACCAATCTCAAAGAAGGTTTGGGTCGCATTGTCGTTCGTTACTCACCACCCACATTCCGTCGCAATCTCTCGGCTACTCCACTTCACCACTTCTTGATAGGCATCCTGGCGGTTTGACTGACCCTGACTTATTAACTGCAGCGGTGCGCACACGTATTGCTAACAACATGTATTGTTATGGACATTTCATTCTTATTTGTTCTTTTCTCTTTCCAACTTTGTTTCAAATTTGCTTGATACTTCGTTTCTTCCTCTCTCTTTATTTTGTTGGTCGGTCGACTACGTTGATCGGCTTTTTGCTATTGAAAGCACATTAAGACTTCATGGATTTTCAATATCATCATTTGATCTTCCGGAATTGCTTCCAATTAACCTGAATCTTCTTCTTCTTCTTCTTCTTCTTCTTCTTTGATGCTTTATTGGCTTCATGCTCCGGTGTGGAGCCCACAGCCATCTATAGACACATTGTGGTAGGTAAGTGGTTAAAATGTTGAGGGGAGAGGGAGTAGATATGCAAAGGGGACTTAGGGGGTACCAACACCATCTTCACGCCACAAGACCCACTGTGGCGACTAAACCTATGGTAAACCTGAATCTTCAAGGGTCGGAGCCTGACTCTCCTCCCCCTAAAACTATGATTCCATGATTTCTGCCGCTAACCCAGAGCAACATCAACTTATTTCTGAAATAATTAGTCGCATCCAAAATCCATCTTACACGTGTAATGCGATTTTCATTGATGGTCCAGGAGGATCGGGAAAAACTTTCGTTTAAGAATGTCTTACTGCGTATTGTACAAAGGAAAACTTAGACGTCATCTCCGTTGCTTGGACAGGTATCGCCGCATCGTTGCTACCTAACGGTCGGCCGATTCATAGCAAATTCAAAATTCCTTCGGTTCTGAATGAGAATTCTGTGTCGGGTCTGACGGTTAGCTCAAGAGAGGCTGAGACTATTCGGAAAACAACGATCATTTTTTGGGGTGAAGCTCCCATGGTTATCACGCATGCTCTGGCATGCATCGACCGACTTCTTAGAGAATGGGTAATGATATCCCTTTTCGAGGAAAAATTGTCGTCTAGGGTGGTGATTTTAGACAGGTTTTACCCGTTGTTCCGCATGCTTCTTGCCAATCATTGGTGCAAAATGCAATCAAATTCTCACCACTTTGACCTCTTTTCAAAATCAGAAAACTTACTCAAAATATGAGAACTTCGCAAGACGAAGCGGAGTTTGCAAAATTTTAACTCGAAATAGGTGATGGTGTTTACCTTTCTGCTAAAAAAGGCTATGCCGGAATTCATTGATTTACCGACAAGCAGTATCACTGAAACTGATATTATTACTGAAATTTATGGAAAAGATAGCTTCCTCATGTTCGAACGTAGATTTCACAAACTGCGCAATTCTGGCCCCTGAAAATAAGCATTGCAATGAAATTAACGACAAGGTTGTTGAAGTTCTTTCAGGTGTCTCTAAAACGTACTTCAGTGTTAACAGGCTCATTGTAGAGGAAGAGGGAGAGGCTCTCAATTTTCCCCTCGAATTATTGGACAGTCTTAATCTTAGTGGCTTACCACCGCTTAAACTCACACTTTTGGAGGGGGTTTTTGTCATGCTTTTAAGAAACCTCAACATTTCTAAAGGTTTATCGAATGGTACCCGATTGATCGTCTGGAAACGTTATGAAAATTGTCTTGATTTGCAGGTCATTGCCGGCGAGAAGGCCAGTGAAAGAATTTCACTGCCAAGAATTGATTTGTCACCTGCAGACTCCTCTCTCCCTTTCTCTTTTAAGAGGCGACAATTTCCAATTCGCATTGCGTTCTGCATGACCATCATCAAAGCTAAGGGTCAAACACTGAAGCGAGTCGGTATTTATTTACCCCAAACAGTTTTTGGCCATGGTCAACTATATGTTGCACTCTCACGAGCTACATCGTACAAAAATTTTGAAGTCCAAATTCTTCCCAAAGGCAACCGTACAAAAAACATCGTGCACAAAGAGGTGATTCGATCTTTTATAAATCCCAAAAGCCTCATAGTCATTAGAAAATTATCAAAAAATAAAAAAAAAATAAAATTAAAAAATAACACAAAAAAAGAAAAACTAATAATGCGAGCTTTTTATAACATTTTTCGGTAGAATGGCAGTCTCCACCTTGTAACGCAGAGAGGCATTTAAATTCCTTGATCTTCTGCCGCAGAATCATCATCATTATTAAATAGATTCAACTAATCGCTCCGATTCCAAATAAGCTACTGCACCACCATTGCTAGCTGTGGAGGGCGCCCGGAGTTGTTATTAAAGTTTAATATCACGCAGATTTTTATTGCAGTGATTGTAGTACTTACTGCACTTTATTATTAGCCTCATGTGTTTCTCTGAGGGATTCTATAATTATTTTCGCCGTAGCGTCGTCTTTCGGATTTAGTTGCCATACTTCATTATTAATAATTTTAGTTCTGACATCTTCCTTTTTAACTGATTTTTTTGTAATTATTTCTACAAGATTGACATAATTTTCTACACCTATAACTTTAATGGGAGGGGGGGGGGGGTTAAATTTTCTGAACACTAGATGCATTTGATACACTAGGATTAGGTAGGTATATTTACTTTAACTGGAGCGCTCTCACCCGGTTTGGTTCGTTGATTATCGGTATGGCCACTTGAAGCTGAAGTACTCGCTCTCTTACGCTTCCTTCTTTGAGATTGGATAGCTTTCCGTTTGGAGTTAAATTCGGGATCCGAGTTGTAGTCGACCCATGTATTAGAAGATTCAGAGTCATCAGCATCGTGATTCGATTCCACGTCATTTTCCAGAGAGGCAAATTGGTTAGAAACAGGTGTTGTAGATGTACCTGGTTTCCCAGTGGCGAACCCCAGTTAGCAAGACTGAGCTCCGTCATTTGGATCCATTAGCCCGTACAGGAGCTCGCTCCAATATTCGCGTCATCCACAAAATGTAGCAGTAGATTGAAGGTGGCATCCAAAGACATTGAATCACGTAGACCGTGCGTTCGGCTCGGTTTAGTACTGGCGGAGCGAGGCAAGTCTCTAGGAGCCCCATGATGGGCGGGCGGGGAAGGGGAGAGAGCGTGTGTCCCAAGCTCTCGAAGAAGCAATGGAGAATTCATACCCCGCGCTCGGTTTTTCACGAATATCTCGTTTAGAGTCCATTTTTAGACAAAATTCCTAAGAAGAAGAATTATAGAACACATAATTTTACACCCGCTTAGCATTGTTTCATTTTTCCGAACTAATTATTAACCGAGGAAAAAAGCCTCACAATCCGACGAAAATTCACCGGAGCCGCTACTGCGCATGCGCAGATGTGCGCAAGTGGGACACACGAACTCATCGATGCGGGTTGGTGCCCACCACTCATCGCATGCGAATTTTTCAAAGTTGTCTCGCCTTCCGTAACACAGGAAGCACGGTCTACGTGATTCAATGTCTTTGGTGGCATCGCTAAGCGCGCTCCTTACAGTCTCCGTCCACAGTCTCTAGCGGCAGATTGGAGACTGACAAGGGGAGCTTCCCAAGTGTAACCGGAATTTCGAGTTGAAATTTCGCATGAAGATGCTAGAGATGATTTTAGGGATACCATATTTTTCCGTTTTTTCGAATGGGGTCGAGGAAGCCCTCAAAAAGAAGGCGAAAGATGCGGAAAAAACGCGTGCGCTAGCGGCACAAGGCAAACATAGGTGACAAAGGCTCCTCATCCTTATCAGGACCGCATGGCCAAAGGGTAGTGCGCTCGCCGCGCAGGCGGGAGGTCCTAGGATCGCATCCCGATTCCGACTCGTAATTTTATTTTATTTTATACCTGTTTATTTATTACTTACTTTATTTTGCACCATTCTCACCGCCAACCGACTTACGAGGTAGAACAGGTCGTGACGGAAGATTTTTTACATATGCTGATAGAAACTCGAAGTTTCTGTTGGATTGAAACGTTATATATAATTGAATAAACAAAACATATCAGCATATCTGTTGTAATGTCAGAAAGCATCATATAGATATGGCAACCATGGATCATGTGACCAGGTCAAACCCCACTCAAAACCACACACACACACAACATGTCCGACCATGAAAGTTCTTGAATAAACAGGTGTAATCTCGTAAAAGTCTTTATTTATGTTTCAACAAAAGTCCTTCAAAAGTATAGATAAAACATGGCGCAGTCGAATGTATGTACTATCGCCGAATTTTGTTTCACGCATAGGCCGCTCCAAATCAAATGTAAACTGTGCGACGAGGCGCAGCGCGGCGTGGCGCGTTTCGGAGATATCGGGTGCTGACTGGACCTATCTCATCTCATGCCAACGAGGAAAACGGAGGCACATGAACAATTGACAAATCTGCTACTTTTTCAAGAAAATATCCCTCAGACAAGCATCTTTAGGTGCAAACCCATAATTGACAGCGCAACACCGCGGTCACTCGAAAATAGAGCTAAAATTTCATGAGGTGCAACTGATTTTTTTCTTCTAGACACCGCCGTGCCGGCAGGTTACATGGAGTTCTTTGGGACAAAGGCGTATGCGCGCATCCGCCCTTTTTCCGGAGAACGCGTTTTCTGAAACTGGATTCTTCCTAGTTTCAGGAAATATACATAGTGTATTAAAAAGTCGTGCCCCCCCCCCCCCCCCCCCACCCTTTTTACACAACGATCCACGTTATCTTGTAGGGATCATAGGGGAATGTAGTCACAATGTTCCGTTTTTGCAAGTATACTCTCAAAGACTTGTTCTTTCAAACTAATTAGTGGCAAGCACTAGCAGGCCTAGTTCTAAGCTGCATCTTGGCAGTCAAATGAGAGTGAGAGATACATTTAAACTAATAAGTGAGGACAAGACCGAAGTAGCTGCCGCTGATAAGGTTTTCTTAAAATCTTCCTCAAAGACAAATTTATCTTTATCTTTTTTAAATTTTAATATTCAAAGCCTCAAAAAAATTGAAAAACCGCACCTACTTGCGCTTGAATTAGGAAAGCTGCGCACCCCGCCTGATATTATATGCTTTACCGAGACTTGGTTTAAACCTGGTCAAACCATCCCTTTAGCAAATTACATTTGTGCTGATACCAACGCAAGACGTTTTACTAAGGGAGGAGGATCAGCCATTTATGTTAAACATAATATTACGAGCTCGTGTCTACAAAAGTTTAATGCTCTTTCAATTGAAAACCACTTTGAAGTCTCTGCTATCTCCGTGACAAAATCTGATAATTTTTGTTTCCGAAAACCCTGGATTGTAATTTCTATTTACAGGCCACCGACTGGTGATATATGTACTCTCTTAGGACAACTAGAAATAATACTTAGAGATTTATTCGAATCAAGTTGCCCCTACATTATTGCAGGCGATTTTAACGTTGACTTTCTCAACTTGCAGTGTAAAGACGTTAAGTAACTTTGTAGTCTATTAACTGAATTTGGCAGTAAGCCATTATTTTGCGATGAGCCCTCGAGGATCTCTAAAACTACGGCAACCCTGATTGATAATTGTTTTTCTAATAATCAGCCCGTAGACTCTTTCATGTGGGATCCTTGTCTATCCGACCACCGAGGGGAATTTGTCTCATTTAACATTAATAACCAAATTACTCATCAGAGAAAAAACAGTACCCTTAGAAGATACTGGTCTGATGATTGTCGATTTGACCTACTAAATCAACTCACTCATTTCTGTTCTAATTTTAATGCTCAACAAGGTGAAACTGATGACAAGTTGGAAAAATTCTGCCTTGGTCTATTCTCCTCCATTGATCTTTGTTGCCCTTTAAAACCAGTTAAGCCTTTTGCTTACAAAAGGATAAGAAATAACACCCTAAATGCGCTGAGTGCACAAAAGAAAGAATACCATGCACTTTACAAAACGACAGGCCTTCTTAAGTATAAGAAACTCTTTAATAAAACAAATAAATCTTTAAAAAAGGCCCTTTATCGTGAAAGGCGTAAAAACTGCGAGTCTTCCATTAGAAATTCTAAAAACAAATCTTCTGCTGTCTGGAAAATAATCAATGAGCAATTACCAGGCAAAAGAACACATTCATTGATTGATTGTTGTAACGTACGTTACAACAATACTGATATTAAAGACACTGCTGAAATAGCAAACGCATTCAATGATCACCTTACCTCGCTGCATAAAACCTTCCCATTAAATCCTAAGCATAAGGTAGCACTAAACATGGTGGAAAAATCACTAAAAACCCCCCCTCCGTCCTTTGAGTTTCAACATATATCAATGGAGGAATTGTATTCTTGCGTTTGCAGTCTCAAGCCTAATAAAACTGATACGGACGAGCACCTACCACCATTCTTTTTCAAAGACTATTTTCCGGTTATCAGTGACCATTTACTCTTACTTATTGCTAAATGAATGCATCTCTCAAGGAATTTTTCCTGACTCTCTAAAACAAGCCACGGTAATTCCTGTTTACAAAAAGGGTTCTAAAATTGATATTTCAAACTATCGAGTCCCATTTCCATCCTGTCCACAGTACCTAAGCAAAATCCTAGAGAGAATCTTATTCAAGCAACTCCTTTGTCATTTCGAATCAAATGACCTACTATATCATAGACAGTACGGTTTCAGGAAAGGTCTATCTACCACACAAGCTCTCTATAATCTAATTGATAATGTGATTAATGCTTTCGAATTGCAAATTCCGATTATGAGTCTACACTTTGACCTAACCAAAGCCTTTGACCTCTTAAACCATTCCTTGTTACTCGACAAGCTTCAACTTTATGGGCTGTCCTCAAATTCACTAGCCCTCATTGCCTCATATCTTACTGGTCGTAAGCAAAGAGTGAAAATCATCTCTGCTGCAGGTACCATCTTATCTGATTTCCTACCCATAATTACTGGCGTACCGCAGGGCTCAATACTCGGTCCACTATTGTTTATTATATACATGAATGACCTCCCTTCCAACGTTACTCATCCCATTTTATTATATGCCGATGATACTTCCGCTGTAATTACAGATGGCGATGTTAAGCTAAAAGCTCGTGAAGTCTATGAGCAGGCCTGTATGTGGTTTGAGGCAAATGGCCTCCTTGTCAATCAAAAGAAAACTCAAGCAATTCTTTATTCTGTATCCTCTAGAACTACCTCTTCATTGCCAGAACCCATTTGTATGTTAGATGATAATTTAAGCGTAAAATTGGAAAGTTCCATAGAATTTCTTGGCATTCATATTGATGCAGGTCTAACGTGGCAACGACAGACCGACATGGTTGTGTCAAAACTATCAAGGGCCTCTTGGGCCATTCGCAACCTTTCCAGAATTTCCACCTTGAGCTGCTGTCTCGCTTTCTATCACGCTCACATAGTGTCTCATATGCGATATGGGCTTCTTCTGTGGGGGTGAGGCTCTAGTGTTGATCAAGTGTTTGTCATGCAGAAAAAAATTATCAGAACCATTTTCAATCTTCCTCATAACTCACACTGCCGCCCGATCTTTGTTAAATATAAATTGTTTACCCTAACCTCCCTGTACATCTGGGATTGCCTGAAATTTGCCATCTCCAGTGCTCTTATTTTGCCTTCTGACCTCCTGCCCAATCATCATTACAACAGTAGGCATAAGAACATCCCTAATAAAATGATTCGATTGAGGCGGACTGAGCAGGATGTCAAATTTTCGGCAATACAGATGTTCAACGCACTGCCTTGGAGTGTGAAGCTACACTTTCGTAATGCTGATCTAACATCGTTTTTTAAGGGGCTGCGTGCTTTCTTATTTGAAAAAGCCTTCTATAATCTTCACGAACTTGTAGGATAGTAAAATTTAAACCTTGTACCTTATGTATATCGCTGTAACTGTTCACCATGTACCAAATATGACGTGTGCCATAGCCTCAGCCAGAGGCTCAATTGTACAAATTATAAAATAAATAAATGAATTAAATTTCGTGCGAAGATATTGGCTAGTACCAACGCTATGCACTTCTGAACTTTCAAATGCGATTTCCGCGGAACTACCTTTTTGAGCACACACCCTTGTTCCAAAGGACTTCTTAATTCAGGATATACTTCTTCGCGCAGGAAGTTTGAAATTGACGCAAAATTGGTCCGCTGTTGAATATGAAAGATTACACAAGTATACACCGAAAAAAAAATGAATGCTTCATTAGCGAATTCTCGTGTAATATTCAGCCCTGGGTCCAAGTATGACCTCGGTTTGTCCCTGTCTCTGCCATTTTCCAGGCAAATTGGGATTATTTAAAAATGAATTTTCCAAGGAAAATTTGATTTTCTGGAAATTGATGCATGATCGAGATAAACCGAAGTAATTCTTGAATTTAGGGGCCAAGGATACATATAGACACTAGCCAGACATGTATCGCATACCGCATGTCCAAAAAACATGTCTCCCTTTTTCTGATGAGAGTTTTCCGGTCAAAATGGCATTATCCGCCCACGAATCATATATAAAACTGATCCGTTGTTTTGAGTCCGGAAGGACAAAAAATCATTTTATTCAGATCCCAAGTAGCATTTTGCAACGAAAAAATTGCAATTTAAATGAAATAAAATTTCCAGATGATTTCAACTTTCTTGCAAGAAAATTGCAATTATTTTACAACATCTGACCCCCTCATTGTAAAAAAGTTGCAATTTTTTTTTGCAAAGAAATTTCAATATTGACGACCTTTAAATTTCAACCCCTAAATTTTCCGGGGAAATTATAATAATTCGAACCCATGCTTACCTAATGTCCTACGACGTTTAGCAGCATAAAATACCGGACGCCCTTGAGTGGGCTTGAACCCGACCCGCGAATGCCATAGCGGAGCACTCTTCCACTGAGCTACAGGGAGCTGATGATGAGCAGGGTTGAAATCACGCCTGTTAAGGCTGTTATCGCATGCATTGCGTCAGTGCGTGGCTCAACATTCATCATAGATTTGATTAACGCCGTTTTTCTCAGGCTTCTTTCTTTTGCCTATTATTTATTTTTTTTCGTGTTATTTATTTTTTTCATATTTTTTTTGTCTGATTTTTTTTTCGATATCACGTAATAGGTACTCACACTAAATTTACACCGGTGTAAATTACACCACATACTAACTTGAGAACTTAAAAATATTTTCAAAAAATATTTTTAAAATATTTTCAAAACTTTCTTAAGGAATATTTTTAATATGCATGTTTACAGGCAATATTTTTGAATTATTTTAAAAATATTTTTTGTAAACATTTTCAAAATATTCCTTTAAAATGTTTTAAATATATTTTGAAAATATCTTAATTACAATATTGCCATGAAAATATTTTGATAAAGGTGACAATATTTTCAAAATATGTTGGGCTATATGGGTTAGGTGAGACATTTAAGTCGAAAAAACTTTAAAACAACTAGAGAATTGGATGCCAGGCACATGGCGTGAATTTGTTACAACATGATTGCACCGAAATTGCAGTCTTTATAGTGCCTTGAAAAAGAAGGTTAGGCAACAAGCATAATCTACATTTCTTGCAAACTTATTGCAATAAAATTGCAACTTTTTAAGCGCCTTCAAATGAACGTATAGGCAACAAGCAAAAATTGCAATCAACTCACAATCCATTGCAATGAAATTGCAATCCATGCTACTTGGGTAGCTATAATTGAGCTACTATATCTTATTTTTTGCTTCTGACCCCGAATCGACCTTTGTATTTTCCACAACCCACTAATTTTCCGAAAGATCGAGTTTGCAACAAAAAAAACCCTTATTCAAATGCCAATAATACGCATTTGTATAAACCTTCGGATTTCCAAAATATTGGTCAGAAGTATATGTAAAAAAAAAACACGGCCATTCTCTGATCTAGCAGCAAACATATAGTTAGTGGAAGGTCCTCCATTAAGGACCTAGATAAAATAATTTTTCCGTTCTTTCGGACGAAAAACAAAATGATGCGTTTCACTTGGGGCTTTACAAGCGCATTATGTCATTTGACTGGAGAAAAATTGTTATTAGAAAAAGTGAGAGACATTCGTTGGACGTGCAATAACCTGTATCCTTTTGTATTACTCGATCCAAAAATTACCTTATTCATTTCTATCGGACACCAGTTCCCTCGTAAAATTAAACGTTCCTCGCGTGGACGGACTGGCTCACATCTAAGAGCGTGGACCCTTGGCCGGTTAAGGGGGTGTCGTATGATATTTCCCGGGGGATGCACCCCCAGAGAAAATTTTTTAAAATTGAGCGTGTTAAAGTAACCGATGGACATGTGAAACGAAAAAAAAGAGAACAAATCACAGCTACCAGACGCATCCAAGCTCCGTTATTTCTAGAGATTCTGAGGCAGATCTGGCCACCTAAAATACTGCTTTTAAACACTAAAAGTCTGAAAATGATGAACCCAAGAAACATGACAGCTGGAAAGATCTTTTTAGCTTCCTCGATTGGAAAATGAAACATGCAATCTAGTTAGTACAAGGTGAAATTTTGAAGGAGAGAGAGAGGGAAAAAGAGTGTTGAGTCTAGCAAAGGACAAGGTGTTTAGTAAGGCAAGTAAAAAAAAGAGATAGGAACAAATCAATTAAATGCATCAGGTATATACGGCAGGAAGATCCATTCGGCAATAATTTTGTTGGAAATGAGAATATTTTCAGACGTGACCGAACAATTGAAGCCTAAATTTGTGAGATAGCATAACCAAATTTTATTGAAATTCACAGACTGAATGGCCTATTTTGGATCCAATGTTGAATACTAACTTTTTGCGAGGAAGGTGCAGTCATTTTAATGATATTTTTATTAACACTTAAATGCTGAAGCCGGGTCAAATTGCGAGGCTTCCTAACAAAACCTGCCCCGCAGATTGGATGGGGCCGGTTCACGCGAGCTTTAGATGTTGGTCTGCAAATCATTCCAAAAAAGAATCGAGTATCAAATCAACACAGTCGAAGAAAGGAGGGACCTATTTGGGCCTCTTTTTTAACTTTTCTCCCTGAATCTAAGAGACACCTCATTGGCAGCACATAGCGGAGCATTGCGAGTTCATGCCCCGGGCCATTGCGCCTTCAATTTTGCAGATGCAACACGGACATACATCAAGCACGAATAGTCGTATCTCTGCGCCGTGATCAACGCGAGTCCTTTCCTTTGCTCCATTTCCTTATTGTGTTGGTTTCGTTTGTCTCACTTGTAGTGGTGCTTTAAAGGCTACGTGTGAGCAACACAGTCGAAGGTAAGAAAAACGTAATCCGGCCTCGCTTTTTAACTTTTCTCGCGGATCTGACTAACAGCCTAGAGAAGAGCATATTGCGAATTCACGCCTCACGACTCACGCCATCGCGCTTTTAATTTTTCGCGATAGAGGATCACTTTCCGAGTCCAAAACACCGACGATTTTTGAAATCAAACAAGTACGGATAGAGAGAAAAGGGTTCAAAGATAAACATTTCAACTCGCATATCTCGTGAACGGTTTGTCGTAAAGCGATGATCTTAGTCTCAAAATATAGAGGAAACCACCACCTTTCAGACAATGATGACAAAATTGGTCCATTTTGAAAATGTCATCCATTGCTGTCACGTTGCCGTAGTTCAAATTTTCAATTTTTAGCTGGGGCGATACCTTTATAGGTCACTCCTAGATTAAATCATTCGTCAAAAATGACAAGATCAGGATAAATGAGTAATATGCAATGGATACAGGGAAATCAAAGTTTTCGATCATAAAAAAATGTATGTTTACCTTCAACGGTTCGCTCGGTAGAAATAAGAGGAAAAAAGAGGAATTGCTAATAAAATCGTACCATTTGAGCTTTTTAAATTTAAGTCCATCCTACAGAAACGATTTGAAAAAGAGGCATGAATTTTTGTTGATGCAACGAGAGTCAGCTGAGGCTAGTCTTGTAACATTCATATGTCTCGATATTTTGTTCTTTTTTAATAATTTTCTTCGGGAATTAGCTATAATGGGGTATAAAAATGCACAACCTTGCAATTCGTGATTGGTTTGGGGGCATTTGGTGATCTTGGGACTCGGAACAAACCAGGTCCAAGTGTACCACATCCACTTTGAACAATCATATCTCTCCTCCAACTTGTTTCCTCAGGATGAACTTGTGCTTGTTTTAAAGCTTAAACGGTCTACTTTCATCAAAAAATAGTTAGATTACTTTTTGTGCGATTCCTTCAACGTCGCAGCTAAAAAGGTGAAAAACTGAACATTTGAACTTCGGCAACGTGGCAACAATGGATGAAATTTCCAAAATGGACCAATTTTGTAATTATCGCCTGAAAGCTGGTGGTTTTCTCTACATTTTGAGACCAATATCATCTTTCTACGACAAAGCGTTAGCGAGATATTGCGAGTTTAATTTTTTTACTTTGACTCCCCTCCCCCTCCCTCCGTGATCGTCCGATTTCAAAATGCGTCAGTGTTTTAGACTCGGGAGGAGATCCTCTCTCAACTTTGAAAATATTTCGAAGATCAGGCCAAGGTTGAAACGGACAATTTGGAATGAGGTCCTTTCTTCCTTGCTCTAGTCACAAGAACAAGAGGCGAGTGAGAATGGGAATCGATGCGCGATACGTCATTACGAATCTTTGTTTACATTCCAAGGAGCCAAAAACGTGAATTCTCACGGTGAATGAGTGAAAATGTCTGTGTGTGTTTCATGTGCGTCTGTGTTAGTGACTACGCGCTCACAAAGGAACCAGTGCGTCTTCATGAGAGCGTTATCAGGCAACGCGCCGCGCCGCGCCGCGCCGTCGCTAAATAGTCACCAGAGACTCTGCGTGAAACTAAATTCGGCGACAGTGTGCCAGTGTGCGGCTTGCCGAAAGTGTTTGGAAAGCCAATAGTGAAAGCCAAAGTTATTGAAAGTGAAATATCGTATCTCTAATGAAAGTGCAAACGTGACTGAGAACAGTGAAAGCCTATTTTGAAGCCTAAGGTGAAGCACATGCAAATTTGAAAACTGTAAGTTTTGGATATCTTACAATTATGGAAGTTTGTTCTAAACCAAAACCGTTGAGCGTCAAAGGTAACCTCAAAGAAAACTGGAAGAGGTTCAAGCAAGAATTTGAAGACTTGCTAGTCTCAATGGAATGGGACTCAAAATCAGATAAAGTCAAAGCGGCCAAATTAAGAAATTTAATTGGTCCTGAAGGCCGAGAAAGAATTGAAGCTCTAGGTCTACAAACGTTTGAAGACTATAGTGAACTGATATCGAAACTAGATGCTTGGGCGGAACCTCAGAAAAATATCACAATGGAAAGAGCTAAGTTCAGCTCTCATAACCAAAATCCGAATGAAAGTTTCGACGAATACGTGTCTGATCTAAAACGTCTGATCTCCACGTGTGAATATGGTACTCTCAAAGATGAGATTTTAAAAGACCGCATTGTCTTGGGAGTAGCAGATGTTAAGTTAAAAGAACATCTTCTCCGAATCTCTGATCTCACCCTAGATAAAGCAAAGAAGTTAGCACACGCGGTTGAAACTGCTAAAGCAAGCATAGCGGCGATGTCATCATCCGAGCAACATGAAGTAAACCATGAAGTGAATCCAGTCCAAAAATTCAGAGGTCGCGGTCGCGGGCGAGGAAATTTTCAGAGGTCATCCAACTCGCAGCGTGGTCAAAGCAGAAGCAACCAGCCAAATGGACAGTATCAGCAACAAAGATCTCAATACTATCAATCACGTGGTGGAAACCGAGGTGACTATAACGGAAATTTCAGAGGTAAACAGTCTAATTATTGTGATAGGAATGATAACTATTATTCTAAAAAGTGCGCAACAAAGCATGGGCCGAGACAATGTCCAGCCCATAATAAAGAATGTGGAAGATGCTTCAATCTACATCATTTTGCAAGGTGTTGTACGGCTAATAATGTATATGAAGTTAACGCAGAAGAAAAGAAAAATTGGCCTCCGGCCAATTTATGCGCGGCGCTTCGCGCCGCGTACCGGCGCTACGCGCCGGCATTTGGGGGGCTTCGCCCCCCCATCCGCTTAGCGGATTGGTGCGGGGACCGCACGGGACTTTCTCGCTCGAGCCGGCGCTTCGCGCCGGCATAGACACTTTTACTGGAATATTTAGAAAAATACTGCCAATTTTACAAAATCATAAAGTTTGATTGGAATTTTGATCACAGGATAATAGTTATGAAATTTTTATTCAAACCATTGAACTTCATTGTAAATGTCTTCGCGATATGTGGTGAATTCATATATTCGGACTCGACTTGTTGATTTTATGAGGCATCTTCAATTAAATATGTAATTGATTAACTAAGTCTCCTGTCAAATATGGCGATCCGTAAAAATCTTAGCTTTTCTACGATTCATTAGGATCCATTAGATTCATTGACATCATACTTCAGATACGATTTTATATTATAATCTCTCCTTAAGCACGGTCAAAAGCCATCAAATATCTACTTGAATGGGTAGAATGACTATTCGATGTTCAAATAGTCTTAAAACTAAACGGTTTTCGCTTAGCATCTCCCAAATTTTAAATTTGGCGGGCGAATCTACCTGCTGGAAGGTTCACGACACGCCCGCCAGGAGCGCCATCTCCTTACCGCGTATCCCCGTAACTCAAAGCGAAAACAATAGAGAGCGCCATCGACAAACGTCAACCAGAGACAAGTCAACAAACGTCACGTTATAACAATTATAACCTCCTTCATTAACAAGCATTAAATCAGTCATATTTGTGCCGAATTATTACATTATATTTGTGCTTAGTACCTCGTAAAAAGGAACCGCAAAAGATGGAATCTGCCGGGATTCTAAATTCATTAACAACAAACATATTAGTTTTTAATAAAGATCTAAGTGTCAGTTCTTGGCGTTAGCTTGATGATTCATAGTACCTTTGTAATGTGAGTATGTATCTAATTAGTTGTCTAATTTTGCTTTGTGATTACCTACGGAGTAATTTTGGAAATAGTATATGATGCATTATATAATGCATTTGAATTCCTAGGTTTCACCTGACTCAAAGCGTTTGCTGCTATTATCTAGAAGCGCTCCGACTCATTTATCAGAGAATTGAGCGTTTCCTATCGGCCCCTCTGCAATTATGAGATTAGTCCATGAATCCTTTAGGAACTTAAATTAATGACTCAGATGGTGCTTTTGAGCCAACTTTCAAAGAATTAAAGGCATTTTTTCAAAATCTACAGTCCATGAGCTCTCCGTGTGACCGAAGTGCTCTCCTCGCTATATGACGCGTAACCCTTCAATTTTTAGTTTAGTCCAAAGACCTCGTAGGAACTTAAATTAATGAACCAGGTGGTGCTCTTATGCCAACTTTCGAAGAATTGAAGGCATTTTTTTTTATTTTTTTCAAATTTACAGTCCTTGAAAATGAGCTGTTTCGCGGAGCAAAGTGCCCTACTTTTGGGCCTCGTATCTCTTGAATTTTGAGTTTAGTCCAAAGATCTTTTTGGAACTTAAATTAATGACCCAGGTGATGTGCTTGATGCCCATTGTTAAAGAATTAAAGACATTTTTCAAAATTTACAGTCTTTCAAAATGAGCTTTCCGTGTGATTTTGCTAAAAATGGACAATTGAGCGTAGCCCCCCCAAATTTTAGCGTACCTCAAAATCGTTGGACGTGCATAAGGAGACCATAGATATGGTGTCCTGTGCCAATTTTGAATGAAATCGAACAGATAGATTCTGAGATATCGCTGTAGACAGATTTGGGGGACGCCACACGGACGGACACACATTTTTTCAAGTATGGTTATTTTTACTCCTGGGACCTTAAAACGTCTAGAAATGATGAAATTTCAACTTTTTTTTTTTTTTTTTTTTGGAGGATGACAATACTTCCTCTCTACCCTATGGGAGCGAGAAAGTAAAAAACGATGTTGTTAAGCGAGCAGTCGAATCCGTTGTTTACAGAGAATGTCATGAGCTAGTAGTGTACAGCCCAAAAGCAAGTTTTTATGAAACCAGGGTAATAAATTGTGACAAAGCAGATAAATGTCTTGAAACTGCCACTAAGAATTTAGAAATTGGAAAGCCAGCTGAAAATGCTAATGAGAGTCAGGTAAATGTCCTTGATGTCCAAGATCACCCAAATGTCAGTAGCGTTGGTGAACAGAAAAAGCCAAGAAAGGAATGGAGAGAAACAATATTCCTTGAAAACGTTCCGGTTAGTATGAAACTGGACCCGGGGAGTGAAGTAAACACTCTACCAGAAAGCATTTTTAAAGCTATTTTAAGAAAACTAAAATTCCACTGGAAAAGACAAACGAAATATTAGGTGGAATAGGTCACGGTGTAGCTAGACCTCTAGGTATTGTAAGAAAGGTGGATTGTAAAACAAGTTTTGATGTGCGAGGATATTTTGATTTATATGTCACAAAAGATAGTGACACTAAAGCATTATTAGGTATTGAAGCGTGTGAACGCCTTGAATTAGTAATAAGAAGGGTGCACTCTGTTAGCACTAATGCAGAACAAGCAGCTTTTGTTGAGAAAAATAGAGATGTTTTTACTGGTAGCGGCAAAGTTCCAGGTTTAGTTAGTTTTCAGGTAAAACCGAATCCTGACTTTAAAATTTTACCTCCGAGGCGGTATCTGATTGAAACAAGTGAAAAACTGTTGAATAAATTAAATAAATTGGAGAAGCAAGAAATAGTTTTAAAAATTCCAATAAATGAAAAACTGTTATGTGTCAGTAATATATTAGTCCGTGAAAAACCGGATGGTGATTTACGGTTATGTCTTGATCCAAAAAATTTAAATGAGTGCCTCATAACAAGAAAATGTGCTATCCCTACTGTTGATGAAATCAGTGCAAAGCTGTCAGGTAAAAAATGGTTCACAGTGTTTGATGAAAAAGAAGCGTTTTATCATTTTGAACTGGATGAATACTCAAGTCGTTTGTGTGCATTTAACACGCCTTTTGGAGTCTATAGATTTTTACGTATGCCTTTTGGGATAATCTGTGCAGCAGAGTGTTGCCATGAAAGAAATGTAACTATTTTTGGAGGAATCAAAGGTGTGACAGTGTACATCGATGATATCCTCGTAGCAAATGACACAGAAAAAGAACACGATGAAAGCATCAATCTGGTAATAATTCAGGCCAGAAAACATAATGTTAAATTTAAGTTGTCAAAACTTCAATACAAACAAAGGTTTGCGCATTTCACTGGGTTTATTTTTTCGGAAAAAGGAAGGCAAATCGACCCGGAAAGAACGAGAGCGTTAACTGCGATTGTAGACCCCAAAAATAAAAAAGAACTAATGTCAATAATGGGGATGTTGAACTATGTAAGACAATTTTTGCCTAATCTAAGTAATGAATCAGCTCCTTTACGTGAGTTACTTAAAAAAGATGTAGAATTTTTGTGGACCCCGTATCACTCTGAAGTGTTAGCAAAATTAAAAAAGAAAGTTGCTGAAGCACCTATTTTAAGGAATTTCGATTCGTCTCAAGAAATAGTGTTACAATCAGATGCGTCAAAATCAGGAATTGGAGCATGTTTGATGCAGTTAGGTAGACCAGTTGCCTATTTTTCTAAGGCTCTGACAGAAACACAAACCAACATCTGGGGTCAAATCGACATGGAATTTTATGCAATAATTGCAGCGCTTGAAAAATTCTACCAATTTACTTATAGTAGAGATGTAACTGTTGAATGTGATCATAAACCTATTTCTTATTTGGTTCATAAGGACATAAGTAAAATTAAATCTCAAAGATTGAAGAAATTCAGACAAAGGTTGTATAATTTCAAAGTTAAGATAATATTTAAGCCAGGTCGAAAAATGTACATAGCTGATCTGTTGTCTAGGCAATATTTGCAGGATGTAGCGGAAGACGATCCAGAAGAAATGGAGTAAGTCCATTCCGTTCTAACTGAAGAAAAAGGTAGTTTAAGTGATTTAGAAGAGTTGAAGCGAGAAACAGAAAATGACCCAGCTCTACAAATTCTAAAAGAATACCTACTCAATGGTTGGCCTAGTAATAAAAGTGTTTGGCCAGATATAGTAAAACCATTTAGGAAAATTAAAGAATTTTTGTATCTAGAAGATGGAGTAATTTTTAACGATGAGAGAATTGTGGTTCCAAGAGCAATGAAAAAAAAATTTCTTACGCTGTTGCATTTAGGTCATTTTGGTATTTCAAAAACTATTGCGAAAGCCACTGAATTGTATTATTGGCCAGGTATGAATTCTGATGTAACGAATTTTGTAAAAAATTGTCCGATTTGTGAAAAAATTTTAATGAACAATCGTAATGAACCCTTGATGCCCATCGAATTACCAAAGAATGTATTTGAAGTTTTAGGTATTGATTTTGCTGCGTTAAATGGGGAGAGTTCACGGAAAAAAAAGGTTTCCTGAATTTAAGTAAACGCGTCTACTTGGATTTTTTACTTATTTCAAAGCGGGTTTGACTTGGAAGAAACCAACGGTTTTCTTCATGTAAGACAACATGATTCGCTTGAGACAAGCGAATCGTGTTTTCTTAAATAAAATAAACGTTGTTATAAAATAAACCAACTTTTGCTTGAATGAAGAAACCAGTTTCTTTAAAATTAGTAAACGGGGTGAACGCCTTCTGAGTCCGGCCGTTGCCTCTTTTTAAGTCAACAGCATGCTTGGTAGAAGAAAATACGTTGTGTCGAAAGAAGAAACCGGTTTCCTCAAAATTAGTAAACGGGGCTAACTCCTTTCGAGGCGACCGGATGCAATTAGCAATACGTTCGTTGATTTTTTACAATTCAACAGTTTGCTTGGTACAGTGAAACACGTTGCGTTTAAAGAAGAAACCGGTTTCCTCAAAATTAGTAAACGGGGCGAACGCCCTCAGCGGGGGAGGATGCAATAATCCAGACGCTGTTGCCTTCTTTTAACCCAACAGCTTGCTTGGTAGAAGAAAACACGTTGTGTCGAAAGAAGAAAACGGTTTCCTCAGAATTAGTAAACGGGGCGAACGCCCTCAGCGGGGGAGGATGCAATAAGCCGGACGCTGTTGCCTTTTAATAACCCAACAGCTTGTTTGATGAAAGAAAACACGGTACGTCAGAAGAAGAAACCAGTTTCCTTAAAATTAGTAAACCGGATGGTGACGCTTCCTATGAGAATGATACATGCAATTGCTGCCAGATGCCGTTAGCATCTGCTTAAACCAACACCATTTATGACGGAATAAAAGGAGACGGAAGTTAAAAAATCAAGATGCCCATTATATTTGTCTACAAATTAATTGTTCTTTAGGGAGAAATTCATTTAATGTGTCCTTTGAGAAATCACTCATATGCTCGGCGTCGACAAAAAATTAAATAAATTAAGAAGTAAAGAAGGAGAGGAAGAGGAAATATTTGCGTTGTTTTAAATAGATCGGCACTATGCATTTGAAGTTTTAATTTTTATTTTTAAATGAAGGGGGCCTCATAAAGAGGACTTAAATACTTAAGTAGATTGAAGCCGGGAGTTTTTTGCATTGCCTCAGTTCAGTTTCATCGGACAATGTATTTCCTCACACTAAAAAGTCGCAATTTTTTTTTACTTATTTTCTTCCTTACTTTTCCTGTCCTGATGAATGAAAGATCCCTCGCAGATAGATTTAAAAAGGGTCAAATAAAATGCATGCTTATGCTAAGGGCCGAGGAAGAAATTAAAAAATGTGGAGAGAATCATACTTTTCAGCATGTCACCCACCAAGTTGACAGATGAAGATAATCGAATAACTCTGCTCCTACGTAGTGTTTACACTGTTCAATATCGATTTTCCGGGTTCCTTTGATTTATGAACGCAACGATGGAGTGGATCGAAAACAAAATACAGTTTTTTCTGCATTTTCGAAAGGAATTTGCGAGTGCAAAATTGTTGATATTTAAAACTTTGATTTATTTGTGTCCGGGGAAATTTTAGGTCGAAGGGCCTGTCGGGACCGATCTTTCCGCCCCCCCTCCCTCCACAGTCTTGTACGGATACTAATAAGAGCTCAACATTTTTTACCGTAATTGAAGCATTTGACCCTTTTTACCTTGTTTCCCTGCAAAATAGGGTGGATCCAGCACTTCTTTACCACCTTCCTATCAACTTTAGAGAGTGTAACGAAAATGAAGTGCAGCTATACAATAAAATATTAGAACGTCACGCGTGTGATTATGTAAACTGAGTAAAATATAAGAGTAATCGAAGATTGAACTTTTTTTATGAATAAATTGTGACTGTCCACGGAAAAAGATGCCTTAATCCAGAAAATCTCAAAGCTTATTTTTCAAATCTTATTTTTTAAAGTAAGGAATTAGAACTATTAATGTTTCTTTTATAGTGCTCACATTCTTCCTTTTCCGCCCGATGTGAATTAATTAGAACTATTGAATAGAACTATTAATATTCTAATTGAAATAGAAAAGTCTAATAAATGGTCCAGAATAGTCTTGAATATTATAATCGAATTGAATAGAACTAGTAATATTTAAAAAATGTAACAATCTCAGTCATCATAAATAAAAAGTTATTGTGTTACAAACATTTTCGAAGAGTTTCATTCTTTATTCTTATTTTTTTAAAGTCAGCGATTCTTCAAGAAAAAATGAAGAGAGAAAATTTTAAAAAAGGCGCATTGCTTTAAATTCTTTTTAAAGAGATTAAAAATTAATATAAGATGGGAAAGAAACAAAAATAAACGTAAAAAAGTGACAACAGTAACACGCGTATTTCTTTTTTGCTCCAAATTCATCTTTTCGGGTTCAAAAAATCTTAACCCATCAGGTCTCGCGCATATTCACTATCACAATAATGGTGAGAGCCTAAGTCAATGACTTATATAGTGTAAATTCGGCCGTGGTAGACATAAGCCCCGATGGCTAAGTAGGTAGGGTGTTAGGTTCGTAAACTGTAGGTCCCAAGTTCAAATCCCGATAGGTAGGCCAAAATTTGCAAGTCGGTACTTGCCATGTCGAGTCTTCGATACTTGCAGATATACAATTGAAATTTTTTTTTCATCAAAAATTCGATAAATTAAACCATGTTTTGCTATTATTGATCAATAATCATACATATGATATGGGTGCAGTGTGCATACCTGCAGTGACTATTTACTAAATTTAAAACAACAATTGGCTAGAAATAAGTAAACACGCCTGAGAGTTAGGCAACATCCATTCATGCCGGGCGTCCCCGTTTACTAATTCTAAGACAACAGTTGGTTTCAATACAATAAACGCGCATTCCCGTCCAACACGCCGTTTACTAATTTTAAACAAACCATTAACTTGAAGCCAGTAAATGCACGTGGGAGTTACGCAACTGTTTCCTATTTCTAAGTAAACAGTTTACCTAGATCAATACGACGGATACTCTCTTCAAACCAACGATAATTTCTTAAATTTAGGAAATATTTTCACGGCATGGAATGTTTCCTTTTTTTAAGTAAACGCTTTCTTCTTTTAAGGGGACGTGGAGCGTTGGATTGAGAAAACGCTATTTCTTGATCCAAGGTAACTCCGTTGTCTTAGTTCAAACCTCCGTTTCTTGTCGATACTTTTTAAGTATCCAGTTTACTTGGTCTAAGACGGCTCCGCCTTGTATTTAGGAAACATTTTTTTCAGTGTTTCCTTATTTTAGTGGATTATCTGTCAAAATGGTTAGAAATAACAAAAGTCCCATCTCACCATGCTAGAACGGTGATTGATGCTGTAAAACCAATCCTTGCAACGCATGGTTATCCTAAAGAAATTATTTGTGATAATGTCCCTTTCGGAGCCAGAGAATTTAAAAATTTCATTGAAGAACATAAGGGTAAGGTCCTAACAACCAGCCCAAATTTTCCTCAAGCACATGGAATGATTTAAATTTATGTAAAAATAGCCAAAGGAATGATAAAAAAAAAGCAAGGAGTCTAAGGTTGATCTTGATGAAATGCTGTTAGAATATAGAAACATGCCTTTGACAGGTATGAAAGTCAGTCCAGCTCAAATTTTAATGAGTCGTCAGTTGAAAAGCAAGTTACCTGTTAATCCTAATCAGTTAAAACCTAAAGTAGTGAATGCAAGAGAAAAGTTTCTTGAAAAGCAAGCTAAAGTTAAAGAACAGTTTGATAAATCTGCTACACGATCTGAAACTGAGTTTAAGGCGGGTGACAATGTTGCTGTTCGAAAAGATAAAATCTGGATTAAAGGAATAATTGTAGGTCCAGCAGTACCCCTCGTTCGTATATTGTTCAAACAGCTCATGGTAATTTGCGTAGAAATACCTTTCATTTAAAGTAATCTCAAACTGAACGTTTCAATCCACTTTTGCAACAAAATGACAACTATGATTTTCTGGAGGCAGAATTAAATGATAATACCCAGTTACATAATGTAATTGAACCTGATAATAATGTACCCCCAAATGCACAAGTTGTTAATAATGCCCAGCCTAACGGTCAAGCGCAAAATAATGAACCTGAAAATGTAATTCCACGTAGAATTAGACGTGTCCCTGAGTGGCACAAAGATTATGTTATGTAAAACTCAGAGTAAATTCTGTTTTGTAACCCTCTCAAGTGTAATCTGTGTATTGTACTAAAATTTAAAAAAAAAAAATTCTCAAAAAGGGAGATGTAAAGTAAGATTTAAATTTTTTTTCTCAAAAAGGGAGATGTTGTAATGTCAGAAAGCATCATATAGATATGGCAACCATGGATCATGTGACCAGGTCAAACCCCACTCAAAACCACACACACACACACAACATGTCCGACCATGAAAGTTCTTGAATAAACAGGTGTAATCTCGTAAAAGTCCTAATTTATGTTTCAACAAAAGTCCTTCAAAAGTATAGATAAAACAGCATCTGTAAAAAATCTTCAGTCACGACGTGTTCTACCTCGTAAGTCGGTTGGCGGAGAGAATGGTGCAAAATAAAGTAAGTGAAAAATAAACAAGTATAAAATAAAATAAAATTACGAGCCAGAATCGGGATGCGATCCTAGGACCTCCCGCCTGCGCGGCGAGCGCGCTACCGTTTGGCCAAGCGCTGCTGATAAGGGTAAAGAGCCTCTGTTACCTATCTTTACCTTGTTCCGCTAGCGCACGCGTTTTTTCCGCATCTTTCGCCTTATTTTTGAGGGCTTTCCCGACCCCATTCGAAAAAACGGAAAAATGTGGTATCCCTAAAATCATCTCTAGTATCTTCATGCGAAATTTCAACTTGAAATTCCGGTGACACTTGGGAAGCTCCCCTTGTGAGTTGATAAGCGCGCTTCTCACGGTGTTCATCCACCGTCTCTAGCGGTTGAACGAAAATGAGTCGAGAACGAGTCCCGGCGAGCGCATCTAGCCGCGTGTGTAGTGCGTTTGGAGTTGCGGAGAAATGCAGGAGTCTGGATGCGCGCGCGTCCTTCAACAGGCAAGTTGTTCGTAGTCGTGATTTGAATCGTGAGCGCTTATGGAATTGATTGTAAAGTCCACTTGTTAAAGTAAGTATTTTCCCCATGTTTTTACTGCGTTTTCATTTTCTTTACCGGTGTTTAATTCTGCCGCTCGTGCAAGAAACAAAGCCGAAGTATTTATCTCTTAGTTAGTTATTTCGCTGAGGGACGAAAGTTAGTTTTTCTTTTCAGAGCTAACCTCCCTACCACTTTGTACCATGCTCTGTTTGAATTCAACATATTTCCTTGCGAAAGTGAAGGATAGCTGATCCTCAGTTGTCCTCCAGATGTTGAACTACCAAAGTGGCAAGAACACAATTCAGCTTAATAAGCCAAAATTCTCGTGACTGTGGTCTGTTCGAATCTCACCTGGATAATGCAAGTTACCACTGGCTTATATGTTGTAGACTCATGTAAGTACTCAAGCAGTGAGCTTGCTTATAAGTTGTCGACATATGTACTTAATCAATGAGTTTCAGACTGCATCTTACTTCTTCTCCGCTAGGTACTTTCATCTTTGCTCAGGGTTGGAATTGTCCTTGCCCATTGTAACCTATCTCGGATGAGATAAGCTGAACTCAATGAGTAATTGATTTTGGTTTCATCCGCTGGGTGGTCCTTGTGAGGTGTGGAGGATTTGTTCACAATAATATACCTCAAGGGGTTGCGGAGTCTCTCAGAAGTCAATGGAAATGGTGATTTTCTCAGAACTTTTATGCGTTAGTTCTGAAGTGTTCAATATTTAAACGATAACAATCACTGATTCGTTTAACCCCAGTTAGCAAGATCGAGCTCCATCGCCGATTCTAGCGGTGGACGGTGCCAAAGCGGAATCGCTTATCCACATAGAGGAGCGGCAGTGTAGCTAGAGATATTCACCCGTTTGTAGGTGGATACCCCTCGTCGGACTCGGAGTCCAGGCGCTGCTACTCGCGGCATCCGGAGCGGCTTTGTAGCGCTGACGCAAGCGGCCCACGCGCGGCGTCACGCAGCGCGTTCCTAGCGGCAGTTCTGACTGATAATGAAATTTATTCGGGGTTTTTATTTCTTTTACAAAACATTGGATCTTCAGGAAATAGATCTACAGGGTTATTCAAAAGTTACGCACCACTGGCCATAACTTTAGTTCTAATCATGATATCGATTTGCGGTTTGTGGCGTCCTTCCTCATATCGAGGGGGAAACTTTTTGAGGTACTTTTCAGTTTTTCACCCCCCCAGGGGGAGGGGGGGCGGGGGGCAACTCAAAAATTTCAAATGGCAACCCCCATCATGTGATACATCGTTAGAAAGAGCATGAGAAAAGAAAATTTTTGGCGCAAACCGGAAGTCGATCTGACCCCCCTGTCAAAAGTTAGGGGGGTCCAAAGGTTATTTAGGGGGTCCGTACCTTCATTTTTTAGAGTAGCTTCGGCGGCTCTTGGACATACCGTTTCTCTTTTCAAAGAGTCCTCGAATACTCCAAGTCTGATACCGAAGTCTTCATATTCGCCCCGGGCCACCACAGCCCCCCCGTAGGGGGAGATGGGCCTGTTACAATGAAACATTGCATTAAAATGCGAAAAATCACAGAAGAGCTTCAAACTTAGCATCAAATCCGAGTGGAACTTCTTGCCAATGTTAACGCAAACGCAGCCTGCGACTTTAAAGTGAGTTTTCAAAACTCTTAGCCCCCTGCCCCCCTTCATTTTTGGTTGCAGAGCGGGTAAAAACCGGGAAATTCGCCAGAAATGATGCCCGAAACCACTGTAGAACTTGACGAGAACCCTTGAAACGTTGCGCTTAGTCGGAGAACTGCAACACAGGACTGCCGCCCACTTTAAGGACGGAAACATCCATAAAACCCCCGCTGCCCCCCTCTTTTTTCGTTGCAAAGCTGGTAAGAACCGGGGCATCATTTCTGGCGAATTTCCCGGTTCTTACCAGCTCTGCAACGAAAAAAGAGGGGGGCAGCGGGGGTTTTATGGATGTTTCCGTCCTTAAAGTGGGCGGCAGTTCCTGTGTTGCAGTTCTCCGACTAAGCGCAACGTTTCAAGGGTTCTTGTCAAGTTCTACAGTGGTTTCGGGCATCATTTCTGGCGATTTTCCCGGTTTTTACCCGCTCCGCAACGAAAAATGAGGGGGGCAGCGGGGGTGTTTTGGATGTTTCCGTACTTTAAGGGGGTGGCAGTCCTTGTATTTCAATGCTCCGACTGATCGCAACGTTTCAAGGGTCCTCCTCAAGTTGGACATTAGTTTCGGGCATTATTTGTAGTGAATTTCCCGGTTTTTACCCGCTCTGCAACCAAAAATGAAGGGGGGCAGGGGGCTAAGAGTTTTGAAAACTCACTTTAAAGTCGCAGGCTGCGTTTGCGTTAACATTGGCAAGAAGTTCCACTCGGATTTGATGCTAAGTTTGAAGCTCTTCTGTGATTTTTCGCATTTTAATGCAATGTTTCATTGTAACAGGCCCATCCCCCCCTACGGGGGGGCTGTGGTGGCCCGGGGCGAATATGAAGACTTCGGTATCAGACTTGGAGTATTCGAGGACTCTTTGAAAAGAGAAACGGTATGTCCAAGAGCCGCCGAAGCTACTCTAAAAAATGAAGGTACGGACCCCCTAAATAACCTTTGGACCCCCTAACTTTTGACAGGGGGGTCAGATCGACTTCCGGTTTGCGCCAAAAATTTTCTTTTTTCATGCTCTTTCTAACGATGTATCACATGATGGGGGTTGCCATTTGAAATTTTTGAGTTGCCCCCCGCCCCCCCTCCCCCTGGGGGGGTGAAAAACTGAAAAGTACCTCAAAAAGTTTCCCCCTCGATATGAGGAAGGACGCCACAAACCGCAAATCGATATCATAATTAGAACTAAAGTTATGGCCAGTGGTGCGTAACTTTTGAATAACCCTGTATATCTCAAGAGAATATAATTAAATTTTGAGGCTAAAAAGCTCAAAAATAAAATGTCAAAAATACCTCTGAAAAAATTTCACAATCCATGAAATTTTTTCTTGTATATTTTTCACTTTATTCCTCAGTTTTTTAGCTGCAAAATTTCAGAAATCAGGCACTCTAGAGATGTAGATGTACTTCCTGTGGATCCGATTTTTTTAAAAGTAACCCCAAAAGAAAACTTAATTTTTTTAAAAGGAAACTTATAGTAAAGACCTATACTTATAATGTACTTATATCAAAGTGTTTTCGGTAGGTACACAAAACACCAAGTCAAAGTTATTAACCAGAGTTATTTTCCATATTACCTCGAAAATCTATTTTTCGAGGAGACAAATTGCCTCTTGGATGAATTCGATATGTCGCTAATAAAACTTTTTATATTGAAATACTAATTATATGTGATTGCAGGAACTTTAACAAAAATTCTCATAATTCTTTCCCCTATGGCTAACTAGATTTATTCTCAACAATGTAACAAAGGAGAGCATTTAAAGTCAAGAAAAAAAGAAGAAAAGAAAAAAACTCAGATGTATACCAACAAAGATATTTTATTATCATTATATCATTCCAAATAGACTCGTTTCTAAATTTAAGATGTACATTGATGATGTACAAGATGATCTTTTCTCTAGGGCAAACTAGAGATTTAAGAGAAAATTTTATTACCTAGTTCAGTTTTTTCATTAATTAAAAAAGTTGATGTATGGAACACATTGCACAAGTAATAAGCATAATTTGTATGAAAATAAGAAATTCTGGAGACTAGCCATATCTTAAAACATTGGTTTTGATAACTTATTATTCTTCTACAACCCTGTTGATAAGAGTCTCCCCTCGGAATCGGCACTATTAAGTAGATGTAAGAATTATTATCGATAAAATTGGGAAGCGGACGAAAGAACAGTATTAATTACTTTAGCCGTATTTGATGGAGCCTCAACATACGTCCAGAATAGGATGCTGCAAATACTTTCTATCAAATCTCATCGAAGCTGACAATGAATCTTCACCACTTTCTCAAGGAAAATATAACTTTTGCCACTTTATCATCAGATGTCGTTCCGAGGATATATCCTTCATTCCTCACAAAGACATTGAAAGACATTCAACTCCATATATTGTTGAAAATCCTGACATCGAAGGATGCATGTCATTGAAAATCCTAAAACATGTTGTTAGGAATTCTAGGATGATGAATGACATTAAACGGCGCATGTCATTGGTCATCCTACGATTATGGATGACACATGTCATTGGTCATCCTAGGATTATCAATGACACTGAAAGACACATGCAGCTGGTAGTACAAAGGGAGCATGTTTGCCATAGAGAACCCTGCAAAGATGAATGAAGTTTGATGTAGAAAATGTATACCAAGGTATTGATTGATGCGCCACATCTAGTCCGAATAACTCCACGCTTACTCCAGTAACTCTTCATTAGTCACCGGCGTAAAGTATCGTGAGATTTTGACTGCGAGACCCTCAGTTTTGGGGGGATGGAGGTACACAATGTCTTTAATTTAAGCTTAATAAGTTGTAATGATAAATCATGACATTCAGATCCACTTAAATGATGCCGACAAATACAGCTAGATCACTAAAAAGTATGACAGAAAATATTCAAGGCTTTGAACTACATAAAATCAAAATTTTCAGGTAATATACAGCACAAATATGTAACTCAGACTTGAGAGGGCATCAAACTTGCTGAGATGATGTTTCATGATGAGCATCAAAAGAAACTGCTTTCTACAGTTTATCAAAGTCCTTCTGTGTTGAAAGAGTATGCGTTAAGAAATTATATAAAAAAAGACTCGCCAAATATAAAGTTCTTCTTCAAAACTTAAATTCAGAACAGTTTGGTTTTACCTACTGATTCAGATATTTAGGCATTTCCAACACTGAACTTAAGTACACTTTTCTTCTTCGTTTGAAAAAATTAATATCTGGACAAATCAAACTTTGAAAGTCACTGTTTATGATTATTTAAGTTGCCTACACTAAATATTCCTTGATATCAATGTTGTTTGAAGCACTAAATGATGAATTTTGAGGTGATTTGATTTTGCTGCTAACTCTTCACCAATGATTGCTCAGATACAGGATGGGCAATCAGATCATAGAATATTAGCCGCTTGGAAATTCCAGAATACTTGGAAATAAATCTGAGTGCAGATGCTCGTCTGGAGTGAGGCCACTGAAAAATAGATGAAGAAAATGACATTACACATTAGCTTCACACCTAATAAACCCAACTTATGTTTAGTTCTTATACATTTACTCTGTTAAACGAATCAGCGATTGTTGTCATTTAAATATTGAATACTTCAGAACTAACGCATAAAAGTTCTGTGAAAATCACCATTTCATTTCCGTTGACTTCTGAGAGACTCCGCAACCCCTTGAGGTATGTTATTGTGAACAAATACTCCACACCTCACAAGGACCACCCAGCGGATGAAACCAAAATCAATTACTCATTGAGTTCAGCTTATCTCATCCGAGATAGGTTACAATGGACAAGGACAATTCCAACCCTGAGCACAGATGAAAGTACCTAGCGGAGAAGAAGTGAGATGCAGTCTGAAACTCATTGATTAAGTATATACGTCGACAACTCATAAGCAAGCTCACTGCTCGAGTGCTTACACGAGTCTACAAGATATAAGCCAGTGATACCTTGCATTAGCCAAGTAAGATTCGAATAGACTACAATCACGAGAATTTTGGCTTATTAAGCTGAATTGTGTTCTTGCCGCATTAGTAGTTCAACGTCTGGAGGACAACTGAGGATCAGCTGTCCTGCACTTTCGCAAGGAAATATGTTGAATTCAAACAAACAGAGCATGGTGCAAAGTGGTAGGGAGGTTAGCTCTGAAAAGGAAAACTAACTTTCGTCCCTCAGCGAAATAACTAACTAAGAGATAAATACTTCGGCTTTGTTTCTTGCACGAGCGGCAGAATTAAACACCGGTAAAGAAAATGAAAACGCAATAAAAACATGGGGAAAATACTTACTTTAACAATTGGACTTTACAATCAATTCCATAAGCGCCGTAAGCGCTCACGACTCAAATCACAACTGATCAACTGAATCCTGAATCACAACTAACAACAACTTGCCTGTTGAAGGACGCGCGGCGCGCGCATCCAGACTCCTGCATTTCTCCGCAACTCCAAACGCACTACACACGCGGCTAGATGCGCTCGCCTGGACTCGTTCCCGACTCATTTTCGTTCAACCGCTAGAGACAGTGGATGAACACCGTGAGAAGCGCGCTTATCAACTCAGTCTCCAATCTGCCGCTAGAGACTGTGGACGGAGACTGTAAGGAGCGCGCTTAGCAATGCCATCTTCAATCTACTGCTACATTTTGTGGATAACGCGAGTATTGGAGCGAGCTCCTGTACGGGCTAATGGATCCAAATGACGGAGCTCCTATGATCTGAATGCTCATCCTGTATCTGAGCAATCATTGGTAGAGAGTTCGCAGCAAAATCAAATCACCTCAAAATTCATCATGTAGTGCTTCAAACAACATTGATATCAAGGAATATTTAGTGTAGGCAACTTAAATAATCATAAACAGTGATTTTCAAAGTCTGATTTGTCCAGATATTAATTTTTCAAACGAAGAAGAAAAGTGTACTTAAGTTCAGTGTTGGGAACGCCTAAATATCTGAATCAGTAGGTAAAACCAATCTGTTCAGAATTCAAGTTTTAAAGAAGAACTATATATTTGGTGAGTCTTTTTTTATATAATTTCTTAACGCATACTCTTTCGACACAGAAGGACTTTGATAAACTGTAGAAAGCAGTTTCTTTTGATGCTCCTCATGAAACATCACCTCGGCAAGTTTGATGCCCTCTCAAGTCTGAGTTACATGTTTGTGCTGTATATTACCTGAAAATTTTGATTTTATGCAGTTCAAAGCTTTGAATATTTTCTGTCATACTTTTTAGTGATCTAGCTGTATTTGTCGGCATCATTTAAGTAGACCTGAATGCCATGATTTATCATTATAACCTATTAAGTTTGAATTAAAGACATTGTGTGTCTCCATCCCCCCAAAACTGAGGGTCTCACAGTCAAAATCTCACGATACTTTACACCGGTGACTAATGAAGAGTTACTGGAGTAAGCGTTATTCGGACTAGATGTGGCGCATCAATCAATACCTTGGTATACATTTTCTACATCAAACTTCATTCATCTTTGTAGGGTTTTTCTATGGCAAACATGCTCCCTTTGTACTACCAGCTGCATGTGTCTTTCAGTGTCATTGATAATCCTAGGATGACCAATGACATGTGTCATCCATAATCGTAGGATGACCAATGACATGCGCCGTTTAATGTCATTCATCATCCTAGAATTTCTAACAACATGTTTTAGGATTTTCAATGACATGCATCCTTCGATGTCAGGATTTTCAACAATATATGGAGTTGAATGTCTTTCAATACCATATATCGAGAAAATATCTGAGAGAGTGAAGAGAATAATAGAGAAGGACAAAAACGTAAAGGTAACCTACGGCAACCAGAGAAATTTGGGCAGAATTTTGATCAATACAAAAGAGAAATGTGAAAAATTGGAAGCAAGCGGGGTGTACAAAATAGAGTGTAACTGTGGGAAAATATAAATAGGCCAAACAGGAAGGAGTGTGGCAACAAGGCTGAAGGAACACGTTGACTGTGCCATACTAAAAAGGAGAGGTCATTCATCGTTTGGGGATCATATAATCGACACTGACCATAAACTGGAAAATTGTTATGCGAAACTAGAAAAAGTATGTCAAAAAGGCCGAAAATTAAATGTATTAGAACAGATCGAAATAATGAAAACACCTAAGGAGCAGCTACTTAATTCACAAATCGAGCAACAGGTGGCACCAGTGATCGTCCCCCCGCCCTCCTATGTGACGCAACACAGTCAGCTGATCACCGGCAAGATATCGCACTGACTAGTATCGCGACGCGTCGCCGGCGATAATACGTGGAATTTTTAACGTCAGTTTTTAGCTTCGGTTTTTGTTTTTATTTTCGTTGTTAGTTAATAATTGCCTGATGATGGCTTCCACAGAAGCCGAAATGGCCATCGTTTAAGTTTAAAGAGTGACAACCGAAAAATTCATCGGGCGGAAAAGAAAGTCAATCACGTAGTTCCCGATAAAGAAAACAAAGGATTAGTAGATTATTATTATTTCAATTTATGTCAATGAAGCTAAAAATTCCATAAAAATTCAAAGAAAATTTGCATGTTACAGACTCAGACTTTAAAATGATGTAATGTAAATGGCTACTTCTGTTAAAGGGAACATATCAATGGCTGAACCAGGAAATCATTTAGCTTGGTCTAGTCGTGTTGAATTCTTCCTGGCATACTTCATCTTTTGATTCATGAGTTATCAACGTAATTTCTTACATATTTTTGTAATTGCCTTTCTTGCCACTCTTGCAGGTAGAGGAAATATTGTCATCTGGCATCCCCAATTAGTGGGTAGGTACAGCCGCATCTTAAAATATATCTGTTAAATTTCATTCAAAATGAGTACGCCAAGCGATTTTTGATAACGTCAAATTGTTTGGGTAACCAAATTACCAAAGTTCACACCGTGAGTTATTTCAACAACATTGTGAATTTTAAAAACATGCCTTTAAATATTTGAAAATCGGTATCAAGCTCTACTAATATTATTTCTTAAAGTTCGTGAGCACTTTGGACTATATTCGAAATTGAAAAGGTACGGGGCATTTAATTAAGGAGGGCTCATGTCACTTCAAAACCATAATGTGAGCTGTTCTTGTAAGACTGTAAAATGCAACCTTACAATCATTTTAGAAAAAAGCATTTCTGAAGTCCGTGAATTTGCGTTTCAAAGTTTGTGAATTTGTGTTTCGAAACCCAGAAAATGTCATTTAAGATTGAAATTCGCCTTTTAGCCATTTGCGTTTTAATTTCGGAATCGGTAAGTTGTGGGTAGCGCCTCTATCTTAGTCACACTTCAAAACATCCGTGTCTAAAAAAAATCGCGCTGTAAAATGCAAATTGAGACTGCAATTTCTTGGGATCCCCGGTTACAGTATAAAATCACCGTCTTTCACATAGATAAATTAGATTTCAAGATTTTTTCCTCTGGATCACTCATCCACAAAATGGCTTGGCAAGTTTGATTTTGAAACAACAATAAAATACGGAAAGAGAAGGAAATCAAAAAGTCTCCCCAATGAGAAGAAAAAAAGGTATAATAATATAAAATATGGAAAAAAAGAAAACAGAACATTATTTTAAATACTTTCATACATTCGGTCAGTTTATAATTTAAGTCAGTTTAAGTCCTGAAACTTGAAAATATACATGACTCTTGGAAAAGCAGAGAGATGAGTGGATTCAAACTGATTTGTCCTACGAGACGGTTGTTGATGGTTTTTTTACTCGAATTATCTTGTGGCTAATAGGGAAAGAAATACAAAAAGTGAAGGGTTGAGGACATGGGGTGGAGGGGGCACTTTAAAACCTTAATATTAAGTACAGTAAAATAACTTTTTTAAAATTAAATACTATCACAGCAGTACAATTGGGAATTATAACACGAATTGAATAGAAAGTCCTTTCTCACCCAGAAAAGAAAAAAGAAGGGAAAAAACATGAACTCGCTGATAAATTTCATCTTCAAGAAAGGTGACGAATTTGCACCTGAAAACTATTGCGGTATTATGCTCCTAAATACATGCCCAAAGTTACTTACATCCGTTCTCGAAGGCATTGTGGAGGAAATCGTGCAGATGGCTAAGGAACAGCAGGGATTCAGAAAAAGCAAGGGCACCAATGATGTCATATTCATGGTACAAAAATGGATCACGGTGCGCCTGAACGAGTTTAAATTTTTTGATGAGTCACAAGCAAAAACTCTTCAGGTTCTTGAAGTAGAGTGTCTACTGAGTCACTTAAGCCAAAAAGAAAACGTTTCTGTCGAGCTCCTGGAAAATAAGGTCGATTTAAAGGTACTTTTGGGCTAAAATAGCCAAATTACCCATAGCACGTCCCGTCATATTATTTAAATTCTTTTTTCTTCCGGGATATAATGCCTAAGTTTCTTGAATATGGATATTTTAAGCCTCCGAATATTTAAACTACCAACTTTAACCATACGGTGAATTTTGGGGGCCTAAAATGAGCCCTCAGAGCCAAAAATTGCATACATTTACAAAAACTTCGGGTTTTCAGGGGGATATTTTTTTTTAAACGTTGTTTTTCTACAGTCGTCAATAGGCAATTCTGAAGGGCATTTTCGATTACATAATCAACATTTTGACTGTTCGGGTGAGGGGGGGGGGGGCATCAGACTTTGCTTTGTCTTTCTCACAGTTTCTGAAAACGCTTGAAAATTCCCTTTTACATTGGAAGTAGAAAATATCCCACTTTAATTCATTAATTACTGCTTCTGATATTATGAAATATGCAGCAGGAGTTACCCCCCCTCCTCCTCACCACAAGATGCATGTAAACCTTGATCTTACTGCGCCCGCTAACGGATCCTTGCTTTTCGCGTGATGGCAGCCCGTTGTATAGTAAATCCGGGCATTTGCAACAAAACATGAGGCGGTCTTTAGCATTACATGTAAATGAACGTATTTATGCTACGAGGCACTATAAGCATAAGGGGATGGGGGAATCTTGATGATCCGAACGTTCACAAAAACCTTTCTACAAGTGCTAATGACTTTTTTGTACTCATACTTATTGAATTGAGAGTCATATTCAATGGACCTGAGGTCATTTGAGCCGAGGAAAATATATACCACATTAGTACGGTGGGTACGATCAAAATCGACGATTTTTTTATAGGAAATTGCCACTTTGGGAGGTCATACTAGATGAAAAAATAAAAGTTTTTGTCCGTAGAACCACTTTCAAATCCGTGCAGGATCCAAGATGGCGGCCGTTAAAGATGGAGGCCAAGCGCTTTTTTGAAGTGCAATATCTCTGTTGCTAACTGTCCAATTTTGATTTTCTTTTTTTTAAGTGAGAGCTAAAAGGGCCTGAAACATGAATAAATTATAACAAGTTCAACTTGGCCAACAATTTGTCCAAAATTTTACAAAAAAATTTTTCCTTGAAAATTCGTAAAATTTCAAAGCAAAATAACTTTTAACTGAGCAGGAAAATTGATATTTTCTCCTCTGTAAAAGAGATGGGTCTTAATCTCGCGTTTAATTTGATACCAAAACCATTTTTAAGCTATGAGTGGTTATCCCGCGAGAGCCATTTAAGTGTCGCGCGATTGGCCGCGGCGCGCGATTTCCACCCCGCGTTCATGGCCACGAGCGCGCTTCACATGTGTAAAACGCGCGATATCTCTCCAATCATTCGTTCGATTTTCAAACTTTTGCTTTCGTTTGAAAGCTACTATAAAAACCTTTTCAAATAATGTGCATTTTTACATTTACCTTCAAATAATTTGCCATATTATGAAAAAATACGTGAATTTTTTAATTTCCTTAACAGCCGTTGATTTTTTGTTTCTGGGCGCAATTAGAGCCCTTTATTTTCTTGAGGTGGGTGGAGGATTTTCTGACCTTCAAAACGATACCAAAACCTTTTTTTGTGACGAATAGAAAACGCGTGAAGACGATTTTGGTCGCGCGCTCGGGTAGAGGTTCGCAACTTATGCGCCGTGCAACCTCGCGTCGGCCCGCGTTCATGCGCTACACAACTGGAATACTCGCTGTTTTTTGATCATTCATCGCACAATTTTCATGAAAATTATTAATTGGAAAATCCTTTCATACCCTCTTGAGACGAAATGAATACCTATAATTAAAAAAAAAAAATACTCTGGTTAACACGATGAATATGAAAAAATGTATAATGAACTAATTACTTATTCCTTAAGTTTTTATGAGATGAAGATGGATGAAACCGCAACAAACTTGATTCATTATTTGATTCATACACTTTTGCGACGATATATTGTCGATAATCAGCATTCTCATGGAATTTTAGGAATGATTTCTACAATTTTCTCGCTTAGAGGCGAACTCTACTATTTAATCAAAATTGATCGCAAAAAGATCAGCGGGCTTAGAATCTTTCCCTGCAACCAAGTGCATAGTGCACGTGGAAAAACTTTTCCAATGCAACAGCGGGGTTTCTCCCTCTTTCGTCCCCGAAGGCATTTCCAGATGCCTGTTTTCAAACCCTGGAAAGATATACCTACCTGCATGTCACCTCTATTTTTGGCGGTAAACAGAGGTTTTCTTAGCAGACGCAAGGGCAGATATCGGTTTTCTTTAATTATGCTGGTAGATATGATGTGAATGAGAAACCGCAACAAACTTTTTTCATTATGTAATTTATCTCGATTTAAAAATGGGGATATAACGGCGATTATCGACATTCTCGTGAATTAGCTATGGTTTATACAAATTTCTTGCCTAGATCAGTCGAGCTGGTCACAGATATGTGTTCTGATGCTTGAATCTTGTAAATCAGCTAAGAATAGTAGGATCTGTTCCAACAGCAACTCTCAAAGTTCAACGTTATCCGAGATATCGTGCTTTGAAAAATTCGATTTATCCCGTTATCCACCGCGGTAGTGAAACCCTTGGTTTCCTCCAACTTGCTTTCATCCGAGTTTCACGCATGTTTCAATTGTTTCACGTTGAGTAACCAGTGAAATTGAGTGTCAGCCTGAAATATGAGAGCAAGGTAGAAGAAACCGAGAGTGTCACTATAGTAGTGACACCCAAGCTGTATCCAAAGCGGTACCGCTTTGGATGACGTCATCAACCAAATTTTTCAAAGTTGGATATCTTGGTTAATATTGAAGGAAGAAAGCTTTTGCTCGTACAAATCTTTTTGTTTATAGCTAATCCACAAGAATCAAACGTCAAAACACGATTCTATGACTAGCGCGACTGACCCATTAAAATTGATCGCTAAAAGGTCAATGTGTTTAGAATCCTTCCCCACAACGAATCTGGGAACTCTAAAAAGTTCACGTAGTAGAGTTTCTTCGGACTTTCAATTTTTAGGAAACTCTCCATATCCAAGCATCATATCAGCCACGATAACCCCCCCCCCCTTCTCTCACAATGTGCCCGATAACCGCCCTGCATGACATTTAAGGCACACTAAGGGGGCATCGACAATGTCCTCCGCTTTAGTAGGAATTTTTTAAAATTCAGTCAATTTATAATAACTTTTGTTAAACTATTACTGCAATGACTAATACAAGTACCTCCAGAACATTGTGTGCAGATGAAAGTGCATTGAACTTGAGCTTTAACACAGGAGAATCTCTTTGTGCAGGCAGACTTGCAATTGCATTTAACAATCTCCCGACAGCCGTTCCAAATGGAAAGAAGATTTGACCAGATGAGTGACCAACTTTCTCTCTTTTCGATCAACTCGTACTTCTCACGGCCAGGAATTTCTTTTTCTGGAGACAAAACACGTTCCCAAACTTGCCTTACCTGGTCAGCAGCGCAAAGGGCGTGCTGCTTTAATGCACCTTTTGTGGGGGGCAAATTATGAAGTTCCCTTTTTTTGGTGTAAATAGAAATTTTCTCAGCAGATGCAGGGGCTTATTTGCTGCTTTTTCGTAGTAAGGACGGCAAACCAAGTACATGCAGTGCGTAGAAAAATTTTTCCGATGCAACAGTGGCGTTCCTCCTACTTCGAGACAGCAGCAGATATCCGCCCTTGCGTCTGCTAAGAAAACCTCTATTTACCTCCAAAAATAGAGGCAACATGCAGGTAGGTATATTTTTCCAGGGTTTGAAAACAGGCATCTGGAAATGCCTTCGGGGACGAAAGAGGGAGAAACCCCGCTGTTGCATCGGAAAAGTTTTTCCACGTGCACTATGCACTTGGTTGCAGGGAAAGATTCTAAGCCCGCTGATCTTTTTGCGATCAATTTTGATTAAATAGTAGAGTTCGCCTCTAAGCGAGAAAATTGTAGAAATCATTCCTAAAATTCCATGAGAATGCTGATTATCGACAATATTTCATCGTAAAAGTGTAATGAATCAAATAATGAATCAAGTTTGTTGCGGTTTCATCCATCTTCATCTCATAAAAACTTAAGGAATAAGTAATTAGTTCATTATACATTTTTTCATATTCATCGTGTTAACCAGAATATTTTTTTTTTTAATTATGGGTATTCATTTCGTCTCAAGAGGGTATGAAAGGATTTTCCAAAATTAACAATTTTGGAAACTAACACAAAAAATGGCCTCCATCGAATCACCTTAAGGCAGTGGTCTTGCTCTTATTTGAATCGCCGAGCACTCAAGCACAAACCTGCGTCCAGAGGGATAGTCACCCAGCAAACACATACCACTTCCAGTCAAGGCAAATAGTCCTAAAAGAGACCAAAGCCTGCTCCAATACCGAGTGGCTGCGTATTCAGTGTCACCTGTGCGATTTTTATTGCTGAATACAAATTTATCTGAAATGCTTGACAAACAACCTCAGAGAGTGACGACCCTCCAACGCGTTTACACCTAATTCTAATGATGCAAATTGTGACTGAGAATTATCTCATTTTTACTTGAATTTATTCTGATTGATTCTTTGCTACCGAATAAACAACAAAAATGTGATTGGACAACTAGGCAATAGCCCTAAAAATCGCAAAAACTATTTTATGTAATCTCGGCAACATTGAAATGCGTTTGGTTCTTTATTTATTGACTGTCCATGTAGGTCATCGTAGATTTTACTAGCTTTACTTCATTTGTCGAGACATTTTTCGATAGATGGGAGGGATGGGAAAATGGTAAAAAACTGCGAAAAAAAAACCCATTCTTGGCTCATGGTTCAAAGTTTGCTGCCATGTTTCGGCACTTTCAATTTCAGCCCGAGCAATAAAATTCATACTAAAACCAATTTCATAAGGAATATTATGCGCTCTCATTTAAAAAAAAAAAAAAAAAAAAAAAAAAAAATTGTAGTCGGATCAACTTTTGGCAAGTTACTAACCATTATTTACAAAAAAGCCAATTTAAGGCCATTTTCACCAAATTTGGCAACTTCCAAGCACTAGTCTTAGGGGGCAAAGTTGAAATTTGGATCCAGTGTCAAAACTTACACTGTTCACACTGTACAAAAAGCTACCCGAGATTTTTGTGGGCTACTTATTGTAGGTAGTTGCCTGAACTGTTCTTTAACCCATTACCAATGGAACTTTGAACACGCCTTCTTCGGCTCTGCTCCGCTCCAAAATCCTACATCATAAGCGTCCCCGAAGCGCTTCAGCAAGGCCAGCAGTTGGCCATGAAATATAAGCTCAACAACCTGTTGCTTGCAGGTCCGACAACTAGTCTCTCTATTTTTTTTTTTTTAAGCATCCTCATTCCTCTTGAACAAGGTGGAATCAACCCATGAGTTTGGCAGGCCTGAGGGCCTGTTTTCATTAAATTCATCAGAAAAAACTCAATTGAACTAGAACAATTTTTGTAAAAGACTCTTTGAAGAGATTGTGAGAACTTGAATACAATAGAGGTTGCGAGTGCTGTTGTTTCTGACATTTCTTTTGGAGTTTTATAATGTAGAGGAGGCTCCCAATTCCGCATCACTCCACTCTCGAAGGTAGCCAGGGCTGCCCATGTCTCTCATAATGACAGAGCCTGCTTAGGCAATGATTCGGCGTGCAGTTCTTGGACCTCCATGCTCTCTCCAGCGCATCTTGCTCAGACTCTGCTCTCTTGCACGTAAGGACAGCATGTTCTACGTCGTCTGCGAAGGAATAACATGCAAGGGTTTCCATGAGATATTCAAGTCCATCCTATGAAAAATACCTGCCATCGTCATACGTTTCCAGATGAAATTTTCAAAAATCAGCATGAAGTCTCGAAATTTTCAGCATCAAGACAACCTAACGAAAGGCACCAAGACCCCATTTAATAACCAGGCGATTTGACTGGGACCACTTTTCTTATATGACAGGAGCCTCTTCCATTCACAAAGAATTGAAAAACCAGCAATTTTGAAGAATTTCTGTAACATCTTGGAACCCTGCCTAATCCAGCTAAGAGAAGGGCCTATCAGCTGCAGGGGCCGGTTTTTTCCAAATCAGCATTTCAGATTTCTGGTGTCCTGGACCATTCTCTCTAGCAATATTATGACTAAGTCTGGAGTTTGGGGCTCAAGAAACCTGTTTTAGTTGGGCCGTTACATCAGAGTGTGAGAAAAAGGCTTTTGCCTGATAATCCTCATCAGGTCATTTTGATAGGTTTCTACTGATATCTGTACGTTTCGTATACATGATGTGTCATTTGGTTGATATTTTTCTTCAAGTTTGGAGCCTCCACGTGTTGTTATAATAACATCATTATATAAATCATACAAATCTTATGCATTTTGATTACAAACAAACAATATTATACAGACAACTGGACAACCTTTAAGGTAATTAATCTAGCTACCTACCCAAAAACACCAATCACAGATTTCCTTCTTACACAGTCTTTGCATTATACCCAAAACAAAACTCTGAATGCCTTTTTCTCAAGACTCCTATTTCGACAACAGGTCCTTACTCCAGCACTCGCCTCAATTCACATCTATAAATAGGTCCTAATTACATTGTAAGTTTGGTCATTTCTGTAACCAACACTTGAAGATTGAAAAAAAGTAATGGTCTCACATGCAGGGTGTTGGAAAAGTGCCCTCCCCCTTTCTTACTTTTTACCTAATAGAGGTACGGATTTGAAACTTGGAAGACGTTTCCCGGTCAAAAGGAGCTACTTTTTGACCCCCCCACAATTTTCAGGGGACCTCCTGGGGGGGGGGGGGCAACTTTTTATTTTCAAATGAGAAGACCCCTCTTGTGATACCTCGTTCGGAAGAGCATATAAGAATCAAACTTTTTGTGCAAACCCGAAGTCAATATCTCAAACCGTTTTAAAATGGCGGCCGGTTAAAGATCGACATGGCCGAAAATTGGCATCTCGGTTATTTGCCTGTGGATTTGCTTATAACTTGGAACCTACGGGTATTTTGGCACGAGATTAGCAAATTTGAAATTAGATTTCCAAAGAAAACAAGTTTCGACCATTTTACTTTAACCAGCTGCCATTTAAGAAATTTTGAATTTTAGAGAATCGAACGTCAAATTTGTTTTTCGTGTGTTAAAATACCCCCCCACTACCGAGTTTTCGGCAAATCTAACGACAAAAAGCCTAGGTGCCGATTATCTGCCATTTTGAACTTCAACCGGCCGCCATTTAGAAACGGTTTCAGATGTTGACTTCGGGTTCGCACAGAAAATTTTCTTTTTTATGCTCTTCCGAACGAGGTATCACAAGTGAGGTCCACTGAAAAATGAAAAGTTGGGGTCCGTTACCCCCCCCCCCCTCCCCCAAGAGAACCCCTGAAAATCTTAGGGGAGTCAAAAAGTAACTCCCTTTCACCTTGAAACATTCCCCACGTTTCAAATCTCCGCCTCAACTAGGTAAAAAGTTACAGGGGGGAGGAGGGAAAGGGACTTTTCGAACATCCTGTATAAAAACAAGTGAATGTTTGGCGTAAACCGTACACCACTTATGTATGAGTACGTAAAAATGATTTTTGGGTGCTTCATTCTTGAATATGCTAGGGTGGCGGCGAGGACCCTTCATTTTTTACTAATACAGAGAGAGAATGGGGAACATTTTAAAAATGAACATCTTTTCAAAGAGACACAAGTACCTCCTGAGCAAAATACTTTTCAGTCATGAGGTGATTGAGTCAAACGTAAAGAAAAGCAAAGTAAACTAAGTGTAAGGTTGAACGTGTTTTAGAAGTTTCCTACGGTTTGATGACAACAACGCAGGCTCCTCCTCTCCCTGAGTTCAGCGGTGCAACCTAGAAAAAAAAAATCATGAGAAATTAAAATGTTGAGGCAAAGTTTAACGCTGCCAGGTTTATCTCCGATTCAAATAGGCTAGATCTCACAGTTCTGCACAGTTCACAGATCTTCTGAACTTTGTAAACACAGTGGTGACATTTTATAAAAGATTCTAAAATGAAATTTCGTTTACTTAGTTTTCATTTTCATCTTACTCATCATCTCATCTTAAGCATCTTGATCATCTTTTTCATTCATCTTGATATTTGACCGAGCTATGATGAGTCAAATTTGACCTGCTTTCAAGAAATCGTAACTCTGGTTTAAATTATCGTAGAAAAAAATTAAAATAAAACGGGAAATAATATTAGATTGTAAGAAAATTTAAGGAAAAGTCGCAGGAATCACTTCAAACCAATTTCAAGGGGAGTTTCAGACCCCCAAATGCTTCAATTCAATATTCATACGATTTTCCCGCGAAATGAGCCAATTTTTCCTAACTTTGCCCTAACATTATCTCGGTAACTTCAAAATCAGTTCGACGTTATATTCTTGAGTCCTCAAACGGGCAAAGGTAAGAAAAACGATAAAGTTTGATGCAAAAGCGGCTTTTTGCGCCCCCCCCCCCCCGGAATTTCTTCAAACTTTGTCTTTTGATTACTCATACTTACGTGCTTCTTTCCCCAAATTTTCAGACCCACATCTGTTTGGGGGGGGGGGGGTGGAGGAAGTCAAAACCTGTGAACCTTGATATCTCTCGAAGGAAGATAGGTATCAAAAGTCCAGTTTGGACGAAAAATCGTCTAAAATTGCATAATTTAAGATTCTGAAGATCAAAATCCGGAAATTACATTTTCAAGTTAACATGTGCTTCTTTTCAGTTGTTGAAACGAGAGAATTTCTTTGAAACAAAGAATACACAGAGTACTCAATTTTTTTATTTGAACCAATACCAGTATTTTAGATTGTTTCTCTTTTCCCGCATACAACAAGAAGTCCATTAAGCTGGGGAGCCAAAGGATTCAAGGGTTATGGCCGATTGAAGTTTCCGCTCTATGCGCGCTGACCGGGTTTTCGCGCGCCAAACTATGGTTCCAAAGCCGGATTTGTGTGTTAATAAATCAGATTAAATGTTCAAACCGTACAAAATAAGTTTTTAGGGATTCTTGAGGGTCGCTGAGTTCAGAAGTTACAGATGCTTTAAAAAAATTCATTTTTTCTCCGTAGCGCAACTTTAGAAGCCCACTGAGCGGCCGGTCGGTTGGCGCTCGGAGGGCCTCTAAAGTAGCACTACAGAGCTGTAATTTTAAAAAAGTGAATTTTTTGGAGGTATCTATAATTTCTGAACTCAGCGACCTTCAAGAATCCCTAAGAACTTATTTTGCACGGTTTGAACATTTAATCTGATTTATCAACACACAAATCCGGCTTTGGAACCATAGGAGACTGGAGACCAGTCGGCGCGCACTGTGCGGAAACTTCAATCTTCCATAGCCCTCAGAATCCTTTGGTTCCCCAGCTTGATGGACCACTCGTTGGTAACAGGAAAAGAGGAACAATTTAAAAAACTGGTTTTGGTTCAAATAAAAAATTGAGCACTTTGTGTGTTCTTTGTTTAAAAAAAAATTTCTCGACTCAAAAACTGAAAAAAGCACATACCTTAACTTGAAAATATGATTTCTGGATATTGACCTTTAGAATCTTACATACATACATACATTAAGTCGCTTTCACAGCGCCGCCTCGCTCTCTGCGACGCCCAATCGCCATTGCCTCCTATAGGGGGCAATGGCGATCCTCCCAGAGATCATCAGGCACTTGGCACCTTCTGATCTTCTCCTCCACCCCTTGTCGCCAACCTTTCACAGGACGTCCAAGCCGTCGCCTTCCGGGAGGAACCCAATCGAAAACCTGCTTGGGCAACCGCTCGTCCGCCATCCTTCGCACATGTCCATATCAGACCAACTGCTTGGACCTGATATCGTGCACGATGTCCTCCACACTCATTATCTCGCGCACTTTTTCGTTGCGGATACGCTCTCTTCTTGAAATGCCAGCAGACCTCCGCCAAAAGTCCATCTCAGTTGCTCTACATGTCTTCACTCCCTTTCTTGAGTTGCCAGACCTCACTCCCGTAAGTTACGATACTCTTCACGATGACGTTACGTTGTAAATTCTTTTGGTCTCCTTGGAGATACTCTGGCCCCACAGAACCCCATTTAGCATCGCCATAGCTTTCCTGCCTTGCACATTCCGATCTTTGATGGCCCGATCCAAATTTCTGTCCTTAGTTAACCAAACTCCCAGATATTTATACTCTTCAAAATCCTGAATTCTCCGGCCATCCTCCAGTTCAATGCTTTGCTGATCACCACCGATAGCTAACTTTTCCGTCTTTAACCACATTTACTTCCCTTCCCCACTTTCGGTATACTTCCACTCACTTCCGCGTCATGTAATTCGCATCGTCTTTGTCCTGAGCTATTACCACCTAATCATCAGCAAAGCACAGAGTATAAAGGGTGCCCGTAGCGGGACGCCCATTCCTGAACAGCATCTTTTCCATTCCTTTAAAACTTCTTCAAGGTACACTTTAATTAAGGTTGGCGACAAACAACATCCTTGTCTAAGTCCCTTAGTAATTAAAAACCCCAACGATAACTCCCTATGTGATTTAACCCTAGAAAAAGCCCCATCATAAAATTCTTTAATCGCACTAATTACCTAGTCCCCCACTAAAACCCCTTTTGTTAAAGGCTTCCCAAAGTTTCATCAATGGCACACTATCGTAAGCTTTCTGGAGATCCACAAACACTAGATGTAATTCCTGGCCTACTCCCTTCTTTTTCTCGATCACGTGGATGATAGTAAATAAGTGATCAATCGTTGACCGACCAGCTCTGAAACCTGCTTGCTCTTCCGCTCCATGTTCTTGCCACTCCTCTTCGATTTTTGCTTTTAGAATTTTTCCATACACTTTGCTTAGGGCACCTGCAACCGGCAGTCCTCTTTAGTTATCACTCTCATATTTTCTACCCTTCGTCTTGTACATAGGTGACACCAAAGACTCTTTCTATTCTGTCGGTACCTTTCCACCGTCCAAGCAATCTTGCATCAGGTCTCGCAAACGCTGAAACAGCTTGCAGGTTCCACACTAGATCAACTTTGCAGGAACGTTTCCCGGATCCGGAGCTATATCGTTCTTCAGCTCTCGTACGGCCTCTACCACGTCCTCCATCTGGATTTCCAAGTTATTATCGTTAGTATGCTCCAAGCTTACACCTCCATCTTGAAATTCAGGTCGCCTTTCTGTCAGTAAATTTTTAAAATAACCCTCCATTTTATCAATGGATATCGGAGATATTAAGTCCCCCTTCATGTCCCTTCGCAGTCCTTTCAGCAGCCTCCAGCTCTCAGTACTTTTCCTTCCTCTTATGTACGTGTCTATTTTGCTACAGCTACTCTCCCAAGATTCGTTCTTTTTCTTAGTTATGAGCCTTCGCACCTGCGTCTGAGCTTTTCTATACGCCTCTTTGTCTTCTGCTTTTTTAGAGGAAAGGAACTGATGATATTTTTGCCGTTTTTCCTGAATCTCCTTATCAATTTCTTTGTCCCACCAGTAAGGTTTTTCACTAACTTTTCTATCATCAGCAATACCAAGAGCCTCCATTGCTGCCAAGTGAATGCAATCTTGAAGGAACTGATACTGCTGTTCAGTATCACCGTGCCTTGATTCGCCAAACTTCTTATCCAAGCGCTTTCCATATAATGCCCTTACACTTGGATGCTGCAAGCTGTCAAAATTATAGTTTACAAGCTTGACACGATATTTTTGTTAGTGAACCTGTTCCTGTGCTTGCCTCCTTTCCTGGCTCCTTTTCACCGCGAAAGCTATTTTCGCCCCGATGAAATAAAGATCACTGCCGCAGGAAAGACCTCTCCACACACTAACTTGCTGAATCTTCATTCCCGTGTCTTGTCTAACAACCATATAATTAATGATCGACTTCAACCCGCGAGTAGCCTCTATTCCCCAAGTTTCATGGATATCCTTGAGTTGATAGAATCCATTGAGCACCTTCATCTCCCTTTGCTCACATGCGTCAATGATACGGGCTCCATTATCATTTATTGCCGCCTCTCCGAAAGGGCCGACGATCTTACTTTTAACTTGACGTCCTGTTCTACCATTGAGATCTCCCAACACAATGATTTCCCTCCTGGACCAATCTTGCCAATCTTCTCGTTCAATTCTTCAAAAAATTGGTCCTTCACTGCAACAGTAGAATCATCTTTGACTCCATACACTCCCAATATGGTGATTCTATGGCCAAACACTGCCATCTTCATCTTCATCATTCGGGGGTTAACAGCTTCCCGAGTAGTGATGCACTTCCGTAGGCTCTTGCCAATAAGATTTGCAACACCCTGCTGAGCTCCCTGATATTTTTCCACGCCACTGTCAAACAAATCGTATTCCTTTACACTTACAGAACCTTGCCCTTTCTTCTTCGTTTCTGTTAGTACTGTGACATCAAATCCGTGACTCCTTATCTCCGATACCACTTCCATCATTTTAGTAGAAATTCCTTGTACGTTCCATGTTCCAAAAACCACCATCCGTTTACGTAATTTTTTCCGATAAATCCGTTAAAGTCCGTTTGTACCGAGGCAATTGTTCTTGGGTCTTTTAACAGTCTTTCTTTTTCGAAGTATCGGGAAATTAGTCCGATAACTCAACCCCCAACCTGGAGGACCGGGGTTTGATTTCGGAGTTTCCTCTCCTAGACAGGTTGCTTCCACTACAGCTGAGAGCCCTTTCTACCTTTTCAATGGGTGGTTCATACGCCTTGAAGCCGGTGACCATCTCCACTACCCCATAAGGCAGGGCAGGGGTTACCAGCTGGGGTCCGCAGGATTGCTAAACCTGTGACAACAGTCCCCCATATGTTTCCTTTAGAATCTTAAATTATGCAATTTCAGACGACTGTCCCAACCGGACCTCGATATCTTTCTCCCTTCGAGAGATATCAAGGTTCACAGGTTTTGACTTTCAACCCCCCTAACACTCCCCCCCCCCCCCCCAAATAAATGTGGATCTGAAAATTTGGGAAAAGAAGCGCTCAAGTATGAGTAACCAATAGACAAAGTTTGAAGAAATTCCGGAGGGGGGGGGCGAAAAAAGCCTTTTTTGCATCAAGCTCTTTAAGGTGCTTAAATTTGACCTATTGTAACTCGGTCAAAAATTAAGATATTGATCTGCGGTTTGCTTAAAAATACTTAGTTTTTAATGATCTTTCCAATGAGGTATCGCAAGGTAGAGGCCAAAATTTTGACCCACTCAGAAGATGGTCCTCTTTGAGATAGAGATATTCTCAGAGTTTCGTTTTTTATCTCGAAGGGTTCAAAAGAAAGGGGGGGGGGGGGCAGGACTGTTGGCTCACCCTGTATGAAGTTCAAATAAGCAAGGATAAATTAATCCGGCGATTATGAGTGGCAGTAGCCACATCCGGGCAAGTAATCTATCCTCCAAAAATTGGCAACACAGTACAGCCCGGGTGAGGCACCGACACCATAACTGGACGTACTTCGTACTTGGCTTATTTGGGTTTTTAGTTGCGGTATCTAAAGCTTTTAAAAGCAATGGAGCGACGGAATTCAAAACTGTTGGTGTCTACAGATGCGTCTCAATCCCGTCCAACGAACTGAAGAATTTCAAGGGAGTCAATTATTTATTAAATGAGATAATTGCGCATGTGTGCCAAAACTGGCGGAAAGGATCTGCTTTGCTCATTTTCACGGTCTGCCAAAGCTATGAAGAAAACGAGACATAAGAGGCCTATAATATCAAAATAATTGTTAAGCTCTCGTCTATGTTGCTTGAAAGTTTCATTCAGATTCAAGCCATTATAAGAAAGAAATCGTCTCTGAACTGCCTTTTGGGTGCAATGGACGACGCGACCTGCCGTCACTTATCATTGAATGTCTCGCTTACACTATTCTGGAATGAAGTTTTTTATGGTTTTTTTAAGGTATCATCTCGAAGATATGAGGATTCTAAAAATTTTATATAAGTAGAGGTTTACTTTAACCGTTAAGGCTGTAGCTTTGTCAACGTCCCTAAAATCGTAAAATCCTCCTTCACTAACACATGCACATGAAAGAGTGCAGTGTATGTACTCTAGACTAGAAAGAAAAAATCGGAATACGTTAATTACTTTTCGCATAGCGAGGGGTCAAAGTGGGGGGAGCTTTAATTTTGTCCACGCGATAACTCGAGTAAAAATGAATATTTTGAGCTGAAATTTTGATGGTCGTTGAAATCTACTAAGACTGGTTTCCTATTGAATTTCAGGGAAATCGGCCAACGCGTTCCATAATAGTGGCAATTTACCGTTTTTACAGGTGAGGGGGAGGGGGTAGGAGTTGCGCAGCCAAGGGGAACTGTTTCTTGAAACATATCTGTGGCAAGAGGGATAGGGTAAATGATTTCAATCCCCAATGTGACACTACCCTTTGGAAAATACACTCATGCCGCGGTAAATGCGGGGACTACAAAAAGAACCGTCCCCTACTTGCCGGCAACCCCACGGGAAAACCCTGCCGCTTGCGGCAGGGTTTTTGTTAAAATTTCTGTTGGCTCCTCTCAGCTACACGGACAGACAATACATTTTTGGCAGCTCTCTATAGGGTCATTCCACGTCAACTGTGCCAGGCTCGGAACCCGACCCCCTCCGATTTGGCTGAAAATTGGTATACGGGGTCTTTACATCATTCTAAGAAACTTATTTGAAGGGTTTTCCCATCCGACGCCCCGTTCGCGAGATATCGACCCCCAAAGATGGGGTGAATTTTAGCGATATTCAAAAAAGCCCGTTTTAGCAATTCTCATTTTCTCGACTTCCCTCTCTTTGACTCTCCATAGCGAGACTCTGTATCAATCCACCATACTTTGAAAGAGTGTTTTTAAACCAATTTTTCATGTATATTTCGAATATGCCATCGAGCTAAAAATTACTTAAATGGCCGTAATTTAGGGTTTTTCAAAATTTACAATTTTTTCGCCATTCAATGTTCAAACTGAATTATCTAAAAAAACTGTCTCTCCGATTTTCGATTTTGTTTTTATACTTCAAGCTTAAGATATATACTATTGGTTGATAGACTTTTTTCAATTGCTATCGGACGGTTAAGGGCCATCAACTTGCGTTTTTTTTTAAGCTGCTCACTTCAAAACGGAAACTGACACAGCAAGGTGATCAGCAAAGCATTGAGTTGGAGGATGGGCAGCAGATCAAGGGCTGCATGCACTATGGGTACTTGGGGGTGCGGTTGACCCAGGATGGAAGAACGGATCAATAGATCAAGGAAAGAAACATCCTAACAAGGAAGGCTACAGCGATGTTCAATGGAATCCTCTGGGATCCGAGGATTTCCAAGGAGAACGAGAGGAAAATTTACAACGTTTTAGTCAAAGTATTCTTACATATGACTGTGAAGTTGACCAGCTGAAGGAACGGACCCAGGGGATGCTGGGAGCTACGGAGCTGGATTTCTGGAGGAGGTCGCTGTAGGAATTTTTAGGAGCGATCGGGTCCGCAATGAAAGAGCGCGTCAGATCATGGGAGTCGAAAATGATATCGTATTCGATGTCATGATCAGACAGCTTCCTAGGTGAGGTCATGTCGATAGAATGACGGACGTAGGACTGATGAAGAAGAAGCTTGATTGGGTTTATCCTGGGAGGAGACGAAGTGTTCGAGTGTTCCTGAATAGGTACCCTAATCAAAATGAGTGACGAGTTCGGCTTTTGCACGGTCCAAACGGTCAGTTTCCCGAAAACAGAGAGGTGATCGGGAAAAATAAACGGAATTTTCAGATTCAGCGGCTCAAAACACATCGGAATAGTTCAATACTGCGTATCTGAGAAAAAATTCACCCACATTCTGCAGGGCCCCTGCAGGGGTACTGGTCCTAAAAAGACCAATAATGCTAATTATAGAAACTGACCCGGAAAATGAGTGCCGAGTTCGGCCTTTGCACGGTCCAAATCAGTACCATTTGGCATGAAATGTTTTTTCCCCTATTTTTTTGGAATCTATGACCTCGAAAACAGATATCTAGAGTGTTCACTCCTAGGACTCTTTGCTCCGCATTTGACGTTTTCGCCACTAAAGAGCCAAAATCGGCCGCCATCTTGGATTTTGGGCATTTCCGTGGGTCGAGGGGTGTGTATGACTAATTTTTTGGAATCTACGATCCAAAAAACATGAGAATCGACACCTCTCTTGACGTTTCGTGCCGTTTTACCAACATTTCCATTTCAGCCTCCATTTTGGCCGCCATCTTGTTTTTGGGGCCTTGGCATCAAAATCGGAGAGTCTTGCAAAGATTTTCTCATTCTAGGGACCAAAATGAAGAGAGTAAACTTGCATCACAAACGTGCAAACGGGACGTAATTTTCGAACACATGCTCCCCTGACTATGCGATAAGTCGCCTTTTCCCGTCATTTTTGAGCAATTCCGGCCGGTGTTCATTTCCGTTTAGATACTTGCCCTATCGATGCACGTTAGTAAGTGTTTATTACTCGTAAATATATACCTTAAGGTTGAAATAGAGAGAGAAAATTGGAAATTGCAGTTACAATCCATGGAATGCATCGGTTACGGTGTGAAAAATCGCCTTTTTGCGTAAATTTTAAGGATTTTTAGTCGGTTTCCGGTTTCCCTCAGGCCGTTAATCGATCGATGAATGTATTGGAAGCGTTGATAGGCTGATTTTATACATCTAAGAGGGTAAACTGGGGGAAAATATCGATAATTAAAGCGTTCCTTGTAGAAATATTTGGATTAACATGTAAAAAATCGTCTTTTTTTTACCAATATTTGACCTTTTGTGGCCTATTTGAATTTTTTTAGGCCCTTAACCGTCCGATAACAATTTAAAAAAGTATATCAACCAATAGTATATATCTTAAGCTTGAAGCATAAAAAAAAAATCGAAAATCGGAGAGACAGTTTTTTTAGATAATTCAGTTTGAACATTGAATGGCGAAAAAATAGTAAATTTTAAAAAACCCTAAATTACGGCCATTTAAGTAATTTTTAGCTCAATTTCGATGGCATATTCAAAATATACATGAAAAATTGGTTTCAAAACACTCTTTCAAAGTATGGTGGGTTGATACAGAGTCTCGCTATGGAGAGTCAAAGAAGGGGAAGTCGAGAAAATGAGAATTGCTAAAACGGGCTTTTTTGAAAATCGCTAAAATTCACCCCATCTTTGGAGGTCGATATCTCGCGAACGGGGCGTCGGATGGGAAAACCCTTCAAATAAGTTTCTTAGAATGATGTAAAGACCCCGTATACCAATTTTCAGCCAAATTGGAGGGGGTCGGGTTCTGAGCCTGGCACAGTTGACGTGGAATGACCCTATAGCTAGATGCCACCCATTAATTCTTAGTTAAGTCAGTTGCTTACTGCTGCATTTGGGATACCTACACGATGGGTTTAGTATGAAATTTCTCTTAGATGAGCCAGCATAGAAACAAGTCTTCTTGGAATTAAAAATTCTCTGAATTTTCTGGGATTTTAGGCGTACAGGTCATAACTTTTTCCTGATTTTGGAATGTCCTGTTTTGATATTGGGTGTCTCTCATAAAAATTCTTTTCACAAAAATTTTTAGTTTTTACTTGATTCAATTTTTAGTGTTTGGTCTCTTTCAACTGAAAAAAGCAAATTTTTAACGGGGAGAAGGAATTTCAATGCTCCGCAGCCAAACTACCTCACGTATTTTCACAGTGAGAAGGGCATAATTTCCTAACTTTTAAAAAACCTGTTACCCTGTCTATACGTCAGAAAATCAGTGAACTGAATGAAATTAAATGAGAGTCGTTGACAACATTACCACTAAATTGATATTTAGGGGATTAGAGAGGGAGCAATTTTACTAACATTGTTGTTAAACAGGATTTACTCATCAGATCCATGAATATTGATCCCGGAACCAAGAGAAAATAATTTTTTTCCTTTACTCTTAAAGATTAAACTGGTCATGACACAGGTAAGTATGAAAACTACATAGATCTCATAAAACTAAAATAAATCTTGTTGCTGGGGAAAAGACTTAACACATACTGAAGATAATCATTGAATAATGTACCTCCCTAAACATAGACAATAGTTTCCGTGAAAATGTCCATTATTTGATACAAAACAGGAGTACAAAAATTCTCAGAGGACAAAAAGAATGCCAAGAAAGTCATTAAATAATTTCTTCTTACAAACAAAAATTCTAGGTGGCGGTAACCACCCCGGCCCAATCCTAAAAAACTACCCCTAAAAATTTGATGATGTAAAAGAAAAAAAAAAAAAAAAAAAGACGGGTGGCTGCTGCCTAACTACATAGGCTGTCCCAAAACAACTGAGAGTAAGTCTGTATTTCAGAAAAAATAATAGATATTGAAAAGCGGTTTGTGGTAGGTTGTAGCTCATATCCTTAGCTATCCAACAAGCCCAAGATTTGCTATTTTGGTCAAAATTTCGCTGAGTTACAGCAATTTTTTGGAGCCGTGTAAAATATAACCCTACAGGATTTTTGAGTATTTTTTTCCTTGTCTGAACTGTTGTTCCGAGATCGCAACTTTGCGGATCACGTTGGCACTGGTCTAGATGCAAGTTCTAACATTTTTGCATGAGCTTTCATTGCATATCAGAGTTTTCTTCAACTTCCCAGCTCAGTGAAGCCAACTTTGTCTAGCGTTAATGACACGTGTTCTCGTTTGGTGCAATGAGTTCGCCCGCGGAGCTGAGACAAGAGCAACGCTATGCCATCCGTTACTGTGTTTACCAAGGTTTAACTGTCTCTGATACCGTGAAAGAGATGTTAGTTGCTTATAGAGAAAATCGACTTGGGAAGAGCACCATTTATCGGTGGCATGCAGCTTTTTCCGAGGGTCGCGAGTCGGCGGCTTTGATTCCGCATGGCGGCCGGCCGTCAACTTCTGCGGCGGAGGAAGAAAGTGTCATTAACGCTCCAGAAATTGGAATGGATGAAAAAACAGATCAACGGACTAATTTTGCCCAACCAATTTAACTAGAATAAATCAATCTTTGAACCTTTGTTGGGCTTTCTGTGATTTTAGACTTTCATTTTTAAACTTTTTTGTAGGCAGACAACTTTATTTGTAAAGTATATTAATATTTGTCATATCTTCTAAACTAATGAAGATAATCTAAATCTGTAAAAAGGGTTTTAATTGTCATACTCTCAGCTTTCTAGAAAGCTTCAGTTTTTGTGAATTTGGTTTTCTGAGTAACATCAAATTTCCAACACCAGTCTCTCGCCACCGCGTGTCCAAAATTTGCGCACGTCTTGTGGGGTGTTCAGTGAGTGTTACTCATTGATTTCTTAGAAGAAGGCACAACTGTTGATGCTGACAGAGACTGTGATGTCATGAAAAGGCTTAAATTAGCAATCAAAAGAAAACAGCCTGGTCTTTCGTCTCGTCAAATGTTGCTGCTTCATGACAATGCTAAGCCGCATACAGCTCATATGACCAACCAGTTGTTGATCTCCTTTTAATGGGACCTTTTTCCCCATTCCCCTTATTCCCAGGATCTCGCCCCAATTGATTTACCACTTTTTTCCTCAGCTAAAGAAGGATTTTCGCAGAAAAAGTTCCGCGGACGCTGATGAGCTGAAAGAAGCTGTATGGAAGTGATCGCCAAAACAAGATTGACAGTTTTACGCTGATGGAATAAAAAAGCTCGTATTTCGCTATGTAAAATGTGTTCAACGAGATAGGGATTACTTGGGAAAGTAAGTTAAAGTCTTCTCAAACACGAATAAACTATTCAATTTTGAACGAAAAATCGCATTTTGACAATTTGCAGAATGAAGTCGCATGATACTGTGCTGCAACCTCCCGAGTGGGCGTAAATTTTGGACAGGCGGTGGCGAGAGACGTGTGTGGGAAAAATTATGTCACTCGGCACTTGGAGGACCGAATTTCAAAAACTGAAACGTTTCAAAAAGCTGAAAGTATGAAAATTCAAACGCTTTTTACAGATTTAAATTATCTTATTTAGTTTAGAAGATATGATAAATATTGACTTGCATTACGAATACCCCTCGTATTTAGGTTATTGAACATATACAATTTTTGAATGTACAAATTTTGAATTTAAATGTTTTGAACATGTCATCTAGTGGGCCATTGTCACGATTTCCTTTGCATACAAGTACGCCCTTCACTTCTTTCTTCATAAAAAAGCACATTATAAAAATTGCGTTCGCAAAGAATAACACATTAAATGGTTGCCATTACAAAAAGTAGCTTATCGATGCAAAGACATTAAACTGAAATTTTAAATAGAAAGACCCGAATGCCTCCTCCTTCCACATTTTCCCCCAATTTAGGTGCCTTCACATATCTCCCGCGCTTGGCTGATGGAGCACTTTCTGCAACCCTGAAGGCTTCACTACTATGATGAAAGTCGTGACCTGTATTTACTTGTCTTTTTCAAATAAATACTCAATTTTTATGCAGTAAGTAAGAATTAGGTTGGTAAAAAAGAAATATACGAACCGCTTGCCATTCATTGGTTTGAGAGTTGTAAGATTCAACAAGACGAAGGTACGACTGCCCATCATATCCTCCAACTGCTAGCAGTCTGTCACCTAGTAGACTCACACCAATTGCGTCTCTGCCAATACTAAGGCTTGCTATTGTAGTCCATGTGTCGGTTTTTGGATCATACCTGATAAAAATAAATTATTTGCGATCATCAGACTAAATTCAAACAAGTTGTGAAGGGTCGCATATTGCATCTATTATTACACTTGTTCGACTAGAGATGTACTAAGTAGATGTAGGTTAAAACTCGTGTATGGTAGGGTCTCTTTATACAGAGAGTAATATAGGGACAATACCAATCCATTTCTAAATGGTTCCCGTATTTTAGGCCTCCACAGTGGGGCGGGGAACTTTGTACCTCTGGAAAATGCGCCTAACGGACAATGTGCCTAACCTGTCACCAGTCATTTCACAAGGTCCGCGGAATAGCGCCTCCCAGTAAATGTGTCTAATGTGACGTTGACTCACTGTTTGTCTGTCTGAATTTCTGATTGGTTATAGTTTAACCTGAAAATCCGGATTTTGAAGGGTGACAAATCCAGAGGCTGAGTCCGGACTTTAATGTTCGCATCATTGAGTCTGGTTCCAGTGCCTACCTCTAGCTCAGAGCATAGAATATTAACTAGCTGCGCTGGAGAATGATCGTAAGCCCTAATTATGTAGGTACTGGAAGAAATCTAAAACCAAGTAATGAGTAAGTAAGTAAGTAGGTAATCCGTAATTTCAAAGGTTCTGCAGAGAGAAACACTCATTCATTCTAGAATTTGGACGAAAATGAAAAGCCGGCTTCGTTTTTAAATAACACTTAAGGTTACGCATTTTGTTTTCTTCCTCAAAAGTCTACTTCTTTTTTTCTTCTTTCAATCGACTTGAGGGGGAGGGGGAAAGATGGCGAATTCAATTATAGAATGAAACAGGTGTAGGTAGAAACCTAAAATAGTGTTATGTATTCTCGGTCCCTATTTGTAAGTAGACCCAGTTCAAAACTCAGAACTCAACATTAATTGATATGCTCAGCGTGATTGAAAAGTAAACGTTTCGATGTATTGTTTTTTTATTACTATTTTTTATTTTAAGTACAGCTCATGGTTAATTTAACAGGGACAACGGAGACCACAAGCGTGTTGGAGGTGGGCGTGAGGTCCCTAGAGACCCCTATACATTCTTGATCGTCACGGTATCATATGATATTTATGGATTTTTGCCTCTCCCACTAAATTAAATTCTACTAATCCAGATTTCACATGCATGTTTAGAGTTTGAGCGCGAAAATAAATAAAATGCTAATAAACGCTAAAAACTAGGTTAGTCGGTAAAGTACGTCCTAAAATCATTTTTTCTTTGTGCCTACAACAAAATTACGAGTCACTGGTAAAAATCAGAAAACATTACTTACATTCATTGGGTTTTTCACAATGCCTCATAGTCGAAACTAGTTTTATACATGTTTCGTAAAAATTCAATTTAGTTTATTTAAATCATGCAGATAGAATCATTACATATTTTTGTAGTAGTAAGTAAGGTCTTAAATAATATTTGTTAAAGGAAAGAAAGAAAGAAAGAAAAATTGTTACACCGCAAAAATGTATTATACCTGGAGGTTTTACTATTTTGGACCTCTGGTCATGAAACTAGTTTTTACCTACAGGTTTTTGCGCACTTCAACCCTGCAGGGTCAAGACTTTAACACACTGATATAATGGTAGGGATTTCTTTGTGAAGACACAAAACCAAGGTGTTATGAAATGCATTTATTAACTAAGAACTGAAATTAACAAAAACAATTGAGGACACCGCACCAAGAACAGCCTATAACTGGAAACCGCGTTTTGAGAAAAACGCATTTTAAGTTTTGTTTTTGATGTACTGCGCAGACTTTTCTATGCAGGTACCCTGTTTTGGTGTTTTTGGGTGACCTAACCCTTCTATTGAAGGATGCCGGGTGGATTTTTCGATACATTTTGGGTTTACACTCTAATATATTTAATTTAAAAAAGCGTTTTATAGGCCATTATTACGCCCAACAGTCATTTTGGTGGCAATATGAAGTATAAATCAATTTAATCACGCATGATTAACGCAAAATGAAAGAATATCGATAGTGAGTATAGAAAGGGGTAACTAGCACCTTATAGGCCCGTTTACAGGTCGTTCTTGCACCCATCGATCCAGAGGCCTGACTTAACTCAGAAAAAAAAGGTTTTTCGACCTCGAGCCATTACCAATCTATATTCTATCGCTACCACAGCATAGTCCGGGGTACGTAAAATCCGAAAAGCAGATGGGCGTAATAACGACCTATACGCCTATAGGCTGTTCTTGGTGCGGTGTCCTCAATTGAATCGAGGTATGCGAAAACGTCCGATGTCCAAAAAATCAACTTTTGGTAAACCGCAAAAAACTGTGGAGGCCTTTAGAATCGGCGTTTTGAAGAAAATCAAGGCATGTGTTTCTCAGTAAAGGGTTGTAGAAAAGGCACACAACTGTGTCCCATTCCAACTCCCATTCAGTGCTGAGTAATTGTAAAAAAAGGGCTTTGGACATCGGACGTTTTCGCATACATTGCAAAAATCTGCCCAAAAACCATTATTTTTGACCCCTCCAAAAACCTTTAAACTAGAGTAAAACATAATGTCAGACCTCCAGTAACACAAAAAAAAATATTTCTCTTTCCTTCGAGGCTTCAGTGAAAGTTACGTGACGGCGGAAGAAGAAAAATAATGGACATCGGACGTTTTCGCAATCTTTGAGATTGCCCCTCAAGATATGTGTTCAGGATTGCCTACAATGCATGAAATCGATTAGAATTATATAAAATAGGGTGAAATTATTCATCTTCAGAGGGTCCTGAACGAGAATCCAAATTTGCCCCCTCGACAAATCATGGGAACCCCCCCGAAAACCCCCAACATCAAAAAAACAGTCAGAAATTGGTTATTTTCTCTCGTTGTTCTGCTACTAGCGCACGTTTTGAGAGCAGAAATCTTTTTCTCATATAATTTCTCATCTATAGGGAATTCTTAACGAGAATCCAAATTTGCCCCCTCGACCAATCATGGGGACCCCCCCCCCCCCGAAAACCCCTCCATAATCGAAACAACTGTCAAAAATCGGTTATTTTCTCTCGTTTTTCGGCTACCATCGCATGTTTTGGGAGCAGAACTTTTTTTCTCATTTAATTTCTCATCTGTAGGGGGACCTTAACGAGAATCAAAAATTGCACCCTCGAACAATCATGGGGACCCCTCCAAGCCCCCCCCCCCCGATAAAAAACGGTCAAAAATAGGTTATTCTCTCGTTTTACGGCTACTATCGCCAAAGCCGTTGATTTTAAGACTGAGTTTGTGGATCTCACATGAAAGCAGATAAAAATTCGGTCTTATTTAACCCGGTTTGAAATTTTTCTGATGAAAATTGCGGTCACTACAGGGTTCTCATAGATAGCCCAAAATTTTCAAAATTTCGTTTTTTAATGGTTTTTTGCTTGTAACTGTTGTTCAGCTATTCTTTAAAGTAAGTAGATCCTTTCAAATGAAAGTAGATTCAAAATGCTACAAATTCGTGTATCAAGCTTGTCCTTAGAGCGTAACGAGACGGCACCCCAGCGTTGCAAAAGTTACCGTCTCAAAATGGATTTTCCGGGGCGGTGCAGTCCGCGCAACCACTCCACTCTTTTGCTCTACTCTAGGATTGCCTAGAATGCATAAAATCAAGTGTAATGGGCCTGTTGCATGCAAGAGATACAGCCGTGCGAATAGACTTTTCAGAGGTTAAATGACACGAAAATTACGATGGTCACATTAAAAAAGTCTGAAATACACTCCTTACTGCGCATTTTGCCTTGTGAGGAACACGCTTTTTCAAATTTCCCGCGTCTGGGGGCAGTTTTCTAACGGAAACAATTAACGGCAACTCGCGGCTATTTCCGGTCAACTAAAACTGACAACATAACCTAAAAATCGGAGCTCGTGATATCGTGAAATGAAATGTAGAAGGATTGCGTTGGATATTTAAAAGTTGATCGATTTGGTTACCGCATAAAGCGTATATGGACCACTATAAGAGATCACGTTGGGTTTGTAAACAAACTGAAGGGAAAAATAACAACAACAACAACAACAACGACTCGGCATCTTCCGGAAATCACCGAGCCCGCCGTTTGCTCGTTTTCGGTGATTAGAAAACTGCCCCCAGACGCGGGAAATTTGAAAAAGCGCGTTCCTGACAACACAAATTGCGCAGTAAGGAGTGTATTTCAGACTTTTTTAATGTGACCATCGTAATTTTCGTGTCATTTAACCTCTAAAAAGTCTATTCGCGCGGCTGTATCTCTTGCATGCAACAGGCCCATTATACAAAGTAGGGTGAATCGATGTTAAACAAAATAAAGTGTGAACTTTGTAACAGGAAAACTCATGCTAAGGAGAAAGAACAAGACAAATACTGGAGAAATACATTTACCGGACGGAAACTTTAGCATTAATCATGACTTTCCATCTATAAAAAATTTACAGCCAGTAAAATGGTTTTGAAATGCGTCTTAAACAAGTTAAAAATTGAAAAAAGATTGGGAAAGTTTCGATTACTTATACAGGTTGTTAAACAAAAATCATGGGCTATCATGTACCGTTTTCGGAGAATTTAAAGTCATCGGCTCAAAGAAAATATTCAAAGAAAGTCGTAATGTGGTCAGTTTAATAAAAATACACGATACAGTATAAATGATAAAAATAAAAAGGAACTTTCAAGATTAAAATCACATAATTAAAAAGAAACTTCAGGGAAACTGTATACTTTTTCTTCTTGGACACCAAACTCTCACGGAGCCTAAACACCGAAACCGATACGTTGTTCCTTTTCTCGATTTTGACAAGAGATCATCTATGCTCGTGGGGAATCGAACGTCCGAGAAATCGTAATGATTAGACAGATCTAAATATTTTACTAGGCGTTGTTTATCATTCGCATCTCTCGGGAGGAACTTTCCCAACATTGCGTACCGGAAACAATCCTTTAATTCACCGTTATTTACGTTAACAACATTGTTGGTGCGAAACGGAAGCTTAACGTACGTTCCTCCTCGATTTAAAGCGTAATAGCGGTTGACACGTAGATCCATACCCTGTATCTTCTTTAGCACCCACCCAGATCCGTCCATGTGAAAATCGAATGACTCTTTGTTGATCTTGGCCCTGAACTCTTCATAATACTCGTCCAGATCCGTTGACGCGAAAATAACTTCGTTTATAGTCTTACGCTTTTTCAACTGCATTCCTTCCTTGTCCCTATCATCAGCTTTCTCGTATTCAGCGTAAACTAGTATATTTACCTTCAATGCCTCGCCGGTGAGTTCTTCTAAGATTTTCCAATCACGAGGTCTTTAGCTGATGTTAAGTAGGTCATCAATGATGAGAATCTCCGGTTGGAGGTTTGTGATGAAAAATGTTTTCAACCTGCTTTGATAAGCAGTCTCGACTTGAACAATCAGTACTTTCGTCTCAAACAAATTTCTTGTGTGACTTGCAGATTCTTTATGTTTTTCTCTTTTATCGTATGATATTTTGCATGTGTCACAATATTCTTGATCGTCGTCGTCGGCAGGTGATGAGGCGTCTTTTATGGTGGACTTTTTTTCAATATGTTCGGAAGATTGCTCATGATTCTCTCCCTTCGTAAAAGACTCATCACAAACATCACATTGGATGAGCGTGTTATGCTCCTTTTTAATATGCGTTTCTTCTTTAATAACCTCCTTCTTAATTTGTTCCGCGCAGACTTCGTGCTTTTCACCTTGTTTATAAAATTCATCACAAATATAACATTGGATGATTGTTTTAACAATCTGTTAAGCTTGTTCTTGAGCAGCCATGATAAAGATACTATTTTAAGCTCTAAGTTTTCTGAGTTTGTCAGAGAAGGGAATTTACACTATCTTTACGTCTGTTGGATTCAGTTCACTGAGAAGATTTCAGAGCGAACAACTGATAACTACTTTAAGCTCTAAGATTTCTGAGTTTGTCAGAAAAGGGAATTTACACTATCTTTACGTCTGTTAGATTCTGTTCATTGAAAAGATTTCAGAAGGAACAAGTGAATACTATTTTAAGCTCGAGGTTTTCTAATGTCATCAAAACCGAGACTGACGAACTTTCGCTCGGAGACAAATCTACAGTTTCCATACCAAGCGGAAAGAAACTGTAAAGTCATAATTTACCTCAGAGTAAATATAGCAGTATTCGTTCACTACCAAACTCGGTTACACTCGGACAAATTGTGTAGTCATGATTTAGATCAGAAAAATATAGTTGTAGTAAAAGTCGTAACATAAAATTACACTTTCATGTAAAGTCATAATTTACCTCAGAGTAAATATAGCAGTATTTGTTAATCACCAGACTCGGTTACCCTTGGACAAACTATGTCGTCATGATTTAGTTTAAAGTAAATATAGTAGTAGTAAAAGTAGTAGCATAGGCTGACCTATAATCGCCCATGTATATAACATAAAATAAAGTGTCTGTCCTTCCATTGTTCGAATATGCGATTAAGCGAATGACCTTTGAAGAATGCGAGTTTGTGAGTTTGTATGAAGTACCTTACGAGCTGGAAATCGGTCTCAACGCGCAACTTGTTGCGTCATTGTATTTGCAAGTGGACCCGATTCATCACAGCAGGCGCACCCACGTGTGTGACTACGAGTACGTGCGTACACTAGAAGCGATTCTAAAAACTCTCAAATATGAATGACGCGGCAAACCCGCGTTTTGTGGGTGCTTTATGACTGGTTTTTATAATTGGGCTCAAACACATTTGTGCAGTAAAAATCTCATTTCGTTGTATATAGAAACCGAATTACTGCTACTCGACTGATAAGTCATGGAGCGAGTTTTTGGAGCAAAAAAAAAATTGATTCATCAAACTGAACATTGCAATATCCAATCCCAATTACTCATCCCAAAACCCAAGGTCCGATACACACCGCCACGCCACTAAAAATTGAAATGCCCGAATCAGACCCTCCTCTCCGGTACCTGATACCAGACACATCCTGGAGGAGATGGTCTATCGATGCCGAAAATTTTACAAGTCCGAAATCTCGAAAACGGAAAGTCGTATCAAAATTCGGTCCGTACAGTTTTCCGATCTTCGACAGTTTAAAAGATTCGCATCGATCCGGGGCGGATCGGAGGAGGAGAATGTTCCCAAAATATTTTCCAGCGCGGGAAATTCCCGAATCAGACCCTACTCCCCGGTACCCGATACCAGACCCATCCTGGAGGAGACGGTCTATCGATTCCGAAAATTTTACAAGTCCGAAAATCCGAATTTTTCGCACAATCTGACAACAATGTACGGAAAAATTATTTAATTTTTTGCACCATCTGGCAACACTGTAAAATTCGATGTTGCCAAATTTCACCCATAAATTAATCATTTATTTATGTGCACCGTCCGGCAACGCTGTTGCATAACCCCCATCCTGGGCTACATACACCATTGCATAACCCGCAGATTGAAGGGGCAACATACAATACTTCTTTCTTTATAGCGTAGCCATATTGTTCAATACCCGTCATACAAGACCGTAATTAAATTCCTATTTTTCTGCACAATTTGGCTAAAAACTTTTGCGCTCAAGAGCTCATTTTTACCCTACTCGCCTCAAATCAAATGTTTTGCAGTTTCTTTATTTTAAGTATGTGGTCCTGAATTCATTCAAGAGTTAGAAGTTTACCATTTATTTAGTATTACAGCCTTTTGGCCTCTCAAACTTCACCGATATGATCTCATGTAGTTCAAGGTTTCTTTGGCCCGAACCAAGTGATTACACATCTGAGGTGTGTCTCATGGCTCTTCAAATTTGCAGTTTAAAACTAGATTAGGGACTACAGTTAATTAATCCAGTTCTGCTCTCTTGTTCAATGTTTGTTCGTGTCTGTTCTTTGTAAGTGACCACTCTAGTGCATACACCGTTACACTATTGGTACAGGTATTATTTCTTTTTTTCTACAGTCATGACTTTCTCTTGAGCACAATAATTTACCAAAGAAATTTCCCAATTGCGTTAATAATTTGGTGTATAGTTATTCAGTTAATATCTTCTTGCGGTGACGCAAAGTTTCTGAGATCTGTCCTTAGTGGGTTTCACATTTAGACGGTCACTCTTGTCAGATGAAATTAGGTACTGCCATAGCAGCGTCAAATTTATACTTTGATGTCTGATTCATCAATAAATGACACTCATGGTGTCATGTATCATTAATCAGTTCAAAGCTATTTCGACAATGAATCATCGAAGGTCTGATCAAAGCAGGAATTTTCTGGTGTGTGCTGCGGCTGAACCGACATGAAAACTCAACTTTTGATAGCATCAACCTATAAAAATTCATCGAGAAGTGATAATGGTAAGTGGTAGTTATGTTAGTGCTCGCTTCTTTCATAAGCAAATTGTGCGCTCAAAATTTCAAAATCTACTCACCTGCGTGTATATTTGAAGAGGAATACAACATGCTATGTGGCGGGCTACACTTCATCTAGGAACAATATGTAAAGTTGTCTCAAAAGCATTCTTGGGAAACTTTCAGAATTTTTAGTTTTGTTCCTGAGAGTAAATTTTGAGATGACTATGCTGGTATTGCCAGTGTCTTTTCAGAATTTTTGTACTTTATAGATATCATCAAATACTTATCAATAGATATTGCATAAGACAGTTAATTTATTTGAGGATTCTTGTTAGTATGTTGTAAGTGTTTCCTGCAGCAACAAGGCACATTATATTTCATGGAATGAAGCGATCAGAACTACTTACTTACCTACAGCTTGGTTAATTTCATGTCTTTCAAGAGTGAAGAAAATATTTTTTTTTTTCTCCTTTGAAGAATTCAAGGTGATTCAAACCTGTCCAAAATTTTTTTAATAAAATCGCTTTGTTCAAAATCACCTAAGAATCATTTCAATGGTAAAGCTGCCGACGAATTTTGTTGAAAGTCTGAAAGTCTGAAAGTCGGCTGGTTCACTGAATTTCTCAGGTACAGACGGATGAAAGGATTTTGAAAAGACATGGAATTACATCCGTAACATGCGTAACCATAGATACATACATATGCAATATACAGGCGAAATCGTACAGGTTGCCACCTCCGGGCGGGTATTTCAGGGTTTAGGACAGGGCAAATTTCAGATATGCTGCGTATTAAAGTGCCAGAGCTGGTTTTGATTACACCGAAAAAAAAGAGGTGTAATTTGAACAGTCACTTCGGGTGTCAAATACGTGGTCTGTCCGGAAAGTATCAGGACTTTTTAGATTTTGAGAAATCGAGCTTACCTATGACATTGTGGCTTTAATTTCCTTCGCAGTACTCTCCGTAAGACACAATGCACTTGTTCCAGCGATTTTTGAGCTTTTTCAAAACAGCCCAAAAAGCACTCCTTTGGGATGTCCTTCAGCGCTCTCGTCGTATTCTCTTTGATGTCATTGATGGAGTCAAATCGAGTCCCTTTCATTGGAGATTTCAGCTTTGGGAACAGCCAGAAGTCGCAAGGAGCTAAGTCTGGACTGTATGGAGGATTTGGAACCAGAGGAATACCGTGCTTTGCCAAAAACTGTTGCACACGACGGAAGGAATGAGCCGGAGCGTTGTCATGTTGGAGCATCCAGTCACCGCTCCGCCCGAGTTTTTCAGTTAAAATTTCCGCAACGATGGTCTTCGGGATATTTAGCTGCTCTGCCAGTTCCCGCACGGTTAACCGACTGTCTTGGGCAATAGCTTCCCGAACTTTTTCCACGTTATCGGGAGAATTCGTCGACGAAGGTCTCCCAGACGGCGGATCATTAGCGACTGTTTCACGACCCGATTTAAAGCAATTATACCACTCATAAATATTGCTCTTGCTCATAGAATCAGTGCCAAAAGCTTTCCGAATCATTTCCATGGTCTCCTTGGCAGTTTTTTCTAGATTAAAGCAAAAAATACAAATTCTCTGATCTTCACGCTCGGTCATTTCACGAAAAAAAAACGCGACGATAGCACTTGACACACACACTTTGATCAGTTGATTGCAATCGACTGATTAAAGGTGTGAAAGCCCGATTGTGTGGCTGCATTGGAGAGGACCTTCGCAAAATCCAACCCAAGTTTCAGCTCATTATCTGCATTACATTCCGAGATAATCAAAAAGTCCTGATACTTTCCGGACAGACCACGTATAATACTAGTTTTTCATTTCATCTAATCGCCCTGGGCGCTACCTCAACATATCTTAGTTATTAGAACAGCAACCAGCAAATCGGTGTCATAGACGGACTGTCAGGTCTGATGAAATGACAGATCAAACGGTTAAATTAACATGAAAAGTATTTTAAATTAACAGCCTGTGTAGTTCGTAAAATCAACGTCTGTAGACCCGGGAATGTAATCCAAAGGCGGTTCATTTTACCGCCTCCGCGGCGTTGAACAAACACTTATCCAGACTGCGGAGCCTACGGTTCCTCTCACGCAACCGTGATGGCCGTCAACATCACCATGGCTTATTAAGATGACTTTGAATTTTTGGCTTGAAGATTTGGAATTTGAATAATTATTGTTCTCGGGACGGGAAAACATGATCATTCTTAGCTGTCCCTTAATAATGACATTATTTTTAAAATTGTCATAATTTTCAGTTTTTTATTGCTGCCTTGTCAGTAACATATTATGGACTTTTAGTTATGTAAAAAAAAAAGAACCTGTTAAAATACACGGAAAAAGAAATCCGCTTTTACGGGATGTTAGAAATATTGCAAACTTTTTTAGTGTATTTTCCAAAGGAAATACACTATTGCGTTCTCCCCTGATGTCAGACCTGGACCAAAGACCATGTAATGAGCATCGATCATGGGTCGTAGATTACGAATATGCATGCCGTTTGAATTCATGTTTATATATATAATGTGGGACCGTAGTTGTGAGGAGTTTTATAAGATTTTAACACACGTTGTGAGCAGTGGGGTAATTATGAGGAGCTCCTCACAATGAAAAGCCATAAGAACAATGTAAAAACCGGACTAGTCATTTTCGAGGCGATTTCGATTCCTTCCTCACAACGTTCACACAGCAACCAAAGCTTCGCGGTAGGTGTATAAGATAGCGCTGCTGTCGCTTTATGTGAGACGATGACGAGATTTCCGGCAGAGGCCGCGTCGATCGTAACGGAGCACCAGTCAGCCGGCAACGATCCCCGATAGAGGCCGCGACGATCGTAACGGTCAGCCGGCAACGCGCAACCTGCTTCTTAAGGTGTAACCCGGTCTCCGGACATATAATTTGAATATGCGCGGTTTGGTCCTTCTAGTCCCAGGGCACGTTGATTGGTCTCTCTCTACTGGCTGTCGGCCAGTGGGGAGAGGGCAATTGGCATTGCCTGGGGAGTGGGGGGCCCGGCCGCCATTCAGTTTTTTGCCATCTCCTAGTGAGACCTCATGTAAGTTTTCATCATCTTTTTGAAAGGGTGGGGCTTCGGCCCCATCTAGTGTTTTTTGTCTTCAATCATGTGCTTCAGGGTCCTTGCTCCGGTATTTGAACTTTAAAACCGACTCGTGTTCGTACTTTACCTACCTGTTTTCATTCATCTATCTCGTCTGTGGCTTACAGGCCCCGGCTTCAAAGGGTTATGTTTTCTTGTTTATGAGTGAAATGATGTCAACATCAGAAAACGAAGAAGTGATGTAAGCAAGAATCTCTCGCCCTTTTCTGGGATTCTATTGTTACTATTCTATTTCTTTTGTCTACTGCATTGGTGAATTGGTGTTGTGCGCGTGTTCGGTGTTCGGTCAGTTCAGTGTTCAGTTGGAGGTACGCGTTTTACATTGGCTAATATTTTCTGTGTTTTTTCTCTTAATACCTATGCGGTACTCCACTCTCAGTGGGCGCTAACATCTTAATCACTGTTTGCACAACAAAAATCATGGAAATAATGAGAACGGACTCACTATCAGCATTAAATATGCCAGACTGCAAAAAATGCAATGGCATTGGATCGAATTTCTTTCCCGGGATACCATTTTATTATATGTAAAGGAGTATTTTACAAGATCTTCTTATACATAAAACGTTACCATAATGCTGCATTTTAATATATTAGTATGTATCTGGTAAATTTGCACATATTTACAAATTTGAACTTTCTATGCCTACACGTACGTATTATGAGTTACTTAATATTACATTATGGGGATACCAAATTGGTTCATAGGAGAAGTGTGTCCTTTTTAAGGAATGTGTTGTTTGTAAGGAATATGAATATTGTCCTCATCTCCATTTCAATCATTCTTGATGAATAAGACCATATTTGTTCTTGGAAGGTATTTGCTCTACCTGAGAAGTATGCATTTGCGAGTAGTGTGAATGTTATCATTCTCTGTACTTACATATTTTACTTTCTCGCTCCCCTGGGTTTCTGGAGAAGACCGTAGTAGTCCTTTGGAGGAGTGTGCCCTGTGAGGAGTGTGTTTTTGCGAGGAGCATGATTAATGAATTACCTCCACATAAATCTTCTGTGATACAAAGGACCCATAAGGTCCTTGGGAGAAGTATGTCCTTTCTGAAGAGAGCAAGCTTCCCATAAACAACACACTCCTCGGAAGGGGTTTACTCCACCGAAGGTAAAGTAGGATCTTCTCATTAAAAAATATTATAAAATCTAGATTATGAAAATTTTCACACTCCTCGCAAACAACACACTCCTCAGAAGGGACACACTCCTCCCAAAGAGAAGTAGGGTCTTCGAATGATAAAAATATTTAATGCCAGATATTGACAATTTTCACACTCCTCACTAACAGCACACTCCTCAGAAGCGGCACACTATTCCCAAGGAGAAGTTGGGTCTTCGAATGATAAAAATATTTCATGCCAGATATTGACAACTTTCACACTCCTCGCAAACAACACACTCCTCCCAAAGAGTATTAGGGTCTTCGAATGATAAAAATATTTCATGCCAGATAATAATAATTTTCACACTCCTTGCAAACAACACACTCCTCCCAAAGAGTATTAGGGTCTTCGAATGCTAAAAATATTTAATGCCAGATATTAACAATTTTCACACTCCTCGCAAACAACACACTCCTCAGAAGGGGCACACTCCTCCCAAAGAGAAGTACGGTTTTCGAATGATGCAAATACTTAATACCAGATAATGATAATTTTCACACTCCTCGCTAACTACACACTCCTCAGAGGGGGCACACTCTCCCCAAAGAGTAGTAGGGTCTTAGAATGATAAAAATACTTAATGCCGGATAATGATAATTTTCAGACTCCTCGCTAAAAACACACTCCTCAGAAGGGGCACACTCCTCCCAAAGAGAAGTAGGGTCTTCGAATGATAAAAATATTTAATGCCATATATTGACAATTTTCACACTCCTCGCAAACAACACACTCCTCAGAAGGGGCACACTCCTCCAAAAGAGAAGTAGGGTCTTCGAATGATAAAAATACTTAATACCAGATAATGATAATTTTCACACTCCTCGTTAACTACACACTGCTCAGAAGGGGCACACTCTTCCCAAAGAGTAGTAGGGTCTTAGAATGATCAAAATACTTAATGCCGGATAATGATAATATTCACACTCCTCGCTAACAACACACTCCTCAGAAGGGACACACTCCTCCCAAAGAGTAGTAGGGTCTTCAATGATAAAAATATTTAATGCCTGATATTGACAATTTTCACACTCCTCGCAAACAACACACTCCTCAGAAGGGGCACACTCCTCCCAAAGAGTATTAGAGCCTTCTGAAGATAAAAATATTTAATGGCGGATATTGACAATTTTCACTCTCCTCGAAAACAACACACTCCTCAGAGGGGGCACACCCCTCCCAAAGAGTAGTAGGGTCTTCGAATGATAAAAATACTTACTGCCAGATAATGATAATATTCACACTCCTCACTAACAACACACTCCTCAGAAGGGGCACACTCCTCCCAAAGAGAAGTAGGGTCTTCGAATGATAAAAATATTTGATGCCAGATATTGAAAATTTGTACACTCCTCGCTAATAACACACTCCTCAGAAGGGGCGCACTCCTCCAAAAGAGTAGTAGGGTCTTCAATGGTAAAAATATTTAATACCAGATATTGACAATTTTCACACTCCTCGCTAATAACACACTCCTCAGAGGGGGCGCACTCCTCCAAAAAAGTAGTACGGTCTTCAATGGTAAAAATATTTAACGGCCGATATTGACAATTTTCACACTCCTCGCAAACAACACACTCCTCAGAAGGGGCACACTCCTCCAAAAGAGAAGTAGGGTCTTCGAATGATAAAAATACTTAATACCAGATAATGATAATTTTCACACTCCTCGTTAACTACACACTGCTCAGAAGGGGCACACTCTTCCCAAAGAGTAGTAGGGTCTTCGAATGATAAAAATACTTAATACCAGATAATGATAATTTTCACACTCCTCGTTAACTACACACTGCTCAGAAGGGGCACACTCTTCCCAAAGAATAGTAGGGTCTTAGAATGATAAAAATACTTAATGCCGGATAATGATAATTTTCAGACTCCTCGCTAAAAACACACTCCTCAGAAGGGGCACACTCCTCCCAAAGAGAAGTAGGGTCTTCGAATGATAAAAATATTTAATGCCATATATTGACAATTTTCACACTCCTCGCAAACAACACACTCCTCAGAAGGGGCACACTCCTCCCAAAGAGTATTAGAGCCTTCTGAAGATAAAAATATATAATGGCGGATATTGACAATTTTCACTCTCCTCGCAAACAACACACTCCTCAGAGGGGGCACACCCCTCCCAAAGAGTAGTAGGGTCTTCGAATGATAAAAATACTTACTGCCAGATAATGATAATATTCACACTCCTCACTAACAACACACTCCTCAGAAGGGGCACACTCCTCCCAAAGAGAAGTAGGGTCTTCGAATGATAAAAATATTTGATGCCAGATATTGAAAATTTGTACACTCCTCGCTAATAACACACTCCTCAGAAGGGGCGCACTCCTCCAAAAGAGTAATAGGGTCTTCAATGGTAAAAATATTTAATGCCTGATATTGACAATTTTCACTCTCCTCGCAAACAACACACTCCTCAGAGGGGGCACACCCCTCCCAAAGAGTAGTAGGGTCTTCGAATGATAAAAATACTTACTGCCAGATAATGATAATATTCACACTCCTCACTAACAACACACTCCTCAGAAGGGGCACACTCCTCCCAAAGAGAAGTAGGGTCTTCGAATGATAAAAATATTTGATGCCAGATATTGAAAATTTGTACACTCCTCGCTAATAACACACTCCTCAGAAGGGGCGCACTCCTCCAAAAGAGTAGTAGGGTCTTCAATGGTAAAAATATTTAATACCAGATATTGACAATTTTCACACTCCTCGCTAATAACACACTCCTCAGAGGGGGCGCACTCCTCCAAAAAAGTAGTACGGTCTTCAATGGTAAAAATATTTAATACCAGATATTGACAATTTTCACACTCCTCGCAAACAACACACTCCTCAGAAGGGGCACACTCCTCCCAAAGAATAGTAGGGTCTTCGAATGATAAAAATATTTAACGGCCGATATTGACAATTTTCACACTCCTCGCAAACAACACACTCCTCCAAAAGAGAAGTAGGGTCTTCGAATGATAAAAATACTTAATACCAGATAATGATAATTTTCACACTCCTCGTTAACTACACACTGCTCAGAAGGGGCACACTCTTCCCAAAGAGTAGTAGGGTCTTAGAATGATAAAAATACTTAATGCCGGATAATGATAATATTCACACTCCTCGCTAACAACACACTCCTCAGAAGGGGCACACTCTTCCCAAAGAGTAGTAGGGTCTTAGAATGATAAAAATACTTAATGCCGGATAATGATAATATTCACACTCCTCGCTAACAACACACTCCTCAGAAGGGACACACTCCTCCCAAAGAGTAGTAGGGTCTTCAATGATAAAAATATTTAATGCCTGATATTGACAATTTTCACTCTCCTCGCAAACAACACACTCCTCAGAGGGGGCACACCCCTCCCAAAGAGTAGTAGGGTCTTCGAATGATAAAAATATTTAACGGCCGATATTGACAATTTTCACACTCCTCGCAAACAACACACTCCTCCAAAAGAGAAGTAGGGTCTTCGAATGATAAAAATATTTGATGCCAGATATTGACAATTTTCACACTCCTCGCTAATAACACACTCCTCAGAGGGGGCGCACTCCTCCAAAAAAGTAGTACGGTCTTCAATGGTAAAAATATTTAATACCAGATATTGACAATTTTCACACTCCTCGCAAACAACACACTCCTCAGAAGGGGCACACTCCTCCCAAAGAATAGTAGGGTCTTCGAATGATAAAAATACTTACTGCCGCCAGATAATAATTTTCACACTCCTCGCTAACAACACACTACTCGGAGGGGACACACTCGGAAGTTTGGGGGCCCTGAAAGTAGCTAACATTGATGTTTGAACATTCCCAAAATTTTGTTTCAAAATATTAAGTACGTAAAATTTTAGAGGGAGTGGAAGGGACTTTGGGGATACCCTGTATAGTTGAAGATAGAATATAGTTGGGTTGTGTGTAAAAGAAACGAACACATCAAACACAACAAACACATCAAACACAACAAACTTATCAAACACAACAAGCTTATCAAACACAACAAACACATCAAACACAACAAACACATCAAACACAACAAACACATCAAACACATCAAACGCATTAAACACAACAGGCACATCAAACACAACAAACACATCAAGCACAACAATCACATCAAACACAACAAACACATCAAACACAGCAAATGCATCAAACACAACAATTGCATGAAACACATCAAAGACAACAAACATAGCAAAAACTTTAAACACAACAAACATCCCTTTTACCCCGGTTAATATTAATACATCCCGTTTTATCCCAATCTATATCGTATTTTACCCATATCTGATTTATTCTATCCGTCCCGTTTCAAATTGATTATGCCACTTTCCCATCCTGGTCCATATTGGACAATATATCAAAAATCGATTAACACAGATCAATATATCGAAGGGCAGGATAACCCTACCTATCCTATTTTATCCTTATCTACCCCGTTTCACACTGATTATTCCCCTTTTCTTAAAATTCCTACCTTTTAACCCGGTGAATATCAATAAATTCCGATTTATCCGTGTCTGTTCTGCTTTATATCGAACGATATATCGAGGATGGATATAGGGGAGCAAGGCATGCCATAAGAAAAAAGAGACAAGTAAAATGAGTGGCGGGGGGAGGGCTGCACGAGTTAGAAACATGAGCTGGAAGGAGGAGGGGGTAGAACAAATGCTGGCAAGAAATTAGAACTAACCTCGCTATGATTTATTATAAAAAAAAAATAAAATAAAAAGGAAGTATAAAATCCACTGACTTGGCCGAGATATGGAAAGAAAACATCAGCTGATAGCAAACAAAGGTTACCAAGGAAACAAAGGAATGGAACTTTAATAAAATCAGTTTAGTGGAAAACAGCGTAAGTAGGGCACTTACGTTAATTGCCGTTTACAAGTAAACGGTAAATGCGATTTAACCGAAAATCTATACAGTTCTTCATGAGACCAAAATGGACAAAATTGCAAAATTTGAATCAGCTCACGTAAATCTAACGATAGTTATCGTGAACGAAAGATTTGCTGACATAGATCCGATAACTATTATAGGTGGGATGGGATATATTTCCGACTCATCGTGGTTTTTTCGATTTTTGCTTGGTTATATTTCCCTCATTTTAAAAAATTTCCAAGTGAAACTTTTTGCGATGTAAAGTAGAGGAACAGGACTACCATTCTGCGCAAAAAAACGGAGATCGAAGTATTAAATTTCGAATGGTGGGGGCGAGAAGTGGGGGGAGGTTCAATTTTGTGGGCGCGATAACTCGCGCAAATGAAAAGCTTTCCCCCCGAAATTTTTACAGAAGGAAGATCTTACTTAGTTCTAGGCTGGTATTGAATTTGAGCGAAATCGATCAAGCCGTTTAAAAATGGCGAGCTTTGAAAGTTTTAGGCGGGGGGTGTGCGGCAAAAGAGGAGGGAAGTCGCACAGTGGGTCACGACCTGAAAATTGGTGGACAAGACGGCAATGTTGTCGCACAGTGGGATACGAACTGAAAGTTGGTGGACGAGACGACAATGTTTTCGCACAGTGGGTCACGAACTGAAAATTGGTGAACGAGACGGGAATGTTGTCGCACAGTGGGTCACGAACTGAAAATTGGTGGATAAAACGGCAATGTTGTCGTACAATGGGTCACCAACTGATGAACTGATAATTGGTGGACACGATGACTATATTGCCGCACAGTGGGTTACAGACTGATAATTGGTGGACAAGACGGCAATGTTGTCGCACAGTCGGTTATGGAGATTCATCCATCGTCATTCAAGCTTGCCACAGCGTTTGTTGACATTTTTTCATATCAGACATTACATGAGGATTGTTGTTGCAATCTGGCGACATGAAGTCCTTATTCGAATAATCAATGCCTCCAACAGTGTAAACGTAAATCCAACCTCCAAAGATTGCTAACTCCCCGCCCCCTCCCCGCCCCCGCCCCTCCCTTCGGAAAATACACTCTTCCCGCGGTGGACGCGCGGGTCACTTAAAAGACAGAACAACTGAGGCCGGACACCCAAACTAGAAAACGCGCGCGAAGCGCGCGTCCTGGGGGGGGGCTTGGGGGGGCGAAGCCCCCTCAAAAGCCGGCGCGGAGCGAAGCGGAGCGCCGGTTTTCTTAAAAGTATTTTAGATGAAGAGGCAGCATTTTGAAATTTAAATAAATACATTTTTTTACTTTGAGGCAAAGCTAGAAACAAAGCGTGGTTTTTCTTAAATTTAAATAATATAAGACTTTAAAACATTTTATGCCGCAAAATATTCGCATCTTCAAAGATCTATGAATTTAATCTATGAGTTTTTAAAACAGTTACAAAATGAAGGTCAGTCAATATATGAACAATTTTGAGTAACAAAAATGCAAGTGTTACTATTACCTAAAATTATTGATAAACTCATGAAAATTTTTTGTTCACTTTGTTTTTTTTTTCTCCTCCTCCTTTTTTTGAGTCATCCAACAAAACTTCGCAAGAATTTGCTGCTACTGTCTTAAAATAATTTCTCAGGCTAAAATACAAATAAAATATGTTTTTAATAATTTGAAATTAAATAAAAGGAGGGAGAGACATAAAGAGAGAAAAATATACTTCATGGGCTAAACTAATCTTATAGCGCGCAAGAAGATCACTAGGAAATTCTATTGAGATAGTGAGATACTATAGGAGAGGCTACATAATGTGTGAAAAGTGAGGCTCCCGACCGGCAGCCTGGCTAGCTCAAACAGTAAAGGCCGCGCACGGTAGCACTCCGAAGGATGCGCGTTCTAATCCCGCCACGGACAAAAGAATTTTAAGGGTGCTGGATGATTGAATCATCTCCGGTAGAGTAGCCTGGAGGAGGTAAGGATGTTCTCAAATTAAATAATAATCATAAATATGAAAGACAAATAGAAAATTAAATTTTTCCCTTCATTAAAAGCCTTTTTTGCAATGGCTCAGAAGTGCCAGGTTAACAGTCAGGGGCGGTAGATTTTACCGCCTGTTAGACATAGAATCCAATACCCTAGCTATTGCGTCAGCGGGTCACTTACCCAGGCGGTAAATATTACCGCCTTGGGCCGTTGGCTTAGCGGCCTCGAGCATTAGTCCAACAGACCAAAGGGTACTGAATTGCCGTTTCAGCATGCTGTTGATACAAACAACAGGTTAGAGTCCAATTTTTCAACCGCCTTAGGATGTTGAGTCAGGTCCCAGGGCGATTGGATGAACTCTTCTTTTTTTCGGTGTAGTGAGACTCTAGTTATGTTGTCATTGACTAGGTAAAGCTTTATAATTCTGCTCATTCTTCAAAGCAGAGGAGGCAAAAACTTATCTTTTAAAATCAATAATGTATTGACCTTAACATTAGTTTGTCTTACCCATTTATACCTTTGTTGTTGATGTAAAAATTCCATCGACCAACGTTTCCAAAATGTTTCATATAATTTTTTAATCAACTTCTAATTTGTAACCGACGAGGTTGGGCATTCTGTGTTAGTGTTTGAAATCTCGGTCATTGAAAAACCAATCAAGAAGTGGCCAGGGGTTAGTGCAGAGGGATCAGAAAGATCGTTTGACACTGGCCAAAGAGGTCTAGAATTTAGGATTGCTTCAATTTTGTTAGGGAGTGTTGAGAATTGTTCGAAATGAAGTGTGTTCGTTGTTATGGTTTTAGAAAATTGATGTTTGAAACTTTTGACACAGCTCTCCCATAAACCACCAAAATTCGGAGAGTAACTAGGGATAAACTTCCATTCAATCTGTTTTTCTTGCAAGTAATATGAAATTTTGGGTGGAAGGTTATTTTCAAACAACAAGGGTTGCTGAAAATTATTTCTAGCACCGATAAACGTTTTTGACTGATCTCCACCTCTAGATACAAATTCCGAAATCAATACAAATTCTAGATACAAATCTTTGAAGTGCTAATAGGAATGAGTCAGTTGTTAGATTAAATTAATGTTGTCTCTAGATGAACAGCTTTTGTAGCGAAGCATATAAATAGAACAATATTCCAAAAATTGACTCCTTTTTTGTTAGGCTGCAAGCGCAATTTAAATGGTCCACAATAGTCCAAGCCTATGACTGGAAATGATCTCGAAGGTGTATCTCTTTCTTGTGGTAAGTGTCCCATTAGCTGCGTAGTGTTGGATGGTCTTACTCTTCGACATGGCACACATGAATTAACTGTTTTCTTTGCAAACTTTAAACCATTAGTAGGCCTAATGACGCTCTGACTAAGGAAAGTAATAACTGTGGGCCGCAATGTAACTCTTTGATACGCTCTGATGCAACAATTAAAGAATATAAAAGATGATCCTGAGGAAGTAAAATATCATGTGATGCATAGTGGGGAATAGATGAATTTTGTATCCTTCCTCCGGCACGAATTAAACCATTTTTGACGAAAGGACTTAAACTTACTATTGAATTACTTTTTGGCAACTCTCCATTTTTTTTCAATAAGGTATACTCATAATAAAATCTCTCTTTTGGTGCAATTTTGCACAATCTTACTTTAGCATTATTTAGCTCCTCACAAGTTAAAGACCCAGTTCTTTTATTACTCCTTTCTAAGTTCTGCCTTAAATTTTCAATAAATCTAAGACAGTACAATGTTACAAGCAGTAACTTATTAAAACTTGAATACCTCAAAAATAAAAACATTTGCTCAAAATTAACCGCACTCAAACAATATCAACATTTTGTGGCTCTACAAATATCCTAGGTGAACCATTCGAAACAGTTTCAGTACTTCCAATGCATAGAGGACCAAACCACCATAAGAGGTATTCTTCTAGTTTGTTTCTCTTTTGTCTTTTAGCATAGACACTTCTAGTAAGGAGATCAGCAGGGTTCTCAGCTCAGGGAATGTAACCCCAGTTGTCGGTTTTCATATCAGTTCAACTCTACCGAGTGTGAATCCCCCCTCTTTACTCACTTGTGTATTTGTGTTTAATCAGATTTGGCGCAATTTTGCTGTCAGACCACATCAACACATAATTTATATTTACAACTAATATACTTAAAATAAAATACACTAGTTCAGGAAGCAATGCATGATTCTAATTTTGGAAGAGTTACTTGCTTCTTTGATGCAAAAAAAACTGAAACATGATTTCATCATGTTTCAGTAGACACTGCTTATAAACGTAACTCCTGATAAGGGCCCAAAAAATCGTGTTCTGCCGTAACTTTGAGGGTTTGAAACATGCATCTGCACAGTTTTTAGCCCAAATCTTATGATTTTACGTGAAAGAACACTAATAAATGTGTACTAGTGCAAATTTTTATTCGTCTACATGCAAAAATGCGTACCCAAAGTTCAGGGCGAAATACCGTAAAAGCCCGATTTGCTGAAAATCGTATTTTCGCCGGCCTCAACTTTGGCGCCATTGCGACATACGTAAAAAATTTGTTTAATTCCCCCCCACTCCGATATTTTTACATAAAAAGGAACCGATTGCAGGGTTCCGACCTGAGAATTTCTCAAAAGTCCAACATAAGGAACACCCTAATGCTACAGATAAATAGAGTGCGCTTTTAGACATTTTTATTTAGTTTTGTTAATTCTGTTGGTGTATGTAGTGTTGCAGTTAAAACCGTGGGTTTTACCATTTTGCTATGAGAAAACGAGCTTCACTAAAGGAATTTGTGAGTTATTATGAGTTCCTGCATACGAGGTAGTACAAGCTTGTGAAGATGGTGATGATATTTCAGACCTGTTAGTTTGGGGTGGCGTGCAGGAGTTCCAGGGGAGATGGCCGCGACCACTCACGATCGCGAGCTGATTTGGAGGACGAAGCTTTCTTGCACTGCATGAAGAGGCATGTGTGCTTTTCCACAGGGTTAGTCTTAGGTCATTGAGCAGTAGTCTGGCCCAGTTTAGCTCTTTTAGAGTGGTCAAATGCGTTCCCAGACTTCCGGTCTAATGTTTAAAAGAGAAAAGAAGGGTTCCCGCCCATTTCTGGTTGATCGAGTTTTAATGGTTGTATTGTTTTTACTTGTATTCCGTCCAAAGACAAAGTGTTCCCTCAGATAGTGGATTTTCTCTGCAACTCCCTTTGCTGCAGGGTTTTGAAGGTTACTAAAAAATTGCAGTGCTCTTTCACCCTATCGCTTTAACTTAGATGAATCAGCACTCTGCAACTTATTGTTTGCCCATTATGCATTTAGCTTCATTTTAAAGAGAATAACACAAACGACCACTTCTGCACATATTTAGTTTATTTCATTATTATTTATTATGCTTTAATACAGGTGATCCCAGATGACCCGTACCTGGTCTTTTTCTCGGTTGGATTGGTTCGTACGAAGTCGGAGACCATGCGGTTGCATAGGGAATCTCCCGAAGCTCCCCTAGCCGCCTTTAGGGGGTAAACGGGGGAGGCACAATATCCCCCGCCTTTCGAAATTGTGCCTTCCCTGTTTACCCCCAAAAGGTGGCTAGGGGGGCTTCAGGACCATAAAAATCGGATTTCTTGAGGTTGATTACTTAGGAGACCATCTTTTCCCAGAGAGTCTACGTCAATTTTTGACCGATGGGAAATTATAGAGGGAGCTGCTGTTGCCCTCTTTAAGGAATTATTTTGGGGCGTAAAGTGGTCCGATTTTGGATTTTTAGGAGACAATTTCACGTGAAATTTTTGTACCTTTCAAATTTAATGCAATCGAATCGCAATCCCATCGAGAACCCCGGCTATTGGGATCTTAACCCCCTTTTACCTCCCAAGGGGAGCTGGGGGGGGGGGGGTTTCCAGGACCATGAAATTTGGATTCCTTGGGGTAGATTCCCTATTTAACTCCGCAGTCTCCGATTTCGTACGACCTAAAAAACCGGGAAAAAGACCTGGTACGGGTGGTCTGGGACACCCTGGATATTTGACCTTCATTTTGAAAAACTGAGTAACTAAAATTAAAAATCGAAAAATTCCATGAGCCACAGCTCAGTTAAAATTAACCAATATTTAATATGAAATTCATAACCATTCAAAACTTGTCAAAACATACTTTTTTTTGTGGCAACCCCCCCCCCCCCCCCCCTATAGAGCTAGATTAAAAAATCAGTCATCTTTTAACTTCCCTATCCTTCTTCCGTAGACTTCTTGCAAGAAAAAATTGCTTTCTGAGACCAATTCTGATGGGAGCTGCGTACACCTCTTTCAAGTTCTGTGGACTTGAAATCAACGAAGTTGATACTGCTTTTCTACGCATACACTTTTATCAACTCTTCTGATTAAGAAGTATCTAACCTGAAATATCACGAATGATTGACTGTGATCATAAGCGAGAAAATCGTTTATGATTTGGTGGAGGAAGACATCTTTTAATGGAAGAATTGGAAGGATAATATTACCTTTCAACACAATCAAATCGAGCCGAAGATGGATTGGAAGCAGGTGCATCATGACCTCCTAATGCGTAAAGAAAGCCATTCATCACTCCCACACCAACACCTCCTCGCCGTTTGGCCATTGAAGCGCACAAGGTCCATCGATTTGTATGAGGATTATAGCATTCCACGCTTTTTAAACATGAGCTCCCATCACGGCCACCGACTGCATATAATCTAGAGAAGAAATAGAGATTGAGAATTTTAAAACCAAATGAAAAATAAAAGTTGAGCCAAAAAAGTCAGCTGAGATTCAAAATAAGTTTTCAGATCAAAAAAGAGCATTAGTGAGAAAAGTATATTCGAGGGGTTTGGAGGACAAGGCGCACAAGTGAAGTCTTCGCTATTATAAGAAATACACATTTACAATTTCAAAATTAAGTGGCGCCTCTTGGCAGGAAGGAAGTTTAAACTTACTTTTTAATGCTTTTAAGTTGGATTTCAGATGTAAATTTTTCACTGAATGTATTTCCAAACTAGTTGTAGACGAGTTCAGGTATATCTCAATTTTTTCAAAAATTGCACTTGTGCGCCTTGTTCTCCAAGCACCTGATTTGTGACCATGAACAGAGAAAGAAAATTTTACTGGGGCACTCAGTGATTACACATTGGTGCCAATGCTTAAGTAAATATTTTAAAGCCATTTTGGGACTTTCGATGCCAAACTAAACTAGAGTTATAATGAGATGACCTGCTCTCTATGGCATGGTGTATTATATCAACATATTTTTTGGTTTCTTAAGAATTGAATTACTCCTCTTTGAAAAATGATGACAAAAATTGTGAGAAAAAAAATTTGGGATTCAATGTTTTTACGAAAGCTACAACACAGATTTGTGTCCTCCAAAATCCAAGATCAAAAATTAATACAAGCAACAGGGGGTTAGGTAATCACCACGTTAGTATCAAAAGGTTTTGTTCAGAGATCTATTCCCTCAAGCCGTATTCGTTACAATCTTTGGCATCAGTGAGCAGTTCCGTACCGCTGACCCATTAGCGGGCGGGATGCGTTCGAAATCATGATCGGTAACCCTTACAATTGTCTTCCAGTTACAGATTCAGGTTGCAAACGGAATCCGTCCTCTACGCGGTCGCGTTAATGATCGGGACCGGACACTGCATGCTTCACTATTAAAATCTGTACCGAAAACGCGACACCCCGCTTTCTCGTTTAAATACTCGAACTCGAAAAGGCACTTGGAACTTGAACGAAAAGGCACGCCTTTTCGTTCAAGTTCAGAAACCATAACTCAAAAGAGTACGGCGCGTTATGAGTTCAGCTCTCCCGAACCCGGACGACTGGCTGGCTTCCCCAGCGCACATTGCTTTTCGGCAGGCGGCGGTCAGTCCCCGCAAATTTGCGTAACAACAGTAACCACTGAGAAAATTCGTTCCGCAATTTGTGTCTTTTGCTACCCTTCGTTCATTTTTTGAGGAATCAACTGTATACTAGGGAAAGCTATTTTAAAATAATAATTGTAAATGGACACAGATACTACAAAAAAGGAAAAAGTGAAAGAGGCGAAGGAAATTAAATGAGGATATAATTACTGATTCATTCAGATAGAATGAAACAAAATCAGGAGTGAAATTTAGGTACAATGAAGCTGTAAGAAAAAAAAACACAAGTGGGCTGATAGCGATTTGGAACTCGAACTATACTATCGTTGAGCAGTTTTTAGACCCCAGCACCTCCGATATTCTTTTTAGGAAGTAAAGATGAACTTTTGTTACTTCAGCTAGTCAAATCGTGGAAGCAGATCAACGGTTGTCACTTTCCTCCACCCGATGGGACTGACGTCCCAGTTAAATGCGTTTTTGAAGAAATGATCGATCCCCATGATTGCTTCATCTCCACAAATTTATTAATGTGCAAATGATGGCACGCTCCAGTATTAAGGTTCTATGACAAAATAATTTTTGTCTTGAGAGTCTCCAAAATGTTTACATCATGATGTAACAAATGTCCAATGTATGTGTGTTGTATATGTGTTGTATCAAATGTCCAATTACTCAGAAAAAAGGTTCGCGAAGCGAATCGAATGTCACTCGCGTGGCGAGTGGCCAGGGGTCCAGGGAGCGCAGCACCTCCGCTAGCCGAGACGGGTGCTCGAAGCGCGCACAGAACGGCTGGTATTTCATAGGCCTAAAATTGTTTTGAGTCTGGCAGCCACTTATCCCCGGCATTCAAATGCATTCTACATAAAAAGTGACAAAAAATTTCGAAATTTACTGGTGCGTGATTTGACTTTCCCCCGGCTTTGGACTGCCAGACCGCCTGATCCTTGTTGCACACGGGCAGGTACTTAAAAGTCATTAAGTAGATTCACATCTTTCCATACATGAAGCCGTATCTGTAAAAAGAGCAGGCGGGTGTCGAGTTCAGTTTTCAGAAAAACGCTCACAAAGTTTTTAAGGCTCTGCATTTTAACTCCATTTAAAACCAAAAGGATTCGGCTTAAGGATTTTATGTAGAAGAAATCCTCCTTTAATTTGTTTTTTTTTTTTTTAGACTCCTTAATTCCAAGCAAATCTCAGTGAACAATATCGGGTTAAAAAAAAAAAGTCCACTGTTTTTACGGATAATATATTTATGACGGTTCAAATCAGGTTTTAAAGCAATGTCACTATGTCAGCAAAGTTAAACGATTGAAATTAACAAAAACGTATCGCATACTAATTTTCTTAATGAATGGTAAAAAAAAATGAAACATTCAGTAACTTCCAGAAAAATAGGGAACAAATTATATTAGTCTTCTAAAATGAAATTAAATTACAAATTTCAGTCTTCCAAAGAATAGTTTAAATAAAAGCGTTGTTCTCTAAAAAAGGGTGGCCACTAAGTGCTCAACCATTAACTAGCTAACCATTGACGAGGCTATAAACCAGTTTCAATGTGAAAAAACGACGAGTGTTTACAATGTTTACATGACATCCACCTTTTTCACATACAGGGTTATTCAAAAGTCACGCACCACTACTGGCCACGAGGGGGGTGGCCATTTGAAATTTTCGAGTTGCCCCCCACCCCCTCTCCCCGAGGGGATCAAAAACCGGAAAATGCCCTAAAAAGTGTCCCCCTCGATATGAGGAAAAACGTCTTAAACCGCAAATCGATATAATAATAAGAACTAAAGTTGTGGCCAGTGGTGCGTGACTTTTGAATAACCCTGTATAACATAGCTTTTGCCTGATTTTTCACGCCAGAATGGAGTTCTGAGTTTTACAATTTTTTACACGTGCTTTTGAGGGTCCGTATACTCAAAGAAACTGTTCTCCCTAAAAACGGCGGATGTCGATATCCGTCGGTTTTTCAGATACGGCTTAATATGATTTGACCGGCTGGCTGACCTTAAGAAGTAGATGCATGACGGAACTAATAATGCAATTTGCGATTCATTCATGCCGATCGCGCAACATCGTGCTACATTGCAAGCGCAGCATTTTGGAACGCATCCGTCGGACTTGCAGTGCGCAGTTAGTCAGTCGAGTAAAGCATACCAAGCCATCTCCAATGAGAATGTCATTCAACAATAAATTTCATAATCTTGATCCGTGATCCACTTTTCACTCGGTATTTTCCAAACAACCTCGACAGGTTATGGGAGCCCAGACGACAGCCGAAAACTTAAACATTCGTGTTCTGAAAGTGCGACCGAAAAGTGTGCGAAAAATTTAAACATTCGTGTTCTGAAAGTGCGATCGAAAAGTGTGCGAAAATGAGCTGGTTCGACAACGAAAACGAAATAACGATAACTAATGATCTTGATATGCATGACGTGGTGCATTACGTGTTAATTTTCGGAATGATGGTGATAATTTTCATATTTTACTTAGGAAACAAGTGCAAAAAAATGAGAGGGAACATCGAGGCAGTACGAAACGCTTTGCGACTGCACGCATGGCGAGGTCAAATTTTCGTGAAGTGAGTTCCACGCGATTTTCCAGTTCTTTTCGCGAAGCAACCCGCGTAAACATTTTTTTGCGAAGTGAAGCCGCAATAAACATTTTTTTTCTTTTCGCAAAGCAACCCGCGTAAACATTTTTTTGCGAAGTGAAGCCGCAATAAACATTTTTACTTTCTCGCTCCCCTAGGGTAGAGAGGAAGTATTGTCATCCTCCAAGGAAAAAAAAAAAAAAAAAGTTGAAATTTCATCATTTCTAGACGTTTTAAGGTCCCAGGAGTCAAAATAACCATACTTGAAAAAATGTGTGTCCGTCCGTCCGACGTCCCCCAAATCTGTCAACAGCGATATCTCAGAATCTATCTGTTCGATTTCATTCAAAATTCTCACAGAACACCATATTTATGGTCTCCTTATGCACGTCCAACGATTTTGGGGTACGCTAAAATTTGGGGGGGCTAGGGTCAAATTGGGTTAAAGGTCCATTTTCAGCAAAATCACACGGAAAGCTCATTTTGAGGGACCGTAAATTTTGAAAAATGCCTTTAATTCTTTAAAAGTGGGCATCAAGCACATCACCTGGGTCATTAATTTAAGTTCCTAAAAAATCTTTGGACTAAACTCAAAATTCAAGGGATTACGAGGCCCAAAAGTAGGGCACTTTGCTCCGCGACATCACACAAACAACTCATTTTCAAAGACCGTAAATTTGAAAAAAAATGCCTTTCATTTCTTCGAAAGTTGGCATAAGAGCACCACCTGGTTCAATAATGTAAGTTCCTATGAGGTCTTTGGACTAAACTAAAAATTGAAGGGTTACGCGTCATATAGCGAGGAGAGCACTTCGGTCACACGGAGAGCTCATGGACTGTAGATTTTGAAAAAATGCCTTTAATTCTTTGAAAGTTGGCTCGAAAGCACCATCTGAGTCATTAATTTAAGTTCCTAAAGGATTCTTGGACTAATCTCATAATTGCAGAGGGGCCGATAGGAAACGCTCAATTCTCTGATAAATGAGTCGGAACGCTTCTAGATAATAGCAGCAAACGCTTTGAGTCAGGTGAAACCTAGGAATTCAAATGCATTATATAATGCATCATATACTATTTCCAAACTTACTCCGTAGGTATACACCAAGCAAAATTAGACAACTAATTAGGTAGGCTGTACTTACAATATATAGTTACTATTAGTCATCAAGCTGACGCAAGAACTGACACTTACATCTTTATTAAATACTAATATGTTTGTTGTTAATGAATTTAGAATCCCGGCAGATTCCATCTTTCGCGGTTCCTTTTTACGAGGTACTAAGCACAAATATAATATAATAATACGGCACAAATATGAAATATGACTGATTTAATGCTTGTTACTTAATAAAGGAGGTTATAAAAAGAACCCGAGGTTTGGTTGAAGGAGATGGCGCTCTCAACGCTCTCTATTGTTTTCGCTTTGAATTACAGGGATACGCGGTAAGGAGATGGCGCTCCTGGCGGGCGTGTGGTGAACCTTCCAGCAGGTAGATTCGCCCGCCAAATTTAAAATTTGGGAGATGCTAAGCGAAAACCGTTTAGTTTTAAGACTATTTGAACATCGAATAGTCATTCTACCCATTCAAGTAGATATTTGATGGCTTTTGACCGTGCTTAAGGAGAGATTATAATATAAAATCGTATCTGAAGTATGATGTCAATAAATCTAATGGATCCTAATGAATCGTAGAAAAGCTAAGATTTTTACGGATCGCCATCTTTGACAGGAGACTTTGTTAATCAATTACATATTTAATTGAAGATGCCTCATAAAATCAACAAGTCGAGTCCGAATATATGAATTCATCACATATCGCGAAGACATTTACAATAAAGTTCAGTGGTTTGAATAAAAATTTCATAACTATTATCCTGTGATCAAAATTCCAATCAAACTTTATGATTTTGTAAAATTGGCAGTATTTTTCTAAATATTCCAGTAAAAGTGTCTATGCCGGCGCGAAGCGCCGGCTCGAGCGAGAAAGTCCCGTGCGGTCCCCGCACCAATCCGCTAAGCGGATGGGGGGGCGAAGCCCCCCAAATGCCGGCGCGTAGCGCCGGTACGCGGCGCGAAGCGCCGCGCATAAATTGGCCGGAGGCCAATTTTTTTCTTTTCGCGAAGCAACCCGCGTGAACATTTTTTTGCGAAGTGAAGCAGCAATAAACATTTTTTTTAGCTCTCTCGCTTTCTCTCTTTTGCGAAGTGAATCCGCAGTAAACATTCAGTGCATTATTATCTCGCTTTCTCTCTCTTGCGAAGTGAATCTGCAATTGATACGATGTCGTACGAGGGAAGCACCAACGCACGTCTTCTAGAGATCCGCGACGTGGAGAAACTGAAGGATGCCAACACATATCCCCTATGGAAGTTCCAAATGAAGATTGCATTCCGAGCAGTGGGAATTCTTGATGTAGTGAACGGAAGTATACCAAAGCCTCGTTTGAAGGAAGACTTATCCAACGCGAAAGATGTTCAAAACTGGAAAAGGTCTGATGCAACAGCTCAACGGGTCATAACAAACACAATGGACAAGATTATTCTGGTGCACTTGATGAACTGCCAAACAGCAAAGGAGATGTGGAACATTATCAAGGAGTTATACGAGAGGGACACTGAGGAACAGCGTTGTGCCCTCCTTGAGGAATTTTTCAACTATAAATATATACAAGGTACAGACATTATGACTCATATCAGTAATATTGAAAACCTTTATACCAGACTAAATGCGATTCAAGCTAAACTTTCAAAAGACATGTTAAAAACAAAGATTCTATCCACATTGCCGCCCAATTACAGTTTTTTCCAGTCCGCGTGGGATGCAACTCCCAGCGACAAACGCACATTATCCCTGCTAAAATCTCGATTACTTTCGGAAGAGAACAGGAAGCAAGAGAACAAGTCCGAAGGGGTTGCATTCAGCGCTGCTGAAAAACGCTGTTATGGCTGCAATGGGGATCATTTATTACGTTTTTGTCCAAATAAAGTAGGGACGCTCAAACGAGAAATCGCAAAGCAATGGTAAATTTTGTACATATTGCAAAAAACGTAATCATGATATTTCAGTCTGTAGAAAGCTAAAAAGAAAGAATCAGGAGCAAGGGGGTGACAAAAAAGGAAAATGGTGCTCTCTTTGCAAAATGAGCAATCATACAGATAGCCAATGCTTTAAACAAAAGAAAAACGGTGACAAGTCCGAGCAAGGGGTTGCATTTATGGGATACGATGAGAATTTGACGCAAGAAAATGTTGGACAGTGGATTCTTGACAGTGGCGCTAGCTCCCACATGTGTGCAAACAAAGAATATTCCTCTGAAATGTCAGAATGTAACGTTAAAATTGCCGTAGCTAAACAAGATCACTCTATGTTAGCTACAGGAATTGGTAAGATAATATTCAAGACCTTTGAATTGAATGATGTATATTATATCCCCTAACTGTCACGAAATCTGATTTCCATAAATGCAATTACCGCAAATGGAGGACAAGTTAAATTTAACAAAGATAAGGAAATTATCAAGAAACATGGAAGATACATATTTCACGGTGTCAAAACTGAACTGGGTTTGTTTATTGCCACCATTGATCCCTTCAAAAATGAGCATGCTTTAGTTGCACAAAAATGTAATAGTGTTGAGAAACGAAGTGAGTTAGCGCAACAATGGCACAAAAAGTTGGGGCACATTGGAAATACTTACTTAATAAAATTGATAAACATGGCCGAAGGCTTAAACTTACAAGAAAGAGATGTAAAAAGTGAAAAATTGCAAGATTGTGATGTATGTATTAAATCTAAACTCTGTCGCACACCCTTCGGGGATGGACGACAGAAAGCCGATCGTATTTTGGGCATCATCCACTCAGACGTATGTGGTACAATCAGCCCGAGTACTTACGATGGTTATAATTATTATGTTAGCTTTACTGGTGGAGTTTCTGGTTTTGTGATGTTATACTTAATAAAAACTAAGGATGAAGTATTTGCCAAGTTCAAAGAATGCGTAGCTGAGGTAGAGAACACTCATAATGCCAAAGTTTCTATGCTAAGGTGCGACAACGGGGGTGAGTATGATAATACTGCTATGAAGCAATGGTGTAAAATGAAAGGTATAAAATTAGATTTCACTCCCCCGTACACTCCTCAACTAAATCCAGTAAGTGAGAGATACAACAAGACTGTTTGGGAAAAGATAAGAGCCCTCATGTACAAAAGTGGTTTAGATAAGAAATTCTGGGGATTAGCTGCGCATGCTACATTTTAAATCGCTGTCCAAAAAGGGGGATGAAAATAACCCCGTATGAAGCATGGACGAATAGAGTGCCGGACTTAAGTAACTTGCAAATTTTTGGCTCTCAAGCGTACGCCAAGAATTTGCACTATCTAAAAAAACTAGACGAGCGAGCTCAAGAATACATTTTTGTGGGATATGCGCCAAATGCGTATAGACTTTGGTGTGAGGAAAGCGAGAAAATCATAGTGAGCCGTGACGTAGTTTTCACAAACAAACATAAGCATAAGCAAAACTCTGATGGGACGAAGAGTGTAAAAATCCCAATATTTGTATCCAATGATGATGAAAGTGGGACAATGGCTGAGGACGAGGGGGGAGAAGTACCAGAGATACCAGCGGAAGTGAAGAAAATGAGAATGAAGAAAATGAGAGTGAAGAAAATGAAGAGGAAATCAAAACGATCACGCTCGCAGGGCGCGAAATAAATCATCCTGACTGGTATGGTAACCCAATCCCCAGCGATTGTCTCGACTTGATGTTGCAAAGTGCGATGCTCACTTACGCACAAGCGGTGAAAGGGCCAGATTCCAAGGAATGGCTCAAAGCCATAAATGAAGAGAAAAATAGTTTAAAAGAGAATGAAACTTGGAAACTGGTGCCACGTTTTCAAGCCGCAGGCAAAGGCATTTTAAACAGTACCTGGATTTTAAAAGAAAAAGAGGACGGCCGTAAAAAGGCAAGATTGGTCATAAGAGGTGATCAAAAAATCCCAGGAATTGATTTTGAGGAGACATATAGCCCAGTGGTAAGCAACAACGCACTTCTCATTATTCTAGCTCTTGCTGGCGATAACGCATACAATATTATGACTTTCGATGTTAAAACAGCGTTTTTGTACAGTCAACTTGACAAAGAAATATACATGTTCTTACCCGAGGTATATGAGAAGAATAACGAATTTATATGTAAATTGCAAAAGTCTCTGTATGGGCTACGTCAAGCTTCGCGTCAATGGAACATGAAATTTGTTAATACTCTAAAAGGTTTAGGCTTCACAGAAGTAATTTGTGAACGCTGTGTGTTTGTTCATAAAAGTCATGGCATAATATTAGCGATACATGTTGATGATGGCTTCTTGGCTTACAGAGATGAGAGGAAGGCGAAAGCCATAATGACAAGCCTTGAAAAAGAATTCAAAATGACGGCCAACTATGACCCAAAGAGTTTCTTAGGAGTAGAAATAGTTAAGAATAGCGTAGGTTTGTCGATAAGTCAAAATGATTATGCCTCCCAAATTTTGCAAAAATTTAACATGCAGGATTCTAAACCAGTTTCAACACCTGCAGTAAAGACAAGTAGAACGGAGAGAGAGAAGGAAACTGCTGAAGAAGTCAACTTTCCTTACCGTCAAGCGGTGGGTAATTTGCTATATTTGTCAGCAAAAACCAGACCTGATATTGCTTATGCAGTTAATTATGTGAGCAGGTTCATGGAAAATCCGACGAAGTTGGATGTGACAAATGTGAAACGTATCTTTCGTTATATACGAGGAAACAGCGTTGCCTCAATTATGTATAAGAATGGTAATGACGAAGAGCTGCATGCTTATTGTTACTCTGATTTCGCTGAGGATGAGATTGACAGAAAAAGTACAAGTGGCTATGTCATAATGTACAAGGGAGGTACTATAGCTTGGGCCACTAGAAAACAACAGATTACAGTAACTTCCTCCACGGAAGCTGAATTTGTCAGTGCTTGCGCAATGGTTAAAGAACTTGTCTATTTGAAATCATTTATCGAAAACCTCACTGGTAAAACGGTCAAGGCAACTGTTTATTCCGACAATCAAGGAGCAATTCAGCTAATTAAAAATGGTATTTTTAATCGGAGGTCAAAACATATCAAAGTTAAATTTCACTACGTTTGCGAAGTATATCAAGAAAAGAAAATAGAGATAAAATATATACCCACTGACCAACAGCTGGCAGACGTATTCACAAAGCCACTGGGGTCAACCAAATTTGAAACATTCAAGAAACAATTTTTGACTAGATTTAAGTGATGTCTTGAAATATTCAAGAGACAATTTTTTTAATAGATTTAAGTGATGTCTGAGATCACATGAGACGGTGTTGGAAACCTCGACCAAATTTGAAATGTTCAAGAATCAATTTTTTTTACACCAAATTCAAGTCTTGTGTAAGATCCCTATTGTAAATGTAATCATTATTTCTCTTTCAGGAGGAGACTTGACATAAATGTAAAATTAACATTAAGTAACATTAAGTAAACTTGTAAGAGATGTGCTTTAGTTTTGATAGGCCTCGGTGGAGGACAGGGCATTTCGTTAGGCAGTGAACGAATTGAGGGGGTGTGACGGAACTAATAATGCAATTTGCAATTCATTCATGCCGATCGCGCAACATCGCGCTACATTGCAAGCGCAGCATTTTGGAACGCATCCGTCGGACTTGCAGTGCGCAGTTAGTCAGTCGAGTAAAGCATGCCAAGCCATCTCCAATGAGAATGTTATTCAACAATAAATTTCGTAATCTTGATCCGTGATCCACTTTTCACTCGGTATTTTCCAAACAACCTCGACAATGCAAAGCACCCAAGATATTAAAATCAATAAGACAAAAATGATTTTTTTGCAGTGCTTTTTTAATGTCTCTCCGTGTCAACCATTATTTTGGGTATAAGCGACTATAAACCCTCGAGTAGGCAAACCTTAAAATGTTCCCATCAAGCTAATTTTTTTCACTGGCAATGAGTCATTTTTAAGCGGAATGGAACGAGTTAAGGGGGTGGGAACCAAAACAGTCCTAATAAAAATGTCTACAGGTAAAAAGATGATCCACCCAAACGCGGCATGCGCTAGGAAAACAGCGGGCCACGGGCAGCTTGAAGCGGGGTGAGAGACAAGGGGAAGGGAAGACCGGTGTAGAACATCAACGGCCGCACGGCATAGAGGAACTCTGAACGCGACGGAGTTCGGCGAGGTTCTAGATCTGTAACGCATAACGAAAAGCGGCGTTACGAGTTATGGCATTAGTATAGCTGAACTGATAGCAATGGTCAGGTCTGTGGTATGAGTTATTTGAACTCAAACGCAGTCGGCCGCTTATTCTTTCAAGTTCCGAATTTCAAACCGATTCGATTGACAATGCGTTCGGGATCGAGAACCCGACCGAGACCTTTCCGCAAACGGTTCACGATCGAAAACCCAAACTCATTAGGAGCCTATTCCGTTCGGGTTCCATATCCCGAACGCGAACGCAAAGCTGGCCCATTGCGGTGTTGAACGATGAACTGATTAAATAAGAAACATTTAACATATAGATCTCTGGTTTTGTTCCATTCGAGAACATTTTATTTGTCATACGAACATACCAAAAACATTTTGAATTTCTTTTTGAATAAAATCGTGTAAAAATAATTAGTGATTATTTGGGCTGATATTGTCATGGAAAGACGTTCCATATCACCTATGGTTCTATGTCCGCATTTTCACGATGCATCCAATGCCTTGAATGCAGGGCCATGGTTTTCGAAGCACAAGCTCGCACGGGCTTTTTGGCGTCTCAGAGGATTCACCTTGGAGTGTCCTGCCCTCGCACGAACATCTCGGACGTAGCTGCTCTTCCGAAAGCTACTACTAAGATATATACTCTGAGAGGCCCGTGGCGCGGGGTCGTATCATCGAGGCAGCGAATAGTGAGATCACCTTAGCCAAGTGTATCCAGTGTGTATCGTGTCATTATCGATTATATTGATCAGTTCTACCATTTGACTACGTGGGTTGGATCTTTTCATCCCCCCCCCCCCCATTACAATATCACTACTTTTATTAGGGAAAAGCAATTTCTTATTTTGAACTTCGCAGCATAATTTTACGAGAATGTTTTTGATGGTACATACTTTTATAAAAATAAATAATCCTCAACTTTAACAGTTCTATGGTCACTAGGCTTAGCAAGCAGATTAAGCTTTGCTGTGAGGAAGCAAGTACTTTGCCTTTCATCTTGTCTATATAAGCACCTGATTTTAAAGGGTAATCTAAGACCGATACATCATTCCAGAGAAGGCATATGAAGTTCGTTTATTCCTCCTAAGCTCACTTCACATTACACTTTAACAAAAAGTTTGTTAAAATTCAGCTATCAGCAGAGCCATTACAGGGGGAAAGGAGCCTTTATGCAAAATGGCAGATTTTTAAGAGCACCAATTCTCGTTAAGTTTTCAACAGAGAACACTTACCAGTTTCTAAAACAAATTTTGAGAGCAGGGGTCGTCCATTTTGTGGGTTGGGAAAATCACAAAAGGAGTGAACTTTCCTTCTTCCGTTGTGTATAGTATTGTTTTTTAACATTTACACATTGAGGACAGAATCAACAACAAAACTATCAACTTACTTGTGATTAAGTACAGCAACACCTACTGTAGAGCGAGGAGTGCACATTGAGGCAACATAGCTCCATGATTTGACTTGAGGATCCCAACGTTCAACTGTGTTTAAATAACTCCATCCATCATGTCCGCCAACAGCATAAAGAGGCCCCTCTAGCACACCAACACCTGGAAAAGTCCCTATCTAAGTAAATTTCCATTCACACGAATGAAATAATTAAAAGGCATGATAAAAATTATTTGCAAGTGACTTAACCAGAAGGAGATAATGTCCAATATCGCTTGAAACATTTCGAGACCAAGTTGTTGCTCTTTCCAAAAGTAAAGTATTGCACATGTCGTCGACTGCTCCCTTTCCCCCAATAGCAGTCTTTTTTGCCTTTTTTAGCTCATGTACATTAATGGCAATTTCTAATTTTGTACATTTTTCAATGATGGAACGAGGAGTTTGAGGTCTATTCAGAGAGAGGAGGGAAGAATATGTTGGCGTCAAACTTCAAGATTATATTCAGTGGATACTTCTTCCTATATTATGTTGAAGCTGAGTAAGGTGATTAGATGGACGTCATATTTTGTGTCAGAATGACATGCGATACATCGCATCGGTTAGTTCCATTTTTTCAGCTATTTGTCATTTTTCTCAAATTTTGAGATCGCAATTCTGTTGTCAGGAGACTAAAGAATTCACTTATTTTTGACAAACAAATTCAACCTGATGAAAGCATGGTTTTTTTAGAGGAAAAATATCGCATTCGATACTGATGTCGAAACTGCACTTTTCTCTTCTCTCTAAATAACCACGCATACACTACGTTGATTTAGTTTGTCAAAATTGATTAGTGAATTCTTTAGTCTCCTGACAACAGAATTGCAATCTCAAATTTCGAGCAAAATGACAAGTAACTGAAAAATGGTACTAATCAATGCGATGATTAGCATGACACAAAATAGAGCATCATCAAATCACCTACCTCCTTGCGTCCAAGAGCACTTTCCTGTGAATGAATCCCGGCCCCTATTTTTGCACCCGCTTTTCAGTGAACCGATTTTCCATAGGAGTATTGAGAGATATGATCAGGATCTTGGTGGTCCGAAAAAATTAAGCACCCTTCCCCCACCTCTCGCAAACTAAGGAGAAATGAGAGCAAGAGACACATACATGGTTGCAATGTCACGTTAATTTTTCTTCTTCTTTTCTTAAGTACTTCCTCTCTTTATGGCACTGAAATATTTGTTACATATAATTCCTTTGAAGGATTTTTTTCGTCTGTTGATATCTCATGGTTAGTTTCATTGCGTTGTCAGAAGTGAGACCATGATAGCAAAAAAATAGCCTCTATTTCATTAAAATAAACTGGAATTCACAGAAATAAAATAAAAAAATTTAAAAAAAGCCGTCAACCCACAGAAAAAAAAATTCTTGGAGAAGGGTAATTTCTTTATATAATGGTGGAGAGGGTTATCAACCCTAATCTTAAGTAAGCCTTCCATTTAAAAAACATTTTCCCAAATAAAAGCTGCTATAAGTGAGCCATCACTAAAAAAAAACTCAACTCTAATCGTGTCCGTTATTATTTTTTTTAAAAAAATTGAGAGAGAGAGTATGGCCAATCTTATGATTTCAAAGGGAAGGGGGGGGGGGGGGGGGCAGGTAGCCTTACGGGTGCTTACCTTATGGGGGGAAGGGTGAAAGAGAAGGCCAAAATACTCACAAAAACATTTGTAAGGATTATTCATTGTATTTCTTTTAATAATATATACAGGGTGATCCAAAAGTCCCTTCCACCCCCTCTAACTTTTTACCTAATTGAGGTAAAGATTTGAAACTTGGGGGATATTCCTAGGTCAAAGGGAGCTACTTTTTGGCCCCCCTAAAATTTTCAGGGGGCCCCCCTTGGGGGGGCAACGGCCCCCAACTTTTAATTTTCAAATGGGAAGACCCCCTTTGTGATAGCTCGTTCGAAAGAGCATAAAAAAAGAAAACTTTTCGCGCAAACCCGAAGTCAATATCTCGAACCGTTTCAAAATGGCGGCCGGTTAAAGTTCAAAATGGCCGAAAATTCACACCGGTTATTTGTCGATGGGTTTGCGCAAAAATCGGTATGTAGGGGTATTTTGACACGAGAAAAACGAATTTGACGTTAGATTTTCAAAAAAACCGAAATTTCCAAAATGGCCGCCGGTTAAAGTTCAAAATGACAAAAAATTGATTTTTTAGAAATCTAAGTTCAAATTTGTTTATCTTATGCCAAAATACTCTCAAATTCCAAGTTTTAGGCAAATCCATCAGCAAAAAACCGAGGTGACAATTTTCGGCCATTTTAAACTTTAACCGGCGGCCATTTTGGAAATTTCGGTTTTTTTGAAAATCTAACGTCAAATTCGTTTTTCTCGTGTCAAAATACCCCTACATACCGATTTTCGCGCAAATCCATCGACAAATAACCGGTGTGAATTTTCGGCCATTTTGAACTTTAACCGGCCGCCATTTTGAAACGGTTTAAGATATTGACTTCGGGTTTGCGCGAAAAGTTTTCTTTTTTTATGCTCTTTCGAACGAGCTATCACAAAGGGGGTCTTCCCATTTGAAAATTAAAAGTTGGGGGCCGTTGCCCCCCCCCCCCAAGGGGGGCCCCCTGAAAATTTTAGGGGGGCCAAAAAGTAGCTCCCTTTGACCTAGGAATATCCCCCAAGTTTCAAATCTTTACCTCAATTAGGTAAAAAGTTAGAGGTGGTGGAAGGGACTTTTGGATCACCCTGTATATATTTTCCCTGTGGGATTCGGGGATTTACTGCAATTACAAAAGAAGACTTACGGAAGCAATGAGGACACACACATTAATCTTGGCCGTGCGATGGTCCATGATGAGCTGGAGCTCACTAAGAAAGGTGATAGAAAATTCAATGCTGTTGCAGCTGATTTGCTGCTGAAGGGACTGGAGTGGCCAAGGATGGAGGGAACAACAAAACGTTGTTAGGAATAGACAGCCGCTTTATCACACCAGATTGCCAAGGACAAGAAGCAGGCCGACGAGTGAAAAACAAATATGACAGAAAGCAGAAGTATTAAGGAGTCAATAGATTGTGCGTACAGGGAAGGGAGAGGGATTAGAAGGTTGCGATAAGTTACAGCGGAATGGGGGAAGTCATAGTCCGAGATAGAGACTGGAGCTGGCTCCGTTTCAGCAAAGCTCCGAATTCCGAAACGGAACTTGCCTTGCACACAGCCAGCTACCGGCCGGAGCCGAGCATGTAACATGGTCGGCTCCGGCCCAGGCGGCTCCGCTGGCAGAGGACGGCTCCTCAGTCCGATGCTCCGTGCGTGGCTCGGCTCTCAATCGAAGCCTGGTGCCGGAGCCGCCTCCGGGTCCCTGATTTAAACCAACCTAATTTACAAAAATGTCAAAGTAATTTTACCATGCTGCCGAATTTTTTTGGCTCTAAAGATTTAGAATTTCGGAGTATTCAGCAGAAAACACTCACTAGTTTCTAAAACACATTTTTAAAGCGGGTTCGTCCATTTTGTGGGTTGGGAAAATCACCAAAAGGAAAGGATCTCCCTTCTCTCACTGTGTATAGTATTGTTTTTCAACATTTACACCTATTTTTATACCTAACATTTATACTTCTCTTAAAAGTTGGTGAAATACTTTACCTAAACCATGTCGATGTGTGGACATAGGTGGCATTGAAGTCCAAGACTGGGTCTTTATATTGAAACACTCAACAGAGTTGAGAGTTTTCAGGCCGTCTCGACCTCCTACAACAAATAATTTATCATCTAGAACTGCAACACCAAACTGCAAACGTCGGCCACCCATATGACAAACAAAACTCCAATTGTCAGTGCGGAGGTTGTACTGCTCGATATTAGTTGCTCCAACTAAAACAAATGCCATGTAAAGAGTCAATAATTCATATCAAAAGGCAAAAAAGCAAGCTGCCATCAGCAATTGGCAAGCAATGGGCCAGCAGCCAGCTGCACACAAGAGATAGAGCGAACTGATTATACAGTGAAAGGGAAAATTCACTCAAAAACGTTGGACCTCGCCTCCATGCGGGACATACGGCAGGTACCCCCCTCCTTACGTCTGAAACCAATGAAGATACGTCTTTGCTGACTTCACCATTGAACAGAGCATGCTTCACTTAGTCTAATTTCATGTCTAACTAAAAAAAAATGTTTTTGTTCATACGGCGTTCTTCCTTAGCACGGCAGCATATCACTCTCGCCAACCAACTTATTTTTTACCCGATCAACTCTATACTTCCAAACAAGACAATATCTCTTCCACCCACAACTTCTACCATATGTTCACCTGGTACGTTCTCCATTACCCAGTCTCTTGGCATAGAAAGTAGCTTTGCCACCATCAGAGCGTGAAACTGGTGAAGAGTTATTTCCCCCTTCCCTCCCCAACGCTACCTTTTAAACAACCACCCTAACCCCTTATAAATTATTTTGTAACACATACACACTAGTCCACAGTTGGCTTCAGGTGTTTAATGCAAAACCATTAAACAACAGAAAAAAAAAAAATGTAAAAGCAAAGAGACTGATGTATCATTCAAACTTTAATATAATAGCTGCACACAGGAATGTTTTTTGTACATCTGCAACCACACTATAAATTGCGGGTTTTATGAATTAAAACTTGCAAGGTTGCCATTTTTCATTTTTTCCAATATCGTTTTTTTTTTTTAAATTATTATACATCGTCAAATGCCTCTTTTCAAAATCAAACAAAAAACTATTCATTGTATTAGCCCTAATTTTCCGTATCCATTGGTTCTACATTGCTCGGAAATCACGTTGTGCATGTCAAAAAAGTCTGGAATCCATTCCTTAGTGAGCAGTCTGCGTATTATGTAACGCGTTTTTCAAGTTTTCCGAATTAACGGGCAGTTTACTGAGTCACCGCCGACCAGATTTGCACAAGCAAAAGTGAAAGAAAAACTAATCTGAGTATACAAACGAATTTACTTCTTTTTTTTTCTGGTATAATTTCAATCGTTTTCAAGCGTTTGTTTCATTTTTTTCCCCCTTTATTTTCTTAAAACAAAAGTTTTGAATCAATTGAAATCTTATGCAAGGAGAGTTTGTAATAGTTCTTGAGACTATTTGTTTATTTCAGGTTTTTTTTTTTTTTTTTTTTTTTTCAAACAATTATTTTATTTGTTAAATGACAGAGTAGAATGATACGTGACAGGGTATCACCTGAAGGCCTAAGTTTACATATTATTAGTTTTTAAAGATCCTATTTACAATTTTTTTGATTATTCCCCCCTGTCCCATGGAAGCTTATTGTCTAGTTACTTAAGTTCTAATTGGTTTCTCGAAGATCCTCTGTCTTCTTTTCGCTTTAGTTGTTTTTGTTTGTCCCGGAATTGCCTTGGGGTGGCCTGTCTTCGGGTGAGGAGGAGGGTTGGCAACTATCGTCATCCTTTTCTTGATTAAGTGCATGTTGTTTTCCCTGTAGTGTGTTCTTGACGTATGCATGTATTAGTGTCCATTTTTTGCGAGAATCTAGCATGGTTGGTATTAGATTATCTGGAGTTAGAGTTGGTATGTTTAGTGTTTTTTCCAGTTCTTCTTTCTTTTGTCTTACGTTGTTACAAGTGAAAAATGTGTGTTCAGGCGTGCCTTTTATTTCAATTCCGTCTTTTATACAATATGGACAATATGGGTCTTTTCGTTTCTTGAATCTATGTAAGTAAGAGGCATATGCGCCATGACTAGAGAGAAATTGCGTAAGATAAAAATCTGGTTGGCCGTGTCTTCTGTTTAGCCATTTGTGTAGTTCTGGTATGACTCTTTTTGTCCACTTGTTTGGTGAATTTGACCATTCTATCTCCCATCTTGTCATCTTGTCCTTGTGTATTTCTATTGGGTCTTCTTTCATATATTTGCTCATTCTTTCTTGAATAAGAATGGTTTCCGATGGTATCCCTGAAATTATATTTAGTGCGAAGTCTGAAGTTGTTCGGTAGGCGCTGCATAAGGCTAGTTTGAGTGGTCTTAGCGTTTTTCTTATTTCTTCTTTGTTTTTTTTAAGGTTACAATCTGGAGCCCAGATTATTACTCCATAAAAAATTATGGACATTACAGCTTGAATCATAATTTTCCGTCTTATAAATGTTGGTCCATGGAGATTTGGTAATAGTGGTCTGAAGTGGGTTGCTACTTTTCTTGCTTTCTCACAAGCTGCTTTGATGTGCTTGGCCATCCTGACACCCCTTGTGATTTGGAAACCAAGGGAGGTCAGTGATGTCCCTGCGGTGATTTGCGCTTCTCCAACTGTTACTTCGATGTTTTCTGCTTTTCTTGGCCCATGTAGTAGTATTGCTTCTGTCTTGTTATCTTCGGTAAGTAGTTTTTTCTTTCGCAATTTCTCTTTGATTTGCTTGGTGATTTGTTTTGTTTTCGTTTTTATTTCTTCTTCGTTTACACCTGTGATTATTAGTAGCGTATCGTCTGCATATGCCTGTTTTAATGAGTCTGGTGTTGTATTTAGATTCAAAATTTCGTCAAAGATCATTATCCATATCGTTGGTGATAGACAGCCACCTTGCGCTACACCTGAATTTAATTTTATCATAAAGTCTGGAAAGACTAAGAATCTGTTTGTTAAATAGGATTTCATGATTTCTATGAGATATTGCGGGATGTTTCTTTTATACATGGTCTCAATTATGTCTGTCCAGCTTACTGTATTGAATACGTTTTTGATGTCTAGGTTGAGTAAAAGTAATAAGCGTCTTTGAGTGTTACTGTTTTTTGTGTGATGTTCATAAATTTTTTTAATCCTGAGAATTGCATCGCATGTATTTTTGCCGTTTCTGAATCCAAATTGTGCGGTATTTGGGGTGAATGATTGTGTGAGTCTTTTGTTAAGAATGAATTCGTATATTTTAGACATCGAATTTAGCATGCATATTGGTCGGTATGCTTTAGGGGAGTTTATTTTTTTGGTTTGTTTCGGTAGTAATGCTAGTCGGGCTGTTTTCCAAGTGTCTGGAAAATCGCATTTTTTCAGTAAGGAGTTTAACATGTCTTTGTACGGTTTGAAATTACTATTTATGTATATTTTGCTTAATATCGGAATTATGTTGTCTGGACCTGGGGCTTTATAGCTCTTTTGTCTTTTGATTGCCATGTGTAATTCTTCATCTGTTATGAGAGGTATTTCTGTTTCTGGTATTGTTGTCCGTTTCCATTGTACATAACCATGGTCTGGAAATAATTTGTCAACTGTATCTAATAGTTCCTTTTTGGTTAGGGTGTTGGTGTCATGAGTTGGTGGTCTTTTTAGTTTGTTTCTGAAGATCTTATATGCTTTCCCCCATATGTCATTGTTTTATTTCAGGTTAGATTTCTCTCTGGGAAACCTGACTGCCGGTCACCAAGAAGAACTGCCTGCATACGCGTTAAATTTGAAAAAGGGTGTCACAAACTTCCGTGATTGCGCGCGAAGGAGTAGATTTTAGACTCTTTCCAAGACTAGACAAGAATTCGAAACTAAGATTTTGCCGTGAAATTTTTACAGTATATTATTTCATGGTTGAAGACGATTAATGATACCTTGAACAATTATTTTTTATTTATTTATTTATTTTTTTTTTATGGTCAATTCTTCAATTTTGTTTTCCTTCCTTATTTATGTTCAAACAAAATGAGAAAGGGAGAATTCAAATGCCGATACAAACGAGCTACGTACGTAGTTTTAGTTAAGTTCTAAATTATTTTAATTGGATTGGTTCCTCTGCTTATCTTACTCGATCCTAAAACGGGCATCATATTGTCCGCTACATTTGCGTGAATTCTCGGCATTTTGAAACTGTCAATTTTATTCGACAATCTTTCTCTACATTTTAAATGGAAAATTGTATGAATTCTTTTTTAAACAAGTTCTTACGGTAAATTTTCCTTTTATAATTTTGAAGTTTAGATATTAAAAGTAAGTAAATCAAGTAATTTGAAAAGCTAGCCTAGTAATGAAAAAAATAATTTGATGAATGCGGAATAGTCTCCTCAAGATAGAAAGTGAAAAAAGGGAGAAAAACATAGGTTGCAAAGGGAAAGAAAGGATTTTATTTTTTACTAAAATCAGGAAACTACTAACCACTAACATTCTTTTTTTTCACGCAGAACTTATTGTCTCCATTTAAGGCCAACTTTCAATTTAACATGCCTCTTATTCAAGTAAGAAACATACAAATAAAACAGAAAAATATAAAGCTTCCAATTCAGTTGCAGTTACTTTTGCATTGTCTTTCCTCTTTAATTAATATTTCAATTTTTAAAATAGCTCTACACCTTAAAAACACGGACGGTGAATGATCTTGGTTATAGGTAAAATGATTCCTGCAAAAATAAACCTCACAGAAACGAAAGAGGAGAAATCCCTATACTGCAGCCGGCAGCGTTGGAAACACGTCCTCGGCACTAGGATGGACACTAAAGGACCCTGCCTGCACGGGCAGTTTGCCGTGAGTCCGACATACCCTCATTCTTTTGTGATTTTCCAGGAAGTCATTATCTTCTTGCAAATGATCCAAGTGTAGGGAAGATCCAAGTTCATGCCTCTCTGCAAGGTTCGCGAATTTTAATTTTTCGTTTTCTCCTATTGACAGCTTGATCCCTTGGCTGTCCATTAGCACTTGGATCATTTGCAAGAAGATAATGACTTCCTGGAAAATCAGAAAAGAATGAGGGTATGTCGGACTCACGGCAAACTGCCCGTGCAGGCAGGGTCCTTTCACTGTGCCGATTTTGCTGTGTGTCCATCCTAGTGCCGAGGACGTGTTTCCAACGCTGCCGGCTGCAGTATAGGGATTTCTCTTCTTTCGTTTCTGTGAGGTTTATTTTTGCAGGAATCATTTTACCTATAACCAAGATCATTCACCGTCCGTGTTTTTAAGGTGTAGAGCTATTTTAAAAATTGAAATATAAATTAAAGAGGAAAGACAATGCAAAAGTAACTGCAACTGAATTGGAAGCTTTATATTTTTCTGTTTTATTTGTATGTTTCTTACTTGAATAAGAGGCATGTTAAATTGAAAGTTGGCCTTAAATGGAGACAATAAGTTCTGCGTGAAAAAAAAGAATGTTAGTGGTTAGTAGTTTCCTGATTTTAGTAAAAAATAAAATCCTTTCTTTCCCTTTGCAACCTATGTTTTTCTCCCTTTTTTCACTTTCTATCTTGAGGAGACTATTCCGCATTCATCAAATTATTTTTTTCATTACTAGGCTAGCTTTTCAAATTACTTGATTTACTTACTTTTAATATCTAAACTTCAAAATTATAAAAGGAAAATTTACCGTAAGAACTTGTTTAAAAAAGAATTCATACAATTTTCCATTTAAAATGTAGAGAAAGATTGTCGAATAAAATTGACAGTTTCAAAATGCCGAGAATTCACGCAAATGTAGCGGACAATATGATGCCCGTTTTAGGATCGAGTAAGATAAGCAGAGGAACCAATCCAATTAAAATAATTTAGAACTTAACTAAAACTACGTACGTAGCTCGTTTGTATCGGCATTTGAATTCTCCCTTTCTCATTTTGTTTGAACATAAATAAGGAAGGAAAACAAAATTGAAGAATTGACCATAAAAAAAAAATAAATAAATAAATAAAAAATAATTGTTCAAGGTATCATTAATCGTCTTCAACCATGAAATAATATACTGTAAAAATTTCACGGCAAAATCTTAGTTTCGAATTCTTGTCTAGTCTTGGAAAGAGTCTAAAATCTACTCCTTCGCGCGCAATCACGGAAGTTTGTGACACCCTTTTTCAAATTTAACGCGTATGCAGGCAGTTCTTCTTGGTGACCGGCAGTCAGGTTTCCCAGAGAGAAATCTAACCTGAAATAAACAAATAGTCTCAAGAACTATTACAAACTCTCCTTGCATAAGATTTCAATTGATTCAAAACTTTTGTTTTAGGAAAATAAAGGGGGAAAAAAATGAAACAAACGCTTAAAAACGATTGAAATTATACAAGAAAAAAAAAGAAGTAAATTCGTTTGTATACTCAGATTAGTTTTTCTTTCACTTTTGCTTGTGCAAATCTGGTCGGCGGTGACTCAGTAAACTGCCCGTTAATTCGGAAAACTTGAAAAACGCGTTACATAATACGCAGACTGCTCACTAAGGAATGGATTCCAGACTTTTTTGACATGCACAACGTGATTTCCGAGCAATGTAGAACCAATGGATACGGAAAATTAGGGCTAATACAATGAATAGTTTTTTGTTTGATTTTGAAAAGAGGCATTTGACGATGTATAATAATTTAAAAAAAAAAAAACGATATTGGAAAAAATGAAAAATGGCAACCTTGCAAGTTTTAATTCATAAAACTCGCAATTTATAGTGTGGTTGCAGATGTACAAAAAACATTCCTGTGTGCAGCTGATATATTAAAGTTTGAATGATACATCAGTCTCTTTGCTTTTACATTTTTTTTTTTTCCTAAAAGATTATCAACACCAGATGATCAGATCAGATTTTTTTTTTTTTTAATGGTTTTGCATTAAACACCTGAAGCCAACTGTGGACTAGTGTGTATGTGATTCCAATAGGTCTGTAGGAAGAGGCCAGTTGGGGGTCTTCATCTCTCTAAGAACTAGTATAGATTTTAATATCTTTCCAGGAATCAGGGATTTTTTTTAGTATCTAAAATGTTGTTAAAGCTGTCAAGGAGGATAGTTTGGGCTTTGGGGGGGGGGGGGGGGGCTTCTGAAATAAATGCGACAGTGTTGGTCTAAACCAGGATTTTTTTTTTTTTTTTTAAGTTTCATAATAGCCAGAAAAAATTCTTTTTTCAAGATTTTTCAAAGGTATCTGAGAAGGATGGTTCCATTGTTTACTGAATTCGGCATCCGGGGTAAGGGATAGATGAAGGTCTTCGATCCAACCAAAATTAATATCTTCATACAGGATTAGCGATCTATTAAGAGTCTTTACTTTTTTAAAAATTTCTTTGGCTGGGGCACAGTGATTAAGTTTGTGAAGTCTTTCCAATTTTTATTTTTTGTATTTTTAACAAGGAGTTTAAATTCAGCACTGGTATTCTTATATTCTAAAAATGTAGAGAGGGAACAGTTTCTCTGATAATCTTTTAGGAGGCAGTCAGGTTTATTTTTTAGCATTTGGCACTTCTCATTCCACCAGGGGATTCTTTTATGTTTCTCAGGTTTCGGAAGGTTCGGGATTATGGGGGAGAAGGGGGGGGGGGGCGTTGCACAAAATGAGAGTGTATGGTTTTTAAATCTCACTCATCTCTCACACTGTTAGAGTAGGCTTCTTGAACAATCTTTAAGTAGTGGGCGATTGAAAAGTTGGTAAAGGTGGGTTTTAGACAAGCTCCACTTTTCCTCTTTTGGTAACTGTGCCAGGTTAGGGGGAGAATTTGAGGGGGTGAGGGGGTTCGATGCAGTATCGGTAGAAATTGTTTTACTTAAGAAGTAGGAGCATGGAAAGTGGTCACTACCGTCAGTTTGGAAAGCTTTTCAGTAGGTGTTCCTGCAGAATGGCTCAGAGATAAAGGCTAAATCGTTGAATCTGAGGCTCTGGCCTGGTGCAGTTTTCTGCGTTGGTTGGGGGTTAAGTGAATTGATATTGACAAAATCTAAGTGTTGGGAGAGGTTAATAATAACTTGGATTGCATTTTGCAAAAAGGAACCAATAGCATTGCAATGTTGCTAAGATTGTGCAACTTCTTTTGTCTTGGAGGAAAACCCTGATTATCCATTAATAGTTTCTATTTTACTCGCTAAAAACTGTGAATTTCAGACAAAATTACCATCTAAATTTCATAGTTTTTCACTATTTCCGCAATTTTTTTTTGAAAGGATGAAGTTGCACAATCTTAGTATCATTGCAATGCTAGTGGTTCCTTTTTGCAAAATGCAATCCACTTCACCTTTATCTTAAAAATCGTTCTCCCTCCAGAGCGGTAAAAGGTTTCGTTCCTGAAACGAAATGGTCTGGGAAACAAGTAGACTTGCAAAACGTTAGAATTTTTGGTTGCAAAGCCAACGCTCAAATCCCAAAACCAAAAAGGAACAAACTAAGTCCGAGATCCACACTTATGATCTTTGTAGGAATATGTGAGAATTCTAAGGCATATCGCTTAACAGACCCTAAGAATCCAAAAATATTCAAGATAAGTCGGGATGTCGTTTTCGATGAATCCTCATTTTTCGATAATAATACGAAAAATACAAGTAATGCACAAGAAATTTTCCAATACCCAGAACTTTCTGCTGAGAAATCAACTTCATCAACTACAACTTCCCAACAACCTCTTCTTGAAACTGAAATAAATACAACTGTAAGCTTTCCTGTGCCACAATTAAAAGTCAATCAACAAATATCTACAAGTAATATTTCTAGTGACTCTCTCGAAGACAACAGTGATGCTAATACAAGCAAAACTTTATCTGAAGATTCCCTGGAAGCTGATGAAAACATGGTTAGCAAAATGATTCCTGAATTGTTCACAGATGATGAGGATTCCTCACAAGAAGAACTATTTTCTCCAACAGAAGAAAAATCGTCTCAGTCAACAGTTAATGAGGAAAAACAGCCGAGGATCATTAACCTCCTGAATGGACTAAGGATTACGTTCTGTTCCATGATGCTGAAGAATTCAACAGGAATGAAGTTCCAGAAACTTACAGGTAAGCCATCAACTGCAGCGACAAAGAAAAGTGGATGAAAGCGATGCAAGAAGAAATTGAATCTTTCCAAGAAAACAATGTGTGGGAATTGGTGGACAAGACTAAGGACTCCAAAGTTGTAGGTACCAAACGTGTCTATAAACTGAAAAGAGACCCTGACAGTAAAATCGAATACTACAAAGCCAGGTTAGTGGCAAAAGGTTTCTCGCAAAGAGAAGGTATTGATTTCGAAGACACCTTCTCTCCAGTAGTGAGACATTCTACTATGCGCTTGTTATTTGCTTTAGCGGCAAAATTTGATTTGGACATACTTCATCAAGATGTCACAACAGCTTTTCTGAATGGTGATTTGAAAGAAAATCTATTCTTAAAACCGTCCAAAGGAATGAACGTGCCTGCAAATAAAATCTTCAAGCTTAAAAAGGCAATTTATGGGCTGAAACAGTCTGCTAGATGATTAAATGAAAAAGCTCACACAACCCTAATTACTCTCGGATATAAACAATCTCACCCTGTGTTTACTTCAAGAAACTTGATGGCAAAATAATCATTATTGCCCTGCATGTCGATGATTTCTTCATTTTCCACAATCACAAGAAGGAAGCCGACAAATTGCGCTGTGATCTAGTTAAAATCTTCAAATTTCGAAACTTAGGTGAAGCTACAAATTGCCTTGGTCTGAAGATCTCAAGGAATAAAGAGCAGGGTGAAATTAAATTAGGCCACAAGAACTAAATTTTAAACTTATTGAAGCAATACAACATGGCAGATTGTAAACCCGTTTCTACTTCTGTATCTGATCTGAAGCCTCTTCTTACTTCAGATACACAGATCACATACGCGGGGCGATAACCCGATAACTGTCCGCAGACGGTATAATATACAGAAAATATTAGGAATTGCCGATTTTCGCTGTTTTTTAGCTTTTGCCCCCCTGTAACAAAAAAACTACTCAAAGGATCATGCTGAACTTTGGCATGATGATTCTTTAAGATTCAAAGGCCATACCTTTTGGTGTCTGATCTTTCAAAACTTATTATTGACGGAGATATGACGTTTTAAAGATTATAAAACGCTACCGGACTTCCTTCGTTTTCTAGAACTCCTGGCCTTGAAGTAGCTGCCGATTCTCATTAATAGCGCGCTTTTTTTTATCAAACCAGAACAAAAACACTTGAATAAACTCTTTCAGTGTCAATAAAAGAACAATTTGGGAATTTATTCGGAATATAACTGTCACGGAAAAGTGCGTCAAATTAAAGTTTAGCGACTCCTTTCATAAGTTCCCGGGTCGTAAGTTATTCCTGACGCTAGAGTTTGCATGCGCAATTGCGGCACGACGGCCATTCATGGTTTTGTTATTGTTATCACAAGTGTTCAGTGTCAAATTTGTCAAAAATCGTGTGAATTGTAATCGTTTTAAAGTTATTAATTCTTTTTATCTGTAGTTCATATGTTTCTACATGTGATTTAGTCCTAAATAATCATAGTTCAAGCACTTGAAGCCTCCACCAGACCCCAATCGTCATTGAGGAAACAGCTGATACAGACTACAGACCTAGCGCCCCTTTATACTGTTGCTATGCCTTGACTAAGCCTTTGTTTTCTCTTATTTATTTTCATCATCATCATGTACCTTTATTCAATCATGAATTCTGAATGGAAATTTTCGGAAGTGCGTGGTTTACCTATTCTCCGGAAAAAGTTGATGGTGTAGCCACATCCAAACATCCGCGTCTCAATCTCAACTACGTACTAGCCATGAAACCCCATGCTTTATTATTTCATTCCTACTATCTACATATGATTTATAGCGAAGGAATATCTCTTTCTCTCAGGTAACTTATCAAACATCATAAACGATATCCTCACTTGATTGTGATTCGTCGAGTTGGCAGCTGGTTTTCACAAGCGCAAGTTCTATTGAGTCAATGTTTAGCACTCAATACTGTATTAAACTGATTTGTGACTATGACGATGATATGTTTCTTCGTCTTCCAGATACTGAACATGATTTACTATTAGTTTTCAACTTGACCTCTAAATTCATGAACATTGTCTGCATTAAGTGTTTCGTATCGCTCATGAAAATCTATCTTATTCTAGTAAGCGTTGCGTTGTAGAGCTCGCTGGGTGTATGTTTATATAAAGCTCTTGTACTGTTTCTGTCACATTTCGCCAATGGTGCCATCTATTACCATGTATTAACGTGTTATTAAGTGGTGCTGATTCAGAGCTGATCAGAAAATGACATTAGTCTCAACATGCGATGAGCAATCTTTAACAGCATCAGGCGCACAACTGATTGCATAATCAAGGACTTTGTTATCATGATGCTTTTCTTTGGGTTGGTACGCTAAGTGCTTAAACTTCTTTGAAATCAAGATGTGCGTGGTCTGATCCCGGCCCTAAGTTGTTTAAGTGAACCCAGAATCTGTACTTACTGAGTCATATTCGCTAATCGTCGCAGCAAAGGGACATAGTTTGAATGCTATTCTCATCAAGCATCATATTCAAGAAATTACAAAGATCGCCAATTCATAGCTGCCTTTTCAGAAAGCAATTTACCTTGTCAGTTTGTGTACCTAGGTATCTAATGGCTGTTTCATTCAAAAATCATGGTTCTCCGCTGATTTGATATTCAAAAATTTGCGGAGACCATGGATTGATTGACCACAGCAGTCAATTTCAACACAACACATCAGCCTCTGAATTCTCTTATCCATGTATCTTCTCATCCTTCAAATCTTCTACAATATCGCGTGGAAAGAGTTCAATTTCCTGTGAGTATTTATGACATCATGCTTTACAACTTTCCTTCTTCCAGAGCACAGAGTTTTTCTTTTAAGCTCCTTGTCAACCTTGACTTGAAACATGTATTTTCGTTTGAGTACCTGCTTTGCTATAATAAGTTTGGTGAAGGTACTCATAAATTAAAAGTGATCTCTTTCTTTCTCCTCAGAAACATTTGAATTCCTCAATCAAATGATTTTTTTTGACAGACAAAATTGATCTGTGTTACTTCAGGATCTGTGAATAGATTATTCAAGTAGGTAATTCTTATTTTTTCATTTAATTCTACCCTGCCTTAAAAACATTTCTCATTAATTCGTTTCTTTTCTGGTTTTTATGGTAACATTTTTTTTTATTTTTTGAGGGGCAAGGTGCACAATGTCAAAGGATGAGTGTCCATATTTTTGTTAGTGTCCTTTTGCATGCTTTCAAATAGTTCATCACTATTTTAGCAATACCAGGTACCCATGCTATCACTGGATTTTGCCTGATAGGTGAATTCCAATTTTCTCAAGGAGTTCATTTCTTTGGAGGCCTAACCAGTGGAAATTATTTTTAAGTATGTTCCTCTGAGACTCATTTCTCAGTTGTTGGGAATCTGAGATCCATTATTTATCCTTTCTTGGCTTCATTTGACTGAAAAAGTATGGTCACGTTTGATCCGATGTGTTAATTTTTGTGTTTATTTTGTAGAGAGGCGCCTAGAGATGAGAGGAAAGAATGGAGGAATAATGAGTTACTCAGAAATTTTTCTTACTAAAAAACCGAAAATTCAGTGTTGGGTAGTTTAACTACGGACCAATCAGAACTTACGTCGTTTTGAAAAAGCATGGCTCTCAACTCATGTTTAAAAAAAAAAAAAAAAAAAAAAAAAAACTAGTTTGTACATCTTACTTTAACAATAAAAATACAGGATCGGATGACTTAGCTCGTTTAAAAAAAATGCCCCTTAAGCCATTCTAGAACATTGACCAAAAGCCACGTACGTCTTTTCTGGTCAGAATGTGCATAGGTTTATGAGGCAAAAAGCCTCAGACCACTCACATCCTTTTTGACGAAATAAGTGCATAAATGGCAATGAAGGCAAAATTATATCGTTTTCAAAAGCATGTCACTCAAGTCATTTCAGAAGTAAGACTGGAGTTCTCTTAAGTCGTTTTTGAAAAGGAAATAAGAATACAGCAACTCAGTATGACTTGATGAATGATCGAAAGCCCGGATGAAAGTGGACATCCATGACCTCAAGTCTCTCTTTAAAGGGAAAAGTAGCTTAATTTTTTGAAAATGTTTCTAGAAAAAGAAGGAGTATCAAGACGTTGAGAAAAAATTTCCTTCTACACTTTTATTTCTCGCCCATCTGATGAATAATCATTACAGCCAGAAAAAAGAATCATCACTTTTTTGAAAGTTTCCTCAGACCTTCCTCACGAAAATCTCGAGACTTCCTCTAGCGAAAGTAACTTGAGGAAAGTTGGAGATGATCCAAACGAGGTCTTGAGTCGAGGAAGGTGCTAAAAGGCCAATATTTTTATTAAAAATTTGCTTTAAAAATGTTAAGAAATTACATTATATTTCATTAATTAGGTACCTTTCAAGTGCTCATCAATACCTACCTTATCAGACACTGCAGAAGTTTTCAAATCTCTCTTAAATTGAAACTACAAAAACCCTCAAAAACATTTTTCGGGCAAAAAATCCGGTCAAGGAAATTAACGTGTCACTTCCTTTTAATCAAGTATAAGATAGGCAAAAACCTTTGATGAATCCCAAGGTCCACTAACACTAATAATTAATCATTAAAAAGTTCCAAAAAACTTACTCGAAAGGAAAAAAATAAAATGAAAAATAAATCCCTTGCCAAAAATAAATAAAATACCGATTTTGAGATAAATCCCTCCAATGAGCTTGAAATCACAAAATCGGTCGAGAATGTCAACTGAAATTTTTTCCCCTTCAATTATGAGCTCCGCAACAAGCGTGACTTGCTTGTACTTTTTCATACACGAGCTGCACGAATTCTTCTCTTCTTCTCTCCTCTCCTTCCATCCATGGACAGAGGTCCAAAATTTTTCGGATTTACTGACGCGACCGGCTGCAGCTCGATGCTCTGAGTGAATCGATGCCTTCTTATCCCTGAAGTCGGCTTCAAGTCGGTTGCATGCAGTCGACCAATTTTTCCATAACCACATGTTAGACTTTTTCGAAACATGATTCACCTGAAACATAGATTTTTTTTAAAGGGAGCTTACCATTTGCTTTGGACGGTAGGTAGGTTGTAAGTAATAATTGCTCTTATACTCTATCAATTAAGTATAGGATACATCTGTACCATTGGATGACATTTCGACAGACACGTTAGGTCCGGACGAGTGAGGGGATTTCTGAATCGAAAAATTATTAGTGGAATTGTTATAGTGGAGGAGTTGAGTCCCTTACCGGAATGAGCCCCACTTAAGTCGACAGGTTGTACGTGTTTCTCTCTGACTTATGTGTAATCTTAGTATTTCACCCATGTTTACGCACCGAGCCGCAGCCTGTCGCGTCAGTAAATCCGGAAAATGTTGGACCTCTTTCCATGGACGGAAGGAGAGGAGAGAAGAAGAGATGAATTCGTGCGGCTCCTGTATGAAAAGGTACAAGCGAGTCACGCTTGTTGCGGAGCTCATAATTGAAGGGGGAAAAATTTCAGTTGACATTCTCGACCGATTTTGTGATTTCAAGTTCATTCGAGGGAATTATCTCAGAATCGGTTTTTTATTTATTTTTGGCAAGGGATTTATTTTTCATTTTATTTTTTTCCTTTCGAGTAAGTTTTTGGAACTTTTTGATGATTAATTATTAGTCTTAGTGGACCTTGGGAATTCATCAAAGGTTTTGCCTATCTTATACTTGATTAAAAGGAAGTGACACGTCAATTTCCTCGACCGGATTTTTTGCCCGAAAAATGTTTTTGAGGGTTTTTGTAGTTTTTATCAGGTCGTTTTTGGGTGGATAAGTACCTAAAGGTCTGTCTATACGAAGAGCTAGCAAAACCGAAGTATTCGGTGAAATAGACCATTTATTACCTGTAGTTTTATTGAATTTCTCAAAGCAACCTCCTTATCTCCCCATATAGTCGCTTCTATCCTCGCCAATCAATTTTAGACAAAATGATTTATTCAGATGATTTTTTTTGTCCGTTTTTCTATTAGTGGTACAATTTGTTTTCTCATAACCTTTGCTATGAGACCTTGTAAAAAAGGAGCTTCATTGAAAGATGTCTAGTAAAAGTAAGAAGTTTTCGTCTCGCAGCTTCTTTCTAGACATTTTTATTTAGTCGCTACTTTGATGCGTGTAAGCTCCAGTGTCATAAAAAAAATATAAAGCAACCTCCATCATCTCCCCTTATAGTTGCTTCTATCCTCACCAACTACCATTGGACAAAGCAGTTTATGGATAATTCACGCATGGTGGAAGCACGAAAAGAAGACCCACATAAGAGTTGAGTTGGGGGGTTGAACATAAGACCCAGAAATTGGATGGCTGCTCAACTGATCCTGGAGGCGAACAGACGCAAAATCAGGAGAACAATATGGACTGAATTTTCCAATTTGGACCTATAAATTCTGGCTCATCTGAAAAAACACTTATGTGCATAGGGAAACTAATAGCACATACGTTTTTTTAATCAGGCTGGAATTGATAGGTCCAAATTGCAAAATGCAGTCTAGTTGTGATAGAGGTTTTGACTGACTCTGACTTTGAATGACTGGAAGTCTGACGTATTCAGTTTCAGCAACAGAGGCTCCTTCCAAAACACAAGATGGTGACTCATCTTCCGGTTCAAGTGGATTTTCACCTGAGGAATGATTACATTTTGAAAGAGCCTTCCGTAACTTATGATAGGATCTTTTTCTCATTGACTTTCTTTGTCTTTTTATCAACTAAAAATAAAGTCGAAAGAGGGTTGTTCCAATAGTTGAGATCGTCAGTAACTGTAGGAAGCGCAACATCTGATTGCTTAGTAGCATGCTGCGCTTATTTCCTTTAAGCTTTCGCCTGCTGTTGTGCTTTGCTCGGCATTGCAGTTTTACCTTGCTCCAGGTCTTTCTAAAAATTGACTGATGACCAGGGAGTCAACGGAACTTTGTGTACAACTCAACAATCTATGCAATTGAAGGCAATTTGCATAGAGAGTGAAACTCAAGTTATGCGATGAGAGATAATACGTATAAAGAGCACAAGAAACTCAACTTAGACAATTAGAAATTATTTTGAGTGAAACTCAAGTTATGCGATGAGAAATAATGCGTATATAGAGCAGAACTCAACTTATACGATTAGAAATTATTTGCATAAAGAGTGAAGCTCAAGTTATGCGATGAGAAATAATGCGTATGGAGAACACAACTTATACGATTAGAAATACTTTGCATTAAGTAAGAGTGAAACTCAAGTTATGCGATGAGAGATAATACGTGTAAAGAGCAAGAAACTCAACTTAGACAATTAGAAATTCTTTGCATAAAAGGATAAAACTCAGCTTATGACACTGCAAATTCTTAGTGTCAAGAGCGTAGGACTCAAAATACACTAGTGCAGATTTTGGCGTAAAGAGGTAAAACTCTTCTTATGCTATGCAAATTCTTAGTGTAAAGAGCGTGGGACTCAACTTACACGAGTACAGATTTTCGCGTAAAGAGGTAAAACTCTTCTTACGCTACTGCAAATTCTTTGAGTAAAGTGGGTAGGACTCAACTTACACGAGTACAAATAATTTGCGTAAACAGATAAAACTCAACTTATACAACAAGAGGTAATGCGTATAAAGAGCAAGACACACCTACAGCTTTTACGATCAGAAATTGTTGGCATGTAAAATGTACTCTTCCTCTCATGCAAAAATATGTAATGTAATAAAGCAAAATATTTTACCTAAATAAATGAAGACACACACAAACAATGAATGAACAAAGTAAGAAATGGCACAGTGACACAGAGTGCACTTAGTTTTCACTGAAATGAGACCGATGTCTCAATTTAACGTAGAACAGTATAGCAGCAAATAGTAAGAATATCGTGAAAAATGCACTAAAAGAACAAGGGTTTCCAGGAGAATGTATTTTAAGATTGAAGTAGAAATTCGTCGGTATAAAAATTTGCCTTCTTATTTTCGAGGTTTTGTTTATTTTGCTCTTGTTGCTTTCCTACCATTTCCTACTTATATTCCCTCTCTCGTTCCGTTTGTTTCTTGTTGTACCCTTCCTTCCATGGTTCATACTCAGTCTTCCGCTTTAACCGAAATGCAAGAGCCAATCAAAAATTGATCCTACAAGGCGAACTCTAAGTATGAAACGAATCTGGTGTTCATTGGTTGAGAAGTAACTGCATCATGAAGAATGTGACCACCACAATTGAGTCCTTATTTTTACTGAACTTCAGACAGTGGGAAACGCAAACAGAACTGTTGTCAAATTAAATGATGTTTTTAATTAATAATAATGGAAATATCGTGATCTTTTTATCCAAAGGATTGACGCCAAATCACAGATCGGTTGGGAACAATTGGATCTATGAATCGCTGCGTTGCAGCTAGTGTCTTTTGTCCACCCAATAACAAAAAATTATGTTGGTACCTGCACTTGGTATAAAGATTGACAACTGACTTGACCTATTTGATTTATGATCTTACGTGTTCTTAATGCAGTAAATAAGTCTGGAGATCTAAGTATTGGCATGAGTTCATTAGAAAAAAAGGCTCATCTGAATGTGAGAGGCCAGAGCGGTACTTACGGTCACCATACCTGGGTTCGTAGGCTCACCCTCGTACTGAGACGGCAATCCCATCTGTTGATCGGAGGATATGCCATACCTAGTTGGTAAGAGTGGAGAGGCATTTATGATTACATTGATACCATGGGGTCTAATTGTATTTAGCCTTGATTAACATGATCACACTTATTCCAATGGAACTAGGCAGGAACACGTACCTACGTATCTTAATACTGAAGTCCTCTAAACAGATGAGCAATACATTCTGTAACGCGTTGAAATAGAGGAGGAATGGACGCACCCATTTCACACAGCAATTGATGCAAGAAAATGAAGCCTTCATTGTATTTTTATCATCAACTTATGAAATTATGAGAATAAAACGGGTACATACCTTTCATTAAAGACCTTGTTATACATTGTTGGGCAAAATGAAGTTTCTAACAACTCCTGACGCAAAATCACAGAGACTCAGAAGAAACCAAGTTGAGCAAATGCTCACAGTCAAAGACCTTTGATTGTGTGACATTAAGTTGACCTATGATTGAACTGTTCCGAAAAGGGATGGAATTGTGCCTCACTTACTCAGGTACACAAGCCACGCGTAACAAGAACGGTAGAAGAGATAGGAGGATTCCAAGATAAATCATGAAGGAAACATGTTCTTAATGTAAATAACATACACTTCAGAGAAGCATTATCACTCCAGAGCACATAGGTTGATGGCAAGATATAGAGCGAATAAATTTTGGTTGAAGTTCAGTGACAGTCGCATGTGAAGGCCGAGGCTCATATTCCAGTAATTTTTAGACTTTAGTAGTGAGAATACATTCTGTGATGTAAATGCTGCTTCCTTTGGAGAGTTTGGCACAATGTCGGTGTAATTTCGTTGACGTAATTTACCGGAATTACATCTATCGCTTAGGTCAGGTACTGACATAAACATGACGACATAACCTCACTTAAAAATTTGTCACATATCGTTCAATAAAATAAAGATATCACTTGAACATTTTAAGAGAAACTGAGGTAATAGTATATCGGGCTCCAGTAGAACACGTGAGACGTAATAATATGAGTATGTAAATATAGTAGTTAGCATCTACAAAGAATTAAACTCTTATCCAAATTAGGTAAATCTATTCACAACTAGTTAAAGAGGTTGGTAACGATCGACCAGAAATCACTTGAAAACTTTTAAGAAACCAATGAAGCAGTGTATCGGGATAAAAGTGGGCGTAATAATATGAGTGTGTAATATTAGTTAGGATCTAAAATGAATTTAACTTTTAAATTAAATCTGTTCATTATTCACAAATAAATACAGTAGCTGGAGGTTGGTATAATCGACGACGTTTCGTTCCCGAAACTCAGACGGACCTGAACAGAATGAACCAATGGCATTGAACCACCACTGGTTTTTTTTTCTAAATTCAAATATTATAGCTAAAATTTTGAACGATTGGAGCAGATGCTGGATTATCCGTGCAATAAAGCCCTATTTTATGTGGCGAAATGAAATCCTTATATCTTCAAGGAGTGCCCTTTATATAGGCTTTATTACAATCTATGGCCGTGTAAGCTAGAAATCTGTTGTCAAAGATGGTCATGACGGGTAGGTTTCAGTCGGTTTAGTCGTATTTTCCGTAATTTCTCTTTTAGAACACTAGGAATGTTAAAAAACTGTAAAAACCCGTGGACGCGGTAACATGGCGATTCTTTAGGTACCCACTTTTATGGGTCTAAGGTTTACCGTTATCGCGGAGTTTGAGTGACTTTCTCAGGACCCTGGACTCTTGAAATTCAAATTTCCCGGCAAAGTAAAAAGTAAAATTTTCCTCGTTTTGAGTCATTGAGTGCTTATAACTTTTTGAAAACTCAATGGATCTTAATGAAACTCTTCCACTTGGTAGTCCTAATTGAGATGCGTCCGTAGACACCAAGATCGTAGGAATCCGTGCTGTCGTTTAGGCTGCAGTCAAATAGCAACCGAATAAATTTTCAGATTAAGGGAGTTGCCTATGACTAAGAGTGTCTGCCACCCGTTTGTTATCGGGACTTTAGTAGGACGTCATTTTCCTCGACCGGGGTTGGCTACCGCCACTCTTGATAATGAAATAAATGTATAAAAATCAGACCATTCTGCTCCTTTTATTTGTTTGTGATCATTTATACGAAAAACTTCATGATATCACACCAAAAATACTTCCGGGCAAAAATGACCCGCCAAGCTTAAAATATACATATTCGTCGCCCAAAATAAGATGATATCACACAAGGTAGACGCCAAGTAAAGTTCATGAATACAAATTTTAAGTTTCTCCTCCCTCCAACATTATTACCGGAAAAACGAAAATTATAGACAAAAAAAAATAATTTAAAAAAACCGATACAAATTTATCATTTTTTGTAGTACAATTGTACAAAAAAAATGATAAATTTGTATCGGTTTTTTTAAATTATTTTTTTTTGTCTATAATTTTCGTTTTTCCGGTAATAATGTTGGAGGGAGGAGAAACTTAAAATTTGTATTCATGAACTTTACTTGGCGTCTACCTTGTGTGATATCATCGTATTTTGGGCGACGGATATTTATATTTTTAGCTTGGCGGGTCATTTTTACACTGAAGTGTTTTTGGTGTGATAGTTAAAGTGCTCTAAATTTATCAGAAAACCCTACTCTCCATCGAAGAACCAAGCATATTGACGTGAAATATCATTTCATTAGAGAACAGATAAAAAACAAGAATATTAAAGTATCTTATGTACCCGATGATGAAATGATTGCTGACGCTCTCACAAAACCAGTTCCAGCTTCCAAACTAAATTTTTGCGTGAAAGGTTTTGGCCTGATAAATTAATTTTTTTTTAATGTAATATCTTTCTAAGGAAGAGAGCCAAATCCTTAAATATAGTTCAGTTAAACTCTTTTTGTTCAATTGTTTACTGATTTAATCATGAACTGAAATCCTTTAATACAGGCACTTAGATTTCTTGTATCTTTTTGTATAATATTTTCTTCAGCCTGCGATTTCTTTTTTATTGGCCAGGTAGAGGAGAAATGTTGGACTTATACAATCTGTCCCTGTTCTATTAGTGTTATATCGGTAGGACCTATTCAAGTTGGTAGTACGTATTCGAGTGCACGATTGGTGCTAACCACTCCCTTATTCTTATCTTTGTAAGATCCTCTAATTTGCAATTGCTAATGTACTTCACTTAATACTGCTCGTGTCTATAGTCTAATCCTCTATGTTCTCATTTCCAATATGCTTGCTACAACAAAAGTTCATGACAATATCAAACCTTTGGTAACTTCCATCCCTCCAACAGCGTATAAGACTCCAACAGTGGATTTGCGTGGCCGAGTTCTCTGTGACTGCAATAATTGCCTTCTCTCAGGCAACAAATGGTACTTCATGGCTTCCATGATTAAATCTTGACAATATTTATCATCACGGAAAACTGTCTCCGGCTCGATCAAATCAGCAATGAACTAAACAAAAAATACCCCTATCATTATGAAAACATAATGAGAAAGAAAAAACAATTTAGAACATGCACCAAGGACAGCAACAGAAGATTGTCATGGAATGGCGAGCCAAGGAGTCTACGGTTCTATGTCCGCATTTCATGATGCGTCCATCACCTTGGGTCGAGAGCCGTTGCTTTTGCAGATGCAAGCTCAAGCGTGCATATTAACGTCTTGGAGCATTTACCTTGAAGCACCTGGCATCGCACTGACATCTTTGACGTCATTGCTCTTTCAGATGCTCCTGAGATATAGACTCTAAGAGGTCCGTGGCGGTCGTACCATTGAGCAACAAGTAGAGATATCACCTTAGCCAAGGGTATCAAGTATCGTCTCATATCGATTCCAATAAAACAAAAATAATATTTTTGTACAAAATTTCGGCTCAATCCAAAAAATGTCACTCCTTCCCTAAAAAAAAAAAAAAAAAAAAAAAAAAAAAAAAAAAAAAATCGGGCACCCAAAAAATTTGATGGCAATACCGTTTGGATTCATCATTTAAAAGGAGATGATATTGTAATGGTTCGTAAAGTAGCCTGAGAAATATCCTGAAAGGAAAGGGGGGGGCCCTCGGGGAAGGAGGCGATGGCGAGGGATATGTCCCTTGAATCAGTCTCCAACACGAGAGCAAAGGACCTCGAGGAAGGTGCCGATAGCAAGGGATAAAATCCCTCAGATCGAGTAACCGACGCAAGATCCAGGAGTAGGAAAAGGAAAAAAAAGGGGGGGTCAAAGAAAAGGTTACTTAAAGCTAGTTAGTTGAAACTAATTCAGAAAATTAGAACAATACAGGATAATCCTATATTACAAGTGGCTCCCATGTTGATGATTGTATGAGCCCTTGCCTGGCCACTTCACCAATTTGAAAAGGTGACAGCAAATTGACTGCTTTATTGTATCATTGAACATAAAACTAAGAATTAAAATGGCCTTCTCCTTAGCACACAAACAGCCGGAGATTTTTGAGTTATTGAGTGGACAAGATTTGACCTCCCACCACTTTCAAGCCCCACCCCTCAAAATCTATTGCCTCAAATTTCAATTTTTTTCTCGCAGAATAGCAGTTTTAATGAGTCTCTACTAAATACAAAAAACTTGGTCAAAATATCTTTCAATGTAAGAAAGATATAACTACTCAAAAATCGAAAACTCTTAAAAAGGCAGAAATACATACGTACATACATACATACATACATACACACATACATACATACATACATACATACATACATACATATAGTATGGGTAACAATTTAATCAGCCCAAAAAATGTAAATGAAATGAGAGGAACACGGGGTACAGGCTGTAAATAAAAGTAATTTGGACGGGACGTTTCGGGCTTCACATTCCCTTTTTCAAACGCCGAGAAAAAACAAAAAACAAAAGTTAAAATTTTGCACATAAATGAGCCGCCACTTAACAGCAAGGCAAGTCTTGCCCTACATATTAACAATTAAGATCCAAAATTTTCCCTCCACTTTCTGATCTCCATACCATCCTTTCAAAGTATTTTCATGAAATCTCTCTCTTTTTCAAACGAATTAATCTCCAAATTTAATGTGCTCTATCCTTACCCTAACTCTTAATTTTGTACTACCTTTTTGTGACCCCTACTTTTTAGATTTTCAAATTCTGTACTATATTTTCATCTCTCCTCTAAGGTGTTAATGGCTCAATTATTAAAAGCACCAAATAAACGTATCTACCAACCAACCAACCAACCATACATACATACATACGTACAATAGCATATATTTTCCTGATCTACAACCCATGATCGGTGCTCTTCACAATGTCTCAGGTCTGAGTCCGACATCATGGGAGAATGCAATGGTGTCTTTTCCTCGGAAAATACACTAATAAAAAGAGAAAACTTACGGAGGGAGAAATAAGTGGGAGTCTCACGAGCTCCAGCAACCGTGCGGCACCTTCCTTCCTGTTGATTTTATCATGACTAATCCAAATCATCACAGCCTGAAAACACAATTAGAAAATTTTGACGTGAGTAAGAAGTTTACAATTCGGGCTAAGCATATACAGTTTTCCGCCCTCAAATTGAATGGAATAAAAATTTTTACGCATATTTATATCAGAACCACCTTTTTGTCACTCAACACAAGGCAGAAATGCTTCATGTTGTGTTAATTAATAACGTAAAAACAAAATAATTGAACTGTCCCTGCAGCCCTCAAATCTCTTGCCCAGTCCAGCCTTTGCAGAGAGTCCACTGATGTTCAGTCCACGAATCACCGGCGACTGGACCTCCGGCTCTCTCTACTGGGACTTTTCCCAGATTTACGGGAGATACCATGAGGCGAAAAGTAGTAATTATTTCTAGAACTTTTTAGAACTTTCTCCAAGTGACTCATAAGTAAAGGAGACGTTCATTATTCCTTTCCAGAACTTTCTAGAATTAGCCGCTTTTCGGAAGGTGTCACAAGGTAGCTGACGACGGCAGTTTTTTTGGAACTTTCTGAAACTCTCTCAAATTTTCTCTAAATGATGTACGAGTGAATTCAGGCCCTTCCCACATAATATCCAGAACTTTCCATAGGATATTCTTGGACTTTTAGGAGAGTGTCACAGGGTAACAAGCGGTAGCTGTTTCTAAGCCTTTCTCTAACTTGCTCAAAGTGATGGTAAAAGTAATGTGACTCGTAAAGAAAGCCAAGATCACTTGCAGCACGAGAGTTTGGCGTCTGGGGGTCGCCCCCTGGTTTTGCATGGCACTGAAAGCTGTGGCTTAGCGGGCAGCAAATGGGCGAATTGACATAATTTTGATTTTTCCCAGAAACTACAAATATTATTCTAAAGGGTTATTTATATTATTTTTGTTTTCAAAGCTGCAAGATGCGAGCAGCCTCCTACCACAGTCTTTTGGGGGCGAGAAACTTGGCCCCTTCAAGTGGTTTGAAAAAAATTTGGATCTCTGTCACGACTTCCTCCTTCTTGATTCATTCCTATCCAGATCTCTTTGTTTTCATTTTTTCTTAGTTTTTACTTGCCTGTTTAAATTAAATTTGTCTCTTAAGTGTTTTTTCTTCAACCTAAGGTACATTCAGCTGTTTCATTTTATTCTGCCTGTTCGTTTGATTATTACCTCGTTCTTTCTTATTTTAGTTTTAGAGGCACGGGTTATGTATAATAGCTGTTCCGGGCACGCCTCGCGCGCCCGGAATATCTTGCCCGGGTCGGAATGTTCCAGAGCCTTCCAGAATATTCTATGGCACACCAATCGATTTTTCGAGAAAATTCGAGAATCAATCGGAGAGCGGTCGGTGGACCTGCACGGCGGGTCGCGCGGGAGGAGGGAGGCTGTCATTGGGAGCGGTGAGCGGTGTCGCTGGGTCTGCGCGGTGCGTCGCGCGGGGGGATTCCTGGCACGAATTTCCTGCGAATTTCCGGCAATTTTTAGGCGCGCTTAGAGCTGTAATATAATGATGATAAAATAATTGGCGGTCCGCCGCGCCGCACATTGGTTCCCAGACCCCGATCTAGGTGGCATTAATTCGAAAAAATGAATTTTGCAAAAATTAAAATTTGACACCACAGATTGATAGTGCATACTCTAGAGAGTACCTTGGCCAAATATCATGAAGAATGGATCACTAATGAGGAAATGATATGCACCTAGAGGTGAGGCCGCGAGGTACTTTCGAGCGGACTCACACCAGATTTTAGTGTTTACTGTTTGGTCCTATGATTTGAAGTTCATCATACAGAAATAGATGCAAATGTGAAGTGTCCTGTTATGGTGTATCAAAAATATAAGGCATGTCAAAGGTTTATACGTTTTTACTATCCTTCAAAAACGTGTCTATACATCTAGACAAGCCGCTAGACATAGCGTTATTCTCTACTAATTTCAAGCAAATTTTTACAAAAATGGCTCTAGATGAATGTCTTGCGCCGGTTCGCACGCATACTGACCTACTGTAGTAGTTAGTACTAACCCTACACTTGATTTTAGTGCAATAAAATTCTGCGCATACTTGCGTCCCTGGGGGTTAGGACACTTTGAATTTCCAAAACCGGCTTTCAAGAAATGAAGAATTAACATACTAAGGAGCTCACTGCAGACCTCAGATCCTTGGGAAGAAGAATACTGCATTTTTGACAGGTCATGTGGGTTCTCAAATCTTCATAATCGTTAGGATGATTGTTTTTTACCTTGTCTATACCTCTAGAGAAGCCCATAGACTTAGCACAGCTCCGGTTTTTTGACTGGAAATTTTACAATTATGGCTCAAAATAAAGGTTATGCGTAGGTTCGCACACGTGCAGACCGACTGTAGTAGTTAGTGCTAACCCTACACTTGATTTCGGAGCAAAAAAATTCTGCGCATACTTGCGTCCCTGGACGTTAGCGCACTTTGAAATCCCAAAACCGGTCTTCGAGAAATGAAGAATTGACATACTGAGGAGCTTACTGCAGACTCCAGATCTTTGAGGATATGAATACCTACTGCATTTTTTGCAAATCACGTGAGTTCTCAAATCCTCACAATCATTGGGATGATTATTTTTCACCTTGTCTATACCTATAGAGAAGCCCATAGACTAAAGACAGTTCCCGTTTTTTGACTGGAAATTTTACAATATGACTCAAAATACAGGTCGCGTGGGTTCTTGAATCCTCACAATCGTTTAGATAATTGTTTTTCACCTTGTCTTTACCTTTAGAGAGGCCCATAGACATAGCATTGTTCCACAGGAGAGGAGCTTACTGCACTCCTCGCGCATTATTCCGTGATTGTATGAGTAAATGTCCTCTGACTTAACAACGAATGCTTATTTCTTTCTTTGGTTCATGATTTCTTCGTGTTTTTATTCTCTCAGGTTTGAAAGGCTCTGAAATCATCGCAAGCTCACAACTTCATATATTTTGTTTAAATAGGGAAAAAAAGCAAATGTGACACCTCACTCTTTTTGCTGCGTAATGAAATACGAGTATTATACCTATGAATATTTTCCTGCTCTTACAGACAGGAATCATTTTTCTTTCAAAATACTTTGTTATTAATTTTGGTTTCTGCTTTCCTTCATTGAGTGAACATACTTCTTGTTCAAGTAGAATATTTTTGTTACATATGTTTAAATTGCCGCGTAATATGAATTTAAAAGTATTTTTTAAATTATTGACGGAGATCAAATTTTAATTCATAGTTATTTTGATAACATAATAATTCTGATAGCAAAATTGTACCATTAAATTAAAAAGCTTCAAAATTCATGTTGGTTTTAAAGCGCTGCGAATTAATAAATCAGCGAGCGTTGAGGTTCAAATAGAGTTCTTCTTACGCTGATTTGTCCACACAGTATGAAAAACTCGATTAGTGGAATAAATCGTTTTCTTTGGTACTGAAATTGATAGTCCTCAAGGAAACCACAAAATTTACTAGGTATATTTTACCATACTAATTCCTTGTTCACAAAGCTATACAACATTGCTCCCCCCCCCCCCATCCAAAAAAATTAGTAATTAGAGGACAAATCCTCGTAAGTTCATCGATAGTTTTTGATGATCAATAAAAAAAAGTTGAAAAATATATCAGTCCAGGAACCAAGCCATGTTAAAATATTAGTAATGCAGTATTAAGTATGAATTTTCGAGCTAAATGCAAATTTACCACCTTATGCTAACTGATACGGTCAAATTGACTTCAAATTCATAATTAGTGACCCAAAGAACCTCTAGAAACATATATTACATGTCATCATCAGTGATATTCTAATTAATGCCACCTAGATCGGGCCCTGGAACCAATGTGCGCCGTGACCTCGAGATTCTCGGTCTCGCCCCGTGGGTTGGCTGTAGGTCGGCAATGTTCAATAAGGTCGGATCTCGCGATCTTCCCTCCGTCCCACTACGGGCTGTGAGGCCAAAATTCTAGCCGTAAGTTGGCGAACGACACGAATTGTCGAATATGCATGAGTATTTTCGAAATTTTCAAATCGAAAATGGCGGTGGCCAAGATTACGCCAATTAGGAGAAAAACTGTAATACAGTGGACTCTCGATAATTCGAACCTCGATAATTCCAAAACCTCGTTAATTCGAAGGAAAGTCTGTTTCTCTTGAAAATCTCTCGATAATTCGAAAAAAATCAATGTATTTTTCTCCCCTCGTTATTTCGAAATTTTTAAGCTGGTGCGACCCTCTATAATTCGAAATTGCGACGAAAATTCTCTCTGTAATTCGAAGTGTGGAAAGTAAATATGGGCCTCCCTCTATAATTCGAAATAAGACGATACATTCCCTCTACAATTCAAAGTCAACTGTTTATGTACCTGGGTGTCTGAAAGAGCTTGGCCTTTGACCTAAAGACCTTTTGGCGTAAATCCGTCCATTTGCCCCTCTACAGGGTGTCCGGAAGTTAACGTACTTAACTTTCAGGATCGCTTTTTCGGCTCAAAATAAGACTTTTTTTTCCTATACACATATGCCCGAAAACGCCTCATACGTGAGCTATGCGCTTCCAAAGTTGCCATTTTTTTTCGTTCAAATTAATATAGCTCCTCGTCTTTTTTTCATAGGTGGTTGAAATTTTGTTTTGGGGGTATTTTTTAGCGCTCTATTCATTTTTTGTGTTTTCAAGGACGTACGTCTTCGAAAAATGACGTCACAAGCGTTCCCGAATTTGAAAATTGCGATAACTTTTTTGGTAGATGATATTTCGAAAAACGGATTACGGCACGTGAAAGAGCGTAAAAAATCAAGGGGTCAGGGTACTGCACAAAATTTTCCAGAAACGCGTTATTTCGACGCAAAAGAACTTTGAAAAATTTTAAGATTTTCGAAGCTCCTTGCTGTGTAGGCAATTTTTCCTACAAGGATTGAAAAATTGCCTACAGAGCAAGGGGCTTCGAAAACCTCGAAGCTATTGAGACGGCTCCCTCACACTTTTTCCAGGCTTGGGACTGGCCCGAGCATCATCCTACGAAAATTGCGGTTAGGCGGCGATATTTTTGGTATCAAATATCCACCGAAAAATCATACTCGGAGGCTTATCGAAAACATGGTTTCAAAGTGTGGAAGTAATTCGGTTTTCACATCCGAAGTACTTCGGTTCTCACATCCGAAAAACTTCGGTTCTCACATCTGAAATACTTTAGATGTAAGAACTGAAGTTTCGGATGTGTGATCCAAACCTCAGCAGCTAGACCTTAAGTGTTCGGATGCTCAATCCGAAAACTTCAGAGATCCATATGACCTAAACTTTGGGTCCCACGCACGAAGTTTTTTTCTCCGTGCAGTATCTCATGCAATCCGTAGTGCGTGCTTTTCTCAATGAAAAGAAATACTTTGACAAAGTCGAAATTCGATGAAGATATTCAAATAGTGAAACAATGATAAGACATTGATTGCAACTGCAAGATTATTGATGTGCTGCGAAATCGGTATATCAAAATGTGAGGAGGAAAAAACCATCAGAATTCAATTTTTAATCTGATCGAGCGCTCATCATAACGCTGCCACGTGCTATGGGAGGTTGTGAGAGACCATAATGCACATTTGTGGAGTGCAAATGAAGAATTTCTACCCACTGAAAAAATTATTTAAAAAATTCGGCTGATGCGACCCCTGAAAGTTGATCAATTGGCCTGAAATTTTGTACGAGGCAGTTCTTTTACTAATGCAGAACACCCCCTCCCCCCCTCACTGGAGGTAACTTATCCGCATTTTTTTGGTTTAATTACTGTTCTTTGTTGTTTCTTTTCTTTAATACGAAAAAATCCGCTTCTTAGCTATTCTCGCGCTACTGTGTGGGTAATCATTTCGAGCGACAGTACACACATTGGCAAGCATCAACATAAGTAAATGAATTGAATTTAATCTCCGAACCTTTCACTGCACCCAAAGTACTTACAAGATCTGCCATTGAACATGAAATAAGAAATTCGATGAATAAGTGCAGAGCAGATATCACGAATCTCTGCATTGAGAGGAGCGGCGTTGAACAGCCCCGAGCATTCACAAGTAATTATTAAGGCATGACTTGTTAAACTTATGCTAAGAAACTACCACACTTTAAAACCATGTTTTCGATAAGGCTCGACGAAAAACTCGAGAAAAGCGACGACAACGTCTCTCTTGAAAAGATACAACGCATGCGTTGCAGTAAACGGCTCCCATTTTGAACAAAACCTGTGGGTGAACTGGGCCATTCAATTTTACTGTTGATATCGTCCATTTGTTATGCAAAAAAACCAAAAAAAAAAAAACAAAAAAAACCTTTTAAACCGCCCCGAGCATTCACAAGTAATTATTAAGCATGACTTGTTAAACTTATGCTACGAAACTACCACACTTTGAAACCATGTTTTCGATAAGCCTCCGAGTATGATTTTTCGGTGGATATTTGATACCAAAAATATCGCCGCCTAACCGCAATTTTCGTAGGATGATGCTCGGGCCAGTCCCAAGCCTGGAAAAAGTGTGAGGGAGCCGTCTCAATAGCTTCGAGGTTTTCGAAGCCCCTTGCTCTGTAGGCAATTTTTCAATCCTTGTAGGAAAAATTGCCTACACAGCAAGGAGCTTCGAAAATCTTAAAATTTTTCAAAGTTCTTTTGCGTCGAAATAACGCGTTTCTGGAAAATTTTGTGCAGTACCCTGACCCCTTGATTTTTTACGCTCTTTCACGTGCCGTAATCCGTTTTTCGAAATATCATCTACCAAAAAAGTTATCGCAATTTTCAAATTCGGGAACGCTTGTGACGTCATTTTTCGAAGACGTACGTCCTTGAAAACACAAAAAATGAATAGAGCGCTAAAAAATACCCCCAAAACAAAGTTTCAACCACCTATGAAAAAAAGACGAGGAGCTATATTAATTTGAACGAAAAAAAATGGCAACTTTGGAAGCGCATAGCTCACGTATGAGGCGTTTTCGGGCATATGTGTATAGGAAAAAAAAGTCTTATTTTGAGCCGAAAAAGCGATCCTGAAAGTTAAGTACGTTAACTTCCGGACACCCTGTATAATTCGAATTCAGATGGCGCCTTCCCTCTATAATGCGAACCTCTCTAATTCGAAATTTTTCCACATGGAATCTCTTTAATTCGAACTCTCTTTATTTCGAAACCTCGCTAATTCGAAGAAAAAGCCGATTCCCTTCAATTTCGAATTATCGAGAGTCACTGTAGGTAGAAGTTCAATAAAAAGGGCTGTCATATTGATTTTCGAGTTTCCTCATAGCATACCTCATACCTCCGCATACCGCATACCTCATAGGCTTTGGAACACGAATATGCACGAATTTTCTAAAAAAATAAGATCCAGGATGGTGGCAGCTCAATGAAGCCTAAAAAATTGACTTTTACAAGAGGCTTAGAAAATTGGAATATATTGGAATGCAGGATCCCATGGTATTTTTCGTTAATAAACATGCGTATTCATGGATTTATTTCAAAATTTCATGTCCAAGATGCAAAGTTCTTTAAGCTCAAAAATCCCGTGTTCAATCAACTCAGCGATCAGTATCCCATCGAAGCTGGATTCAGTTTGGGTTATGAATATCGGCCCAGAACTCGGACGGTAGGTATAGCATTTTTGTTCAGTATCCGAGGAACTTGAAGCGGAGCAGTTGATTCGCCCCTACAGCACTCATTGATGTGGGTCGGTAGCCGAAATAAATGAGACGCTGATGATCACTCAAAGATGTTTATTATAACGATTATAACGAAATCACGACTTGAACAGGAAGGGGCTGGATCTGGCTAGTAGCCAGTCTGTCTGTGGGTGCCCCGTTGCCAGGTCGGGCACACACCCTATTGAGTAAGGCTATGATGCCACATAGCCTTACTGCACCTCCCGATTTTTTTTTTTTTTTTTTTTTTTTTTTTTTAAAGAAAGCACTTGGTGCGTGATTATGTGTGGGATATTTCCACATTCATGTTGCTTTCTGAGCAAAATAAAGCTGTATGGAGCTTAGTAATGTAGCCATTGGGCTGAGAAAATAATAATGTCGCCATTGGGCGTAATGAATTATTTATGTAGCCATTGGGCTTAGAAACTGATAATGTCGCCATTGGGCGTAATGAATTATTTATGTAGCCATTGGGCTGAGAAACTAATAATGTCGCCATTGGGCGTAATGAATTATTAATGTCGCCATTGGGCGTAATGAATTATTAATGTAGCCATTGGGCTGAGAAACTACTAATGTCGCCATTGGGCGTAATGAATTATTAATGTAGCCATTGGCTTAGATACACTTAATGTCGCTATTGGGCGTATTGAGTAACTTATGTTACCACTAATTTACTTGAGATAATTACAATACAAAGGTTAGGGGTGGGAACCCCAGTCATAGGTACTTTTAAATTGGTATTTCATTTGACTAGTTTCATTTTATACATTAATTAAATCAATATCACAATTAAATAGATTGAACATTGTTCACGAGGCAAATACACAGGAAGAAATGAGTAGTAACTTGCTTTGATACACAGTTTTTTTTATATTAGTACATCAGGTAGCACTCTAATTATTTCACTTCCTTACAAAGTCATTTCCGAGTTTTTTGGGAATACCTCGTCCACCATGTCTTAATTTTTGATTGAATGGGCTATTCTTATTAATATTTATGACCTCCTTAGGTGTTGAAGTGCTTGGTTCTGTCTCAAATCCCAAAAAATCTTCTTCATCTGTACTTTCTGTCTCCTCATTTGTGACTTTTTCTTTTGGCACATTAGGTTCAATTACAGTGATTTCACTAGAGTCATCTGATGAGACAGAGTTAAGGGAATTTTCAGTTGGATTTTTAATCGGAGGAGCCAGATTGAAAGTTTGAATTGGAGCAACCTGATTAGCAGCATTTATGTTATGTTCATTATCAGTGTTCCCTTGTGGTAAATAAAACAAGTAGGGGTTAACATCGTTTTCTGTCCTAGAATTACAATAATTTTTCCTTAGAAATTTTGAGTTTCGTACAATGGTTCCCCCGTCTTCCTTAGATACTAGATATGATCTTGGAGCTTCCAACTTTTTAATTATTCTCCCTGGATACCAGCGGTTATCTTGTTCTCTAATGAAGATCTTTTCATTCTCTAGAAACTCTTGTTTAGGTTTACTACTTTGGTTATAGTGACTCTCTGTTTTTCTCTGATGTTCCCTCATTTTTTCTGAGACATTGATGATCTGAGGGACCAAAACTTTTTGAGACACTGGTACATTTGTTCGGAGGACTCGATTCATTAGCAGTTGAGCAGGAGACGCTCCAAGAGCTGGGATAGGAGAATTGTTATATTCCAAAATAGCAAGATCCAAGTCGCCTTTGCTTTCTGTGACTTTTCTTAGCAGCATTTTGGCTCTTTTCACCCCGTTTTCTGCCATGCCATTGGATTGTGGGTATTTAGGACTCGATGTTTGGATTTTGAAATTGAACTGTTTAGCGAATTGACTTAACTCAAAAGAACCAAATGGCTGGTTATCTGCAATGACAAGCGCTGGAATACCGTGAATTTTGAAAATCTCTTTAAAAAGTCTGATTACTTCTAAAGACGTTTTATTTCTCATGGGTCTCACCTCAAGCCATTTCGAGTAGTAATCAGTTAGAATTAAGAAAGATTTTCCTGCAAACTCTGCTATATCAGATCCTACCTTGTGAAACGGCAAGTTAGGAATGGTGTGAGAAATCAAAGGCTCCTTTACATTTTTTGGTAGAAATTTACTACACGTGGGACACGCTTTTATATAATTTTCTATGTCTTTGATATAAGTAGGCCAGTAGACAATTAATTTAGCCTTTTCTATTGTTTTGCTGATCCCTAAATGCGAGTCTCCATGCAGTAATTTTAGGTAAACTGTTTTTAATTCAGTTGGAATGATTAATCGGTTTTTAAAATATATAATATCGTTATTCATTGCAATTTCATGCCTGATCTTATAGAAAGGTTTAAGGGCCTCATCGTTACAACTGTTCCAGTCTTGTAAATGCATTTGCTTCACACGTTCTAACATTGGGTCACTACATGTAGCTTTTTGCAGTTCTAGGAATTTTGGGGTTGATAATTCAAAGTTGGTCTCAATACAATGAACCACCTCATTTAATGGGATAAAATCCTCTGGCTTACCATTTAAAAAGTTTCTTGAGAGCAGATCGGCTAGATACATATTTTTTCCTGGAATATATTTTACTTCTAGGTCATACGGTAGCAGTTTGAGTAGTAGTCTCTGTAGGCGATTTGACATAATTTGAGAAATATTTTTCTGAAAACTAGGCTCTAAGGGTTTATGATCATTTTCAACATAAATTTTATAACCATATACAATGTTATGAAAGCGTTTGGTTCCAAATACAATACTGAGAAGTTCTTTTTCGATCTGTGCGTAGCGACATTCCGCATCAGATAAGTTACGAGACGCAAAAGCTATAGGTCTTTTTTCTTGCAAGAGACAAGCTCCCAGACCAAATTGAGACGCGTCACATTGCAGAGTTATCTTTTTAGCTGGGTTAAAATTAGCTAGACTGCTTATTGCACAAACTGCCTCTTTTATTTTATTGAAGTTCTCAGTATGTATCTGTTGCCATGTGAACACTGAATTCTTTTTAAGCAGTCCTCGAAAAGGCTGAATCAGGTCCGCAAGATGAGGAATATATTCACGGACATAATTCACACTCCCCAAAAAACTTTGTAATTCCTTACGATTATTTGGATTTTTTAATTGCAAAATGGCCTCCAAGTATTCTGGATTTGGGCTAATTCCTTCCTGATTGAGAACGTGCCCCATGTAATTAATAGATGTCTTTTTAAATTGAAATTTAGATTTATTAAACTTAATATTCAGTTCCTCTGCTCTTCGCATTACCTCTGCAAAAGCTCTGTCATGCTCTTCTTCAGTTTCACCGCAAATTAGTATATCGTCAAAATAGATGATTACATTCGGAATATCACCGAAGTATTTGGTCAATACTTTTTGAAAAATTTCTGGGGCACAAATTATTCCAAACGGTAGTCTCAAAAATTTGAAACTTCCAAACGGTGTGTGAAACCCAACGTACTTTGTTGATTCTGGAGACAATTTACAATGCCAAAATCCATCCTTAATATCTAGAACAGTGAACAACTTTTTGTTTGTGAGTTTAAGTTTAATTTCTTCAAAGGATGGTATGAGAAAAAGTTCTCTTTTAATATGTTTATTCAATCGATTAGGATCTAAGCACACCCTGATGGATCCATCATCTTTTTCCACAACGACTAGGTTACTGAACCATATAACATTCTTGACATCATTTGAGATTATGTTCAAAGATTGTAATGCATTTAATTTATCTCGCAGGGGAGTTCTAATTTTATGCGGCAATCTTCTCGGTGGATCATTTGATGGGATTGCATTAGGTGAAACAAATAAGTCAACTACGTCTGGAAATTCTCCAACGCCGGAAAACTGTTTGGGAAATTTTGCAAGAACTGCAGCTTCATCAGTGAAGGCAGACACATAATCTATTTGTTTTTTAAAAATTAGGCCAAGTTGTACTGATGTTTGTAGGCTTAACAGAGGGGTAGAGCCTGTTTTGGTTACAGTGAACTTAATTGTATAAGGAACACTAGTATTGGGTAATTGACATTTTAAGGTTACGTTACCAAAAGTTTCGATAGGAGCTCCGCCATATCCCAGAACCCTTGTTGTATTGGGAACTAAATCATCACTTAAAGTCTTAACTTTTTGATAAAGATGCCACGGTAAAATATTTATTTCGGCACCGGTGTCGATTTTGAAATCAATGAAAGAATTATTAACCAGCAATTGTTGCATCCAGAACTCATTTGTCTCAGCGGAAGAAACTACATTTACATTTACATGATTTGATTGATTAGCATGATGCGTTTGATAGCTTGCTTTTTGATTGCGACCCGCACTCGCTTCAATTTTAGAGCTTTTACCGCACTTGCTCAGATTATAGTCAGTAATAGGGGGATTTGAAAAGGACTTTGGAAAATTATGTGGAATGCAACTAATTTCTGAGATATAAACATAATCTGAAGCTTCGACTTCATCAAGGTGCACTGAAGGTGCTGAATTTTCAGGACAAATCACTTCGTTAATACGGCACATTTTTTCAAAATGATTTCGACCCAAGCATTTTTTACACTGCTGCCGATAAGCAGGACACTGTCGCACAGGATGTTGTAGACCGCAGGAACGACAATCAATGATTCTTGACGGCTGCTGTTGATTGGGCGAGTTGTACCTGCTTTGATGGTTGTATCCTTGTCCGAAGTTGTTGTTTCGTCCTTGTCCAGAGTTGTTGTTTCGAGCTCGTCCAGCGAAGTTGTTGCCTTGATTTGAGGGGTTGCCTTGAAATCTTCCACTATTGACTAGATCAACACTTGATGCTTTGGGTTGATTGACTTCATTCGACCTTTTCTTTCCTGCTTCGACGGAGAGGCACAAGGAAACTACTTTCTCTAGCGGCAGTTCCTCGCCGAGGAGACGTTCTCTCAGTTGAACATTATGGATGCCTATGATGATTCGGTCTCTGATAAGTGAATCTCTCAGCTTTTCGAATCCACAATCTTCGGCTAATTTTCTAATTGCCATATAAAATTGATCGAATGATTCCCCTTCTTGTTGATCTCTCGTATTGAACAAGTATCTACAGTAAGCTATGTTTAGTTTAGGCTTGGCAAATTCAGTTAGAACTTTTAGAAGACCATCTACTGTCTTCTTTTGAGCGTCAGTAATGATGAGGGTGTTAAGAATTTCTTCTGCGTCAGTGCCCAATATATTGAGAAAGATAGCGACTTGGACTTTCTCATCTTTCTTGTCTAATTCGTAGCCTATACTGTAATTGGACCACTGTTTTTTGAAACGTTTCAGGTTTTCATGGACGTTTCCACTGAGAGAAAGGGGATCGGGAGTTCGCAATTCCATTGTTTTAATTGCGAGTATGAGAGATTCTTGAATGCAATAATTGCTTAGCCTATAATAATGATAGGTGCCTCATCTGGTACTGTTATCAGTCATAACCTTGAAGCGCATGGAGACTAAGACATTATAAAAATTAAAAACAATTCGAACTAAATCGATAGGATAAAATTCACTGAAATCACTGTAGCTGTGGATTCTGCTTGAGCGTCATGTCGGGGGATGAGTTAAAACAATCTATTTACCCATTTTCTTCTGATGATCTGCGGCAGTGAGCATGGTGGCCTAACAGGTGCATGGCCAGTCCCCAGTTCTTAGCTGATCAGGTGAATTCGCTGATTTCTGTCACGTTATCCTCGTCGCCATGATGTGGGTCGGTAGCCGAAATAAATGAGACGCTGATGATCACTCAAAGATGTTTATTATAACGATTATAACGAAATCACGACTTGAACAGGAAGGGGCTGGATCTGGCTAGTAGCCAGTCTGTCTGTGGGTGCCCCGTTGCCAGGTCGGGCACACACCCTATTGAGTAAGGCTATGATGCCACATAGCCTTACTGCACTCATCAGTGAGGCCGATGCTTCGGGTCGGAAATATTCGAACTGATTCAATAAGACGCTGGAATCTATTAGCTCATCTGAGTTGGTACAAAAGACCCGGCTTATTACATCAACTGAACCAGGACCCAGCAATGAGCAAATATCACGGCACGCGTTGGTTCGATGCGTGGACTTCCCCTCCCCGCCTTTCTGTTGCCCTTCACCCTTCGATGTCTCCAGGTAAAGCAAAGCGCACATCTCAACGCTGCAACACGCCGGAGCCGAAGATTGAGGGTTGCGGGAGCAGTTCAATCATTTTATTCATAAGATTCAAAAACGGAGATTTCAATTTTACGACCAGGGAACATGATGAAGAGTTTTATAATGCCACTTCATTATTGTAATTTGTTTAATGTGTTTGATTTTCTCATAACTTAATGTGGCTTTGGAGTTCATGCCGAGCTAGGCCTAGGGCATGAGCCTTTGCTGCTTCCTACTGTATTTTATGTTTGTTCATTACATCTTTTTCTTTCTTTTTATAAGTCACTAACACCTAGAAAAAGATATATTAATGGAAATGTTCAAAAAGTGAAAAAAGAAAAGGAAAGAATAAATTAGATTTGGAGATTGAGCTGGAAGCTTGTGAAAAGGTATGACATTGTGCATGGTTTTTTGGTGCAGTAACACTGACGTCCAATGGTCCATTTCCAATTTTTCTAGAATTTCATTCCCTTCTTCTTCCGAGAATTTTTTGTTTTTAATTTTTTATTTTCAGCGTGCTACACAAAATCAAGACACAATAAGGAGGCAAAAAAAATATTATCATGAAACGACAGGAAGAGTGCAGTTTTCTTCGATCTGAACTTTCAGAAATCCAGCGAAAAAATTTTGCAACTTCTTCTCCTAAAAATTTGTCTTATTTCACCGCAAATTTCTGACTTTTTGCTTTAAACCTTCTCTTCACGCCAAAATCTTGTCTTATTTCCGAGAATACATCAGAGTTCCGGTAGAACTTCGGAGTTGGACGTGCTGAAACCAAGGAAAATGCTATTCTTATCCCCCTCCGCCTACCTGCTACCCCTCCTTCTTTGTGGAGACGATTCTAAAAGTTGATCAGGGTCCACTCTTATTTTCTCAATACAGCAGTGAGACTCTGGCACGCCTCTGGAATTTGCACTTCATTGGGCGCTCTGCTGTAAAATTTTGCGATGAATACCATAGTGCCACTGGTTTTCTCTGAAACGAATTCCCAAGATCATTTGTACCTGGCCATTCTCTAAATTATTACAAGTCGGGCGAGCGCGGGGACTGCGGGAGTGAAAAGAGAATCAACCCAAAGGAATCCGAATTCCATCGTCTTGAAGCCTCCTTGGCGCCCTGCAGGCGGTAAGAGCTGCCCTGATTTTAATAGTATAGTTTCCAAGCAAAATGTTAAATTTATCAAAATCAGACCTCCCCTTATTTATACTGAAGGGAACAGAGAGAAAGGGTCCTTTAGGTATATGAAATTTATTTTTGCTGGATTTTCTGCATAGATTGCTGCGTGCGAAGCATATAGGGGTCGCTAGTTTCTAAATAAAATGGATGGACGGACGGACGGATAAATGCATGGATGGATGGATGGATGGACGGATAAATGCATGGATGGATGGACGGACGGACGGACGGATTCATGCATGCATTAATGAATGAATGAATGAATGAATGAATGAATGAAGGAATGAACGAACGAACGAACGAACGAACGAACGGACGGACGGACGGACGGACGGACGGACGGACGGACGGACGAACGAACGAACGAACGAACGAACGAACGAAACAATAAATAAATATATAAATAATTAAATAAATAAATAAATAAATAAATAAAAAGATACATAAATAAATTAAAATGGGAAATGTAATCCTTCCATTACATTTTTACCTGAAAAATTGTTTCTTCGGAGGGCACGTTCAAATTATCAGATTCTAGCAGTTTACATACTTCATCTATTGGCAAAAGCAGGTACTCTTGGTTGCATATAACTTGCACAAAATGTTCCTGTCAAGAACACGAGAATTCAAGGAAAATAAGGTAGAGAATATAAAAATAAAATCTTTGACTCTGATTGTATTTTTGGAATTTTTTGGCTTTATTTTCACCGCAAAATGGTGTGAACCCAGCACCATTTCACCACCTTGTTACATACATACATGCATACATGAACAACATACATGTTGAATATGTCCAAGAAACTACAACCAAGAAAACACTGATCTGTTCGGGTTCCCTGAGTGTCCTTATAGCCTTACTTTCATTAGCGCCGATCCTTTAGTAATCCAAATTCTCAACCTGCTGCACTCCCTCATGTCAGACGCTTTCCATATCTCTTTAATTTGGACACTTTGCCATGTTGGAATCCCTAGCAACACAAAAGGGGACAAATTTGCCAAAGAGGCTGCACTCACCGTCGGCCTTTTCTATCCACTCTCAGCTACTTTAGCTGATCTTGCAACTTCAATCAAGCATCAAATCCTCAATGAGTGGGAGCTGGAATGGGAACATACCAGAAAACCAAAAATCATCCAGTAGACCTAACCACAATGCTCATTCAGCCACCAAATAACCTCACTCGCAAAGAGCAACCCATACTAACAAGACTATGCATCGGTCACACTAATTTCTCTCACCAATTCCTCGTCAAAAAAGTGGATCAACCTCACTGGAATCCCTGCAAAACTGCACTCACAGTCGAGCACGTTCTCTGTCGTTGCAGTCTTTTTGAAAAGGACAGAGGAAAATACCTCGATCCAGATCTAAACCTCAAGTCACACCTCTCCAATGAAGACAGTATCAAGAAAACCATCAACTTCTTGAAGAGTACATCCGCTGCGATTGAAACTTGTGATCCAACAAATTCTATACAAATTAAAATTAATCAAGTTTTTCTTGTGTAATACTATTTTTATTTTATTTTTTATTTTTATTTTTATTTTTTATTTTTTACATAACATACATAAAGCCACCATATGGGGCTATTGTACTAGTCAACATGGTATTTAGTTACAAAAAAGACGTTAAAACAAATTTATCTTATAATAAATTTATAACCTGCAATAACAGCAAGTTGGAAAACAGAGAGAGTGAATACCGTGAGTTATCAATACTAGAACATTAAGTTAGGAAGTTAAGCAGTGGTGAAAAACTCAGAGAGATCTTGAAAGGATTCAGCCAAAAGAAACGATTTCAAATGTGAAAAAAATTTGCTGATCTCTGAGTTCTTAAAGTGAAGTCTAATATTTAGAGGGAGAGCATTGAACAGCTGAATAGAAGCAAACTTAACACTGTTTTCAGAAATTTTGTACTTGGTGGAATTGTTGGGGATGAAGAAGTGTCTGCTGTTGTAGTTGTGTGTGGGAAATAGATCAGCCGGCTTTATTATTTCTCCTTCTACTGCATATTTAATACATTCATAGATGTATAAAGAGGTCACTGTAAACAGTCTCTCTGATGACATTATTTCTTTACAGTCACTTCCATATGGTTTGTTGTATATAATTCTAATGATCTTGAGGTGTTCTTTGGAAACACGTTTTGGTAATGAAAAATCCCGATATTAGTAAAACTATAGTGTTTAATAAAGGAATGTCTATAAACCTTATCTGAGTAACTTTGAAGGGGGGTCAAATGGATCCCGTTTCTATGTCTGGTCTTAATCTATAATAAAAATACATTCAAAAAAATGAACCAAACAGACAGATCTCTGAAATAATAAAAAAAATTATACCATATCCAATTATATAGTTAATTTTCAAAGACCGAAATCCCTCATATAACGATTCTCGTATAACATCTCGCCACCATTGAATTATAATTAACACAGAAATAAAGAAAAAAAAAAAGCATATAAGACTTGAGCTGGTTAAAATAAATTTAGTAACCCTTGTGATTGAATTAATTAAGTTTAATGCGATTAAAAGAGGTCATGGACTATATTTTACTAAATGGAAAAAATGGTTGTCTATTATCATTTTTGCATTTTAATCTTTGATATTTATGTGTAAGATGAGTATTCTATATAGATGCAAAAATTAAAACATAAATTGAGTTTAACAAATTTTATGTTAGAGTTATCCCATATTATTTAAATACCATTGAATTTTAGCTTACTTAAGTTGAGCTCAAATTCAGTTGCTTTTTCTGTTTTAAAAAAAAGTCGTAACTTTATGATATTGTTATATTATAGGGCAACCCCTAGAGAGGGTATTTTAATATAGTATAAGCACTGTCCTCCCTCCCCACAATAGGAGGACAGTGATTATACAGTAAATATATATAAAAATGTATAGAAATAATTTATATAATTATTAATAATTAACATTATTAAATATATAATTTATAATAATACTATTAATACTATTATTACTATAATACTATTAATACTATAATACTATTCTACTTTTCATCATACAGGGTGTTCGAAAAGTCCCCTCCCCCCTGTGGCGAGGAAAAGTGAGAACTCGTACGATCCTGATCGTCAGAACCCACATAGCACAGAATATTGATATAATACTACAATAGTACTGACACGTCAGTAGTGTCAGTATTTATAAAATGCTGATGTATCCTGATTTAATATTATATCAAGACTATGCCAGTATTTATTAGTTACTGATTTGGAGCTGTCAAAATATTGTTACAGTATTGGCCGAAAAGGTTGATTTCATATGGAAATCAGGGTTATGACAAGGTCATCAGAACACTGCAGGACACCGACAATATGTATGCATTACTACCTTAACACTGACACGTCTGTACACTCAGCGCACTCTGTCAAGTAGATATGAAAGTTCAGACGATGGCCGTCATTTTCATAGTACTACACATGTATTACATTTGAAACATGAATTACACAAGTATACAAGTATTGAATATTATAAACCACTTACTTCATGTCCTGCGACGTTTAGTAGCGTAAAATACCCGGACGCCCTCAGGTGGATTTGAACCCGAACCGTGGAATTCCTAGCCCAGTATTCTGCCATTGAGCCACAGGGAGCTGGTGGTGTTTCGGGTTAAAATCACGCCTGTTAAGGCTGTTATAGCATGCATAGCATCAGTGCGCGGCTCGACTTTCATCATAACTTTGATTAACACCGTGTTTTCTTAGGCTTCCTTTTCTTCCTATATTTTTTTTTCATTTTTTCGTGTTAATTTCTTCTCGTGTTATTTTTTTTTTTACCTCGTCAGCATTGACTCAATACTGTTGTTTGATATATTGAAGGTATCAGTGTTATATTCATGCTGACGCGGTATACCTTTTAACCGACAATCTTAATATCATACTGCATTAGTGTTGGTGATATCATGTCAACATCCAACAATATGTATCAGTATTGACATAAGATTCTGTGCTATGTGGGAAAGCAAGCCTTCCGGAAAGGATCGAGCTTCAGCTGATCAAGCCACAAATTTAGGGTGCCAGATGCTCGTCGGGACGCCTGGGTTCGGGCGCCAAAACACTCGAGGTGCGCGATCAAAAAATGTAATGAGGTGATTTTCCTGAGGTGAGGACAGGCTTGGCAGGAAGGAAAAAATGAGAGCAAATTTGAACGTACTAGAGTCAATTTTATTGACGAGAAAAGAAAACTATTTCTTAAACACAATTATAAACTTAAAATTCTCAAAACAAAAAAAATAACTAAATGCGAGATCAAGATTAGGATGAGTGAAGACGAATGAGTTGATCGGATTGACTTTTAAATTACTTTGAAAGGAACGGTAAAAGGGACATAAAAAATGTTTTCGGACTTTCCAATGAATTTCTCTTTGATTATTTATTTGACCTTAAATCTCCCAGACAACCGGTGCTACTCACCACGTGCATTCAATCTTGAATGGTCGATTTAGGATTCAAAATAACTACTTTCCAAATAAATTCAAATAGCGACCAAAGCTCCAGGTGCTACTCACCACGTGCACTCTTGGAATCTGACACGCTATAAGAGATTTATTTGCCATAATTAAATTAATGTCAGTCTGTCTCCAAATACAAATAATATTCGTTAAAATAAAATTTCAATACGAGGGTAATAGTAGAAATCTCATGTAATTATTTACTGTAGGAGCTACCCGAAATTGGATGCGTCACACAAGCAATTAATTACAAGAAGAATTTGTACTTTCCATTGCAAGCGTGCTACTCATCACGTGCACAGCTCTGCAATGGAAAGGATCCGATTAAGCATTTAACTCATCTTGGTCGGATGACTGCGGTGAAGCACCGGTCGGGACCCCATCAAATTCATTTCATCTAGCTTCCGTACACGTCGACCAACTTCATCCGACTCCAATAAGTTAAATATACTATTAAATAAATTGTTTTCTTACATCAAACTACTTGCCTAGATTAGCTTCGCGACTTCCTTTAGTAAATTTGGTGAAAACAATTAATTAATTAAGCTAAAATAATAAATAACCAACTTTTTCTCAGAAGTCTGAGCGACTGAGCCACCGTGCACACGCTAGACAGCTGGGTAGTCGGGTACAAGAGGTTCCAGATCGCTCCGCGAGAGCGCTCGAGTGGCGCGCGGCCGACCGGTGTACTGCGGTACTTCGCCGTTCCTACAGAATGCGCTACTGTCGCAATCACTTGCTACAGCTGTAGCCATCGAAATTTTTACATATGATTAAATCTGGGCACGGTTTAAAATTAAACAAAATTTCCTAGGTGATTCCTTATTCGAAACTTAAGTGACGGAAAAATTACCGTCACACCCCCCCCCCCTCTAACTTTTGACCTAATTGAGGTAGAGATTTGAAACTTGGAGGGTGTTCCTAGATCAAAGGGAGCTACTTTTTGGACCCCCAAAATTTTGGGGGACCCCTCCTTGGGGGGTTACGGACCCTAACTTTTTTTTTGAAATGGGAAGACCCCCTTTGTGATACCTCGTTCGAAAAAGCATAAAAAAAGAACATTTTTCGCGCAAACCAGAAGTCATTATCTCAAACCATTTCAAAATGGCGGTCGGTCAAAGTTCAAAATGGCCGAAAATTGGCACCTCTGCTATTTGCACATGGATTTGCTTGAAACTCGGTATCTGGGGGTATTTTGGCACAAGAAAAACGAATTTGACGTTAAATTTTTTAAAAAACTCTAATTTTTCAAAATGGCCGCCGGTTTAGGCTCAAAGTGGCCGAAAATTTGACAAACTCGATTTTTTGCCAATGGATTCACCTGAAAGTCGGTATCTGGGGGTATTTTGACCCGAGAATAACGAATTCGACGTTAAGTTTTTTAAAAAAAACTCTAATTTTTCAAAATGGCCGCCGGTTTAGGCTCAAAGTGGCCGAAAATTTGACAAACTCGATTTTTTGCCGATGGATTCACCTGAAACTCGGTGAAGTAACGTCGAATTCGTTTGTCTCCCACCCAGATACCCTCAAACACCGAGTTTCAGGCGAATCTATCGGCAAAAAGTCGAGGTTGCCAATTGTTGACCATTTTGAACTTTAATCGGCGGCCATTTTGAAAAATGAGGGTTTGTTTAAAAATCTAAGGTCGAACCCGTTCTTCTCGGGTCAAAATACCCCCAGATACCGACTTTCAGGTGAATCCATAGGCAAAAAATCGAGTTTGTCAAATTTTCGGCCACTTTGAGCCTAAACCGGCGGCCATTTTGAAAAATTAGAGTTTTTTAAAAAATTTAACGTCAAATTCGTTTTTCTCGTGCCAACATACCCCCTGATACCGAGTTTCAAGCAAATCCATGTGCAAATAGCAGAGGTGCCAATTTTCGGCCATTTTGAACTTTGACCGGCCGCCATTTTGAAATGGTTTGAGATAATGACTTCGGGTGTGCGCGAAAAATGTTCTTTTTTTATGTTTTTTCGAACGAGGTATCACAAAGGGGGTCTTCCCATTTAAAAAAAAAAAGTTAGGGTCCGTAACCCCCCAAGGAGGGGTCCCCCAAAATTTTGGGGGGGCCAAAAAGTAGCTCCCTTTGATCTAGGAACACCCTCCAAGTTTCAAATCTCTACCTCAATTAGGTCAAAAGTTAGAGGGGGGGGGGGGGGTGTGACGGTAATTTTTCCGTCACTTAAGTTTCGAATAAGTAAATTTATTATTAGTCGAATTTATTATTAGAAAATCAAGAAGTTTTGAAAAACGCGGTTTAAACGAACGTTTTTAGCGTGTCAAGAGCTTTCAGAAAATGTATAACATCATAGGGTTTTGTCAACATCAGCTCGTGTTATTGCCTCCGAAGCGCCGTAACGCTCAAAAAAGACCCATTTTTTCTCACGTCAGGGCCAATTTCAAAGAAAGCCGTGTTTTTATTTTGATGAGAAACTGATACGTTGTTCCTGACTTGCTGTAGCCCCTTTGGCTTCCTATCGCATGCTGGGGAAATGTTTTGATCGCGAGTTATAAGAGCGGAAAGGAGCGAAGGTCGGGAAAAATGTGCCATTTAAAACTGCGCGCGCGGCGTTGATCGGAAGGAAAACGTCCCCTTCCTCAGTTCTGCGAATCACACTCCTCAGCCGAACAAACATTGTTGCCACATGTCTCCTGGTCCGTCGCCGCGCGCAGTTTAAAATAGCCGATTCTCCCGACCTTCGCTCCTTTCCGCTCTTACAACTTATGACCAAAACATTTCCCCAGATGCGATAAAAAGTTAGAGGGACTACAGAAAGTCAGGAACAACGTATCAGTTTCTTATCAAAATAAAAACATGGCTTTTTTTTAAATCGGCCCTGACGTGAAAAAAAAGGGGTCTCCTTTCAGCGTTCCACCGCTTCGGAGGCGATGACTCGAGCTGAAGTTGACTAAACCCTATGATGTTATACATTTTCTGAAAGCTCTCGTCACGCTGGAAACGCTCGTTTGAACAGTTTTTTTCAAAACTTCTCGGTTTTCGAGTAACATATGGCCTGGTTACACGCTCAAATTTCCGTCAAATTCCGATCAAAATGATGACCAAGATGGCGGTCGAGAGTTGGGTGAATTCAAATAAGGGTCAAATTCCAGGTTCTATTTCCTCCCAAAATTTTTTTCTGAATTTTTGGGCAAACCAAACTTTATTTTGACTATCATTAGGTGTAGACTTAGGAAATATAGCTCGTCGAGCTTAATAGTTGGGCTTAAACCCGAATTTCCACCGTCAAGTGTATCACTTCCCAAAATTTGCCGTAATTTTGCCTGATTTCTTAAATTTTCATCTCAGAGGTGACATATAATACTTTTAATTAAAAATTGAACACAATTGTCATAAAAGCATCGTCGAGCACTAAATTAAAGCATAATTGAAAACATGCAACCCTTTCATATCTTGCAGAACCAAAAAAATTAAGAAAAAATTCATCCGTCATGAAAGATATCTGGAGCTTATTCTGCTTGTCTTTTAGACAGTTCCGTCTGTTTATCAAAATGCGCACTGTTTTCGTTTCACACGAGAAGAAGCTTTTATTTCTTGGATTATTGCAATACAAAATGGATCAAAAACACCGAATTTTAAAACTTCGAGTGGGTGTGTACCCGCTGAAGTGGTGATAAAGCCAGGAAAAGTTTGAGGACTTACATTAATACAACAATTACACCGGTCAACTTTTTTTTTTTTTTTGATTTTTGATTTTCCGAAGATTTGCCAATGGTTTCAGAGTAGATTTTTGGCGCTGATTCTGAAGAACACTTCCATTTACCTGTATCGATGCGATTTATCCTGGGAAAGTTCGGAATTTTTCCGGAGGAATCGGAATTTTCCTTAAAAATCTAGCTTTTCCAGAAGAGTCAATTTTCCGGGAGAATCTGTGCACAATGGAAAAAACACAGGAATTTTTCGATTTCGTAGCCTAAGATTCATGAGAAACCCTATTGCACCCCTATTAAAATTTCCTTTCTTTTCCCCCAAGTAGCAAGGACACCTATCGATGGACATAAAATCGTAGGAATGTTGCTATATTATATTTGCCATGCATATTGCCTACTCCCTCATTTGAAGGCGCGGAAATTATTGCTATATTGTCGCTATGATGTAGCAATAAATTCCGATTATTGGTTGTGTCACCTGTTGCCAATCTGCTAATTGCAAGGCGCAAAAATTATCGCAATAATCTTGCTATTAAGTATGATGAAAAACTCCCGCGTGTTCCTTTCCGTAACTTGCTTTCAAATCTCTAGCATGAATGCAGGAATGTATCGCAACAATTTGATGAAACATCCATTTTTCCTCAATTTAGTCTTGTTGAAATAGCTCAAACTCGATAAATCTGAAACTTTAAAAATTTCAATGCTTTTTTAAAAGGTTTGAATTTCCAGTCAATCAAAATAAATATCGTCTATGCTTTTAACCAAGTTCTGGGAAATTTAATTTTACTTCTTTCATGCCTTTCTTTCCTCCTTTTATTTCGTTTCTGTATTTGTTACACTTAATTCTTTGAATTTTTTATTTCATGCAAATGCGCCGGTACCCAAGTAGCATGGATTGCAATTTCATTGCAATGGATTGTGAGTTGATTGCAATTTTTGCTTGTTGCCTATACGTTCATTTGAAGGCGCTTAAAAAGTTGCAATTTTATTGCAATAAGTTTGCAAGAAATGTAGATTATGCTTGTTGCCTAACCTTCTTTTTCAAGGCACTATAAAGACTGCAATTTCGGTGCAATCATGTTGTAACAAATTCACGCCATGTGCCTGGCATCCAATTCTCTAGTTGTTTTAAAGTTTTTTCGACTTAAATGTCTCACCTAACCCATATAGCCCAACATATTTTGAAAATATTGTCACCTTCATCAAAATATTTTCATGGCAATATTGTAATTAAGATATTTTCAAAATGTTTTTAAAACATTTTAAAGGAATATTTTGAAAATGTTTACAAAAAATATTTTTAAAATAATTCAAAAATATTGCCTGTAAACATGCATATTAAAAATATTCCTTATGAAAGTTTTGAAAATATTTTAAAAATATTTTTTGAAAATATTTTTAAGTTCTCAAGTTAGTACGTGGTGTAATTTACACCGGTGTAAATTTAGTGTGAGTACCTATTACGTGATATCGAAAAAAAAATCAGACAAAAAAAATATGAAAAAAATAAGTAACACGAAAAAAAATAAATAATAGGCAAAAGAAAGAAGCCTGAGAAAAACGGCGTTAATCAAATCTATGATGAATGTTGAGCCACGCACTGACGCAATGCATGCGATAACAGCCTTAACAGGCGTGATTTCAACCCTGCTCATCATCAGCTCCCTGTAGCTCAGTGGAAGAGTGCTCCGCTATGACATTCGCGGGTCGGGTTCAAGCCCACTCAAGGGCGTCCGGTATTTTATGCTGCTAAACGTCGTAGGACATTAGGTAAGCATGGGTTCGAATTATTATAATTTCCCCGGAAAATTTAGGGGTTGAAATTTAAAGGTCGTCAATATTGAAATTTCTTTGCAAAAAAAAAATTGCAACTTTTTTACAATGAGGGGGTCAGATGTTGTAAAATAATTGCAATTTTCTTGCAAGAAAGTTGAAATCATCTGGAAATTTTATTGCATTTAAATTGCAATTTTTTCGTTGCAAAATGCTACTTGGGTAAGGGTTTCGTTTCATGTCGGAGCTATATAATGTGTGAAAAGTGAGGCACCCAACAGGTAGCCTGGCTAGCTCAAACGGTAAAGGCGGCGCACGGCAGTAATCCGAAGGTTGCGCGTTCTAATCCCGCCTCGGACTGAAGAATTTAAAGGGTGCTGGATGATTGAATCATGAATTGCCTGTCAATTCCGGCAAGATTGGATTTTCGAATGGATTCTGCAACGTTGTAAAAATTAGAGTAGACTGATAAATTCCTCAATTTTCCTAAAACCATTTGGCACCGCCACAAATAGCAATGACATTGCTATTAAGTATAGATTTTTTTATCGATCTGACCTGACGAAATCGGGAAAAATTGTCCAAATGTTGACTGAGAATTGCTACTTTATAGCTATATTATTGCAATATTTTTTACAACTTTGTACCTATAAATTGATACATTATATCAATTTTTACGTTGAAAAATGCTACTTCGGCCTTATACCATGGTTTTCCGGTCCAGTTTCATTAAAATCAATTAATTAGTCACCGAGATAGTGTTTTAAGCCACGGCCACCATCTTAGATTTTCGAATCTCGGAAATTTGACTAAAAATTCGAGTTCCCCACTCAAAAATACCCGCGGCGCATGGTTACCAAGTTTCGCGTAAATCGATTGATTAGGCTCTGAGATAGCATTTTAGGCCATGTCCGCCATCTTGGATTTTCGAATTTTAAAAAGTTGACTAAAAATTTAAGTTCCCCATTGAAAAGTACCCCCGGGTACCAAGTTTTGCGTGAATCGATCGATTAGGCGCTGAGATAGCATTTTAGGCCATGTCCGCCATCTTGGATTTTCGAATTTTCAAAATTCGACTTAAAATTCGAGTTCCCCATTGAAAAATACCTCCGAGTACCAAGTTTCACTTAAATCGGTCGAAAAGAGCGCCTACAGGGCTTAAACAAACAAGTCTCAGTTGATTAGGCGCTGCGATAGCATTTTAGGTCATGTCCGCCATCTTGGATTTTCGAATTTTCAAAATTCGACTAAAAATTCGAGTTCCCCATTGAAAAATACCCCTGGGTACCAAGTTTCACTTAAATCGGTAGAAAAGAGCGCCTACAGGGCTTAAACAAGCAAGTCTCAGTTGTAACAGTTTTCCAGTCTGTCCCACTAAACTGGGACATGGGACAGGATGGAAACATATGGGACAGGATGGAACGGGACAAGATGGAACGGGACAGGATGGAATAAGCTGTTTTTTAAGCTTATCGCTAACAGTAAAGACAATTTTGGTGTTTTTTTTTCACGGAATATTTAGTAGCACGTGCTAGAGGATCGGAATAAGAGAAAATTTTCCCTAACGCACACTTCGAAAGTATTTTACGTGCTGATATTAGTGTGTGTGTGTGTATGCTTGACGCTCTGTTAGTTATCGTGTATTGCATTCTGTTTGGCATCATTAATGGCGTTAATCTTGCAGAAAAATTGGCGAATTTCAGAATTTTTGCCATCTGCGATGTGTGAACTATTCAATCAAAACAAAAAAAGTCGTTTTTGGAAAAACCTCAACGTTTTGGCAATCATTTAGAGCTTATTACATCGTTGCCATGTCTCTCCTGACTGTTGCTGACTGTTGCTCGGGACAATGATTCTAGCGCGTGAAAAAGTTATTGATGGAGCAAAAAATAAATTCACATATTTTTTTTCTCAAATTCAAAAGCATTACCTATCATCTCCGATAAAGTTTTCTTAGATAATCACTCTAGTCATGCTGCAACATCGATTTAAAGTCAAGAACCAGGCACGGGGGACACGCAAATTTGGGACAAATGTAGGCAATTTGCACATTCAAAGTTCTCCTAAATTTTTATTTCAGTCCAAATAAAGTGGGAAATAGCATGTAATAGTCAACAATAGTGTGGAAAATGAGAAAAAAATTTGATCTGCCCATATTTCTCAGATTATGACGATTAAAACAGCTCAGGACACCAAATTAGACGCTTATTTGAACTCACCCAGTTATCTAGATTGATGAGTAAAATTAATTAATAAACAGCGTGTTGATTGAAATAAGCATGAAATAAGCACGGTTGTGTGAAAATCAGATGAAGGATGAGCCCCACAGCTCCATCATCTACCATCAAATTTTTGCAGGCCTCAGAAATTTGATGGTAGGTAGATGGTGCGCACCAGTCACCATTTGATCGGAAATTGATGGAAATTTGAGCGTGTAACCCGCACAATATACGCGAAAATAGCTACGTTTATGCGAGGCTCGAAACCGAGGTTTCACGAAACACACAATTTTTCCGCAATATATAAGCGGAGGCTTCATCTTCACTAGAAAAGCCTTTACTGACTTTCTGAGCAACAGTTGGAAAAATGACAGTGGATTTTTAATCATTTTACGTTCATATTTAAAAATTGAATGAATACCTAAGTAATCTCAACAACCCGTCAAATCATGCTCGAGCTTATATGCTGAGTTCAGAAAATTTGCCATAGGTAATTTTAGTGATGTTAAAAATAATTGTGGCAGGCGCAGAAATTCATCATGTTGTTTATTGAGCTTCTAATGATCTTACAATAGGTAGATATAGGCATTGAAAGTGTAGGAGTGCTAATCCAGTACTGCACCTTTACTCCATGGTGTCGTAAAGATTGTATGTCTGCCATTACTGTAGTGAAACAAATAACTAATCGGGAATACTTATGGGAATCGCTCCTTCAAAATATGATCAAAATAAGCGGATATTGATAGGTCAACAAAGTATCGCTGAAGCAGAAGCGTCTAAATCCTCTTGAGACAACGGACGGTGACAATCTTAACAAACTGATGACGCTTCACAAATTTTGAGTTTCCACATTCCCAGAGACACGCGCTGAAATCCTGTCTCTCACCCCTCTTTCTGACTGCTCTCCGAGTCCATGAGCAAGACAGGAAGAAAATAGGCAAGCTACCTACCTACTACTGTTTGCCTACCTATGTGTTTTTTTTCTTAAACTTGATTTTCAAAGGTGACTCATGTAAAGAGCAACTGACAAACAAGATTTCAGAACCTGCCATTGCATTTCACTAACCTAAGACACAAACCCAACCTTACCATTGATATTCTTTCGCTTACACTGTATATTATTCTCCCACTGAGATTCGATATGAACTCAATTCAAAAATGCTTTTGAATTTAATTATTCGGGTAGATTGGAATATGGAGCTTTCAGTCTACCTGTAAAGTGCATTTACTGACATTCACTGCTGTCACAAGATATTTTTGCACAGGCAGAGCCACTTTCCACAGTTGATGCATCTCTAACGCCAAGGCTCAATTATGACAAGTGATTCAACAACCAAAAATTGTTACACGCCTCAATAAAAACCGTATTCTTACCTCAAATTGCAAATCTTGGATAACAGAGCACTCACCAAAAAATCTCCTTCCTTCTACCTCAGTATGAGAAGAGTGACGATACTTTCGAGCAATAACTTTGAACTAGTTTCAATAAATGAAGGCCGCAGAATTTGAGTCATCATTTACAAGAGATTGGATCAAAGAAATAAGTCAGCAGGTCACGGTTGTGGTTGGTCTCACACTTTCAGTAGGACAACCAGGAAATAGATACATGGATAACACACAAATTCAAGAGCTACACAGCTCTGATTGGATCAGATTTAAGATTTAATCGGTAGATTGAAATGAAAAAATTCGGTGCACTACTTAAAGGGAAGCAGGGTGCCTTATCTTGAAATCCTAGGCAAATCGTGTGGATACAGTAAAAAAGTTCTCCACAGATGATGAACTGGTAGGTAAGGCTATTACTCAATTGTAGCCTGTAAAGCTCTTTGCTTGGTTTGCTTCTGTAGTCATAAAATGTTGATTAGAGTTGCAAGAATTATCTGAAAAAGCAGTAATAAGCCTGGATTCCATCTGACACTTAACACCTTCACTAGAAAATAACGTCCTACGTTTAGCTAAATAAGGATAAATAAGCCACACATAACTGAAAAAATCACGTAAAAGTGCTTAAGCAACAATTATAGTAAAATTATGATTGTAAAAAATGTTAAATAATGGCAAAATTAAAGCTAAATCGTGGGATAAGCACCAGTTGTTTACGAACGTTATGATAATAAATCCGCCATATTGCCGACCGCGCACCTGAAAATCGCATTTGAAGTCGAATTTCAACTAATTTCAACCTCCGGTTCGTTTATGCGGAGTGCGATAACCTAGTCTTTAGTGTAAAATAAGGTTTCAAACACAAATTTCGGAAACCTACATTTCGTTAGTTCCGTATCGTTTATGCCGTGATTTGAACCTTGGTTTCAAACTCAGGTTTCAATTGAAGTTAGGTTTAGAGGCTCGCATAAACATAGCTAATGTTACTGCTTTTTAACTTCGATGGGGCGCTGCATCTCCCCAAAATTTTTGGGGGGCTTGAAACTGTGAGAAAAGATGGAACATTGTTTGGTGAATGAATAGGACAAGTCTCAAAGGTATCCGCCGCGAGCCCCAAATGGCCCGTTTTGCACGTACCCCTTTCCAATCAATCAATCAATCACGCGTACATATATTTTCAAAGTTTTTTCATGAAATCCCTCTTTTAATCAAACGAATGAATCTCCAAATATCATGCATTCTTTCCTTGTCCTATCTTTTAATTTTGTGTACTACCCTTTTTTGACTCATATTTTTTAAATTATTTAAATTCTGTACTACACTGTTTTGATTTCTCCTCGGAGGTGAGGCATTAATGATCCAGATGGTAGAGGCACCTTTAAATAAACGGATATACTATCTTACCATACATACATAATACCGACGAACCATACATACATACAATTCATACATACATACATACATACATAAATACATACAGTTAGTTAGTTAGTTAGTTATTATAATTTTGAGACATTCAGCGACTCAGGCTATTAACGTCTTTACAAGTAATTTTGAAAATATATAGGAGTATAAACGAAAATTTAGATTTTTAAATTAGGAGAGGTGAAGAGTTTCAGAATTTTGGTGGCAATATTAGGTTCATCGCATGTAAGAGGGTTTGTATTTCTGTTGATTGTAGGGGAGTAGATCTGTGATTGGAGATGTCGGAGGGAAGAGCAGTCCATAAGTATGTGTTTGATGGTTAGAGGTGATGAATTGCAGAAGTGGCAGGTTGGTTGGTTTTCTTTAGATATGTTATGATTGTGAGTGAAAAAAGTGTGACCTATACATACATACATACATACATACATACATACATACATACATACATACATACATACATACATACATACAATACCATACCATGCGATACCGTACATACATACATACCATACATTGCCTTTGATGAATAAAAAACATTAGTTTGCTGATTAAAGGAGAAAAGACATGCCTTGACCAGGGACTGATAGCGGAGGTTGAAATTGCCTTTGATGAATAAAAAACATTTGTTTGCTGACTAAAGAAGAAAAAACATGCCTTGACACTTGACGAAGAGAGAAAGTATTCTAAATATGTAGGCTTCTACGATAGCAGTTTGTTGTAAACAATGTTTTTTGTTGTTACATCTGCGCCATGCAGTCATTCCGTTTTAGTGGGCAAACAAACATTTTTCATTTCTCCAGCCCTACTCAAAGCAACATAAAGTTGACGATGTGCAAATAAATGATCCTGAAGGTCCACTCCGACGATATCCGGAATGGCTTTAAGATTTATTGATAGTTAACGCGTTGCTAGTCCGACCGGAAACTGTCGCCTCGTGATCTGAAGTCCTTTTTTGCCAGCTGATAGTTTGCAAGGAGTGCGTGCAAAACGACCCATTTGAGACTCGGGGCGGATACCTTTGAGACTTGCCCTATTCATTCACCAAACAATGTCCCATCTTTTCCCAAAGTTTCATGTCCCCAAAAAATTTTGGGGCGAAGTAGCGGGGGGTCAAAGTTGAAAATCCGCGATATTCGCGAACTTTTTACTCAAAAACTACTAAATATTTCGAAACACCGTTTAAATGAGCGTTTTCAGCTTGAAAACAGCTTTCAGAAAATGTATAATATCATAAGGTTTTGTCAACTTTAAACTCGAGTTATCGCCTCCGAAGCGCCGGAACGCTAGAAATGACCCGCTTTTTTTTCAAGTTCGGGCGATTACCAAAATAGCCCATTTTTAATTTTTTTGAAAAGCTGATATGTTGTTCCTGACTCTCTGTAGCCCCTCTAGCTCTTTACCGCATGCTGGGGAAATGTTTCGGTCGCGAGTTATAAGAGCGGAAAGGAACGAGGGTCAGGAAAATCGGCTATTTTAGACTGCGCGCGGCGACGGACCAGGAGACATGTGGCAACAATGTGTGTTCGGCTGAGGAGTGTGATTCGCAGAACTGAGTGAGACGGGACGTTTTCCTTCCTATCATCGCTGCGCGCAGTTTTAAAATAGCCGATTTTCCCCAAATTTTCTTTTAAATCGGCCCGAACATGAAAAAAATGGGGTCTTTTTGAGCGTTCCGTCGCTTCGGAGCCGATAACTCGAGCTGAAGTTGACTAAACCCTATGATATTATACATTTACTGAAAGCTCTCGTCACGCTAAAAACGCTCGTTTAAACCGTGTTTTTCAAAATTTCTTGGTTTTCGAGTAATTTGATCGCGAAAATTTTGCCGGTTATTAACTTTGACTTCCCCTCCCCGCGTCTCCCCAAAATTTTTGGAAGGCTTGAAACTTTGGGAAAAGATGGGGCGTTGTTTGGCGAATGACTCGGGCAAGTCTCAAAGGTATCCACCCCGAGCCCGAAATGGCCCGTTTCATTTACGTACTCCTTTACACAGGGTACTAAACATGTTTTTTACACATTTTCTGGACTTGAAACTTCCAGGAAAAATTTTAACACTCTACTTATAAAAATATTTCTATCAATAACCAACCTGTCTTCAAAATTTAAATTTCTAATCACAACACACATGGTCCCAGTTTTAACTTCAATTTCATGATCAGAAGGGCCAGGTTCCAGACAGGGACTGGTAGCGGCTACCTGGCCGCAAGCATCCAGCCCGGATACGGGATTCCGGCTACTAAGCTATGCTCAAGGCTCCTGGATCTCGGGGCATGCGCATAGTATGCTATGCTGGTAGGTCGAAGACTTCGATCCTCAGTTTACAGATCCCGAGATACTTAGGTAGCCGGCTAGACGGTGACCCGACGGATCTCGGCATCCGCATAGTAGCTGGATCCTGTGGCAGCCCTCGAGAGTAGGATACGTCGAAATTCGGTCCGACGATCACCCTGGAAATCTCCGGCGACGGACAATGGAGACAATGCCCTCAATGCGAGCGCTTCAGTGGAAGTTCTGCGAACTGTGGCGGCCAATCTCGGTGCACTCAGTAGCCGTCTAGTAGCATATACATGGTGGATATTAGTATCTTAGCGTATCAATGTAGCTGTCCACCCTAGTATGCTGGGATCCTTTGCAGCGAGGGATGCTAGCATACCTAGAGATCCGGCTACCAACGTATACTGGCATATGCGGCTACTTGGGCATCCGGCATGCCGCATATGTAGGGATGCCGCGGCATCCCTACATATGCGGCATCTCGACGTATGCCGGCAGTCAACCTCCGCTATCAGTCCCTGGTTCCAGAGAGTGCTTGAGAACTCGAGAACGCTATTCAAGCGAGCGAGCAAGCGAAGCGTCTGACAGGATGTACAAAGGATGTCTAGGAGATGACTCTCTGACTTGGTCTGCTCTCGATCACCTGGGCAAATTTTGTTCCTCTGTGGACTGCACGAGTGTAAGTCTGCAAAGTGAGCTCCGTAGCTCTGCCCAGTCATCATAGATACCGACTGGAGGGGCCGCGCGGCCGCACGCTCGCTCGAATAATATTGCCCCTCTCACAGTCAAATATTTTCAGAGAGTCTTCGAGGTTTTTTAGTAGATATACAAAAGAGAGAAGTTATGGTGGCCCGAAATTCGGTAACATGAAACACAATAAAACAGTGGGAAACAAGGCTAAAATTACAAAAATAACTGCGGGGCGTTTGCAACCCAAGCCATTATCAATTGTTAAAACAAACAGAACATTGAAAACAATGCTAAAAAACCCACTACATTTAAAAACCCGTGAGATCAGCCGCGACGAAATTTAGGACTGATAAGATGTAAACAACCTCAAGAAGCAACTTTGACCAGGACCAGTCAAGTCTTCATTGTTTCTTGGTGAGGGTTGACTGTTCTTGGTCAACATTGCTTCTTGAGGTTGTTTATGTATTATCAGTCCTAATTATGGTCGGGGCTGATCACACGGCTTTTTAAATGTAATGGTTTCTGAAGCCTTGTTTTGAATTTTGTATTTGTTTTAGCAGTTGATAATGGCTTGGGTCGCACAGTGGGAAAACAATCAATCTAGCGCCAAAAAAGTCTTGAAGCTCGGGGCGTTCACTTTCCCATTCGTTTTTCACTAAGTCGGTCTTATACATCTACCTAAACACAACAGACAGCATAATGCGCCGATTTTTTGTAAATTTAAGAGGTATTGAGCTAAATTTAGTAGACAAATCAGCTGTAATTCACATTCCTTGAGACTGTGTTTCCGTTTGTGTGCCCAAGTGCAAGTATTTCAGGTGGAAGTTCTGAGAGAGAATGAATGTAATATGCAACTTATTTTTAAACATTGAATGGATGCAAATTTCATATTAATTAGCATATCTAATTACTTAAAAGGTGAAGAAAAATTGCTTGAAATTTTAAATTTCCAAAGAAATGACAGTCATACAGTGGAACAGTTATACCTAATCCATGGATAAGGACAAGGAATGAATGTCGGTAATCCACAGCTCATTACTATCGATGTTGATGGATAAGAATGTTATATCAGTCGGCAAGCATTTAATAATAAGAGCCAACGAGGAGGAGAAAAATACTTGAAATTTTAAATTTCAAAATTAACCGTCGAACAATGGAATAGCTTTAACTAATCCATGGATATTTACACGTTCTGATTTTTCTCTATTTCTTGTTAATTTAACAATTAAATTGTGAACATTTATTTTATCATAAAATCAACTTGGAAATTTGATCGTTTAAATCCATGTCATCATTTTATTGACACACTTAATTTTCATGAAAGGAAAGTAAAGTATTTCCATTACTCGAAAATTTTGGCAATTCCTTTCGCTCAATGCTTCTGATGTTTCTTCTCTGAAAACTTAATGTGAAGTGAGACCATTTTTGAAGAGCTGCAATGAGAATTTACATTCTTGCAACTATTAGGTAATTTAGATAATATCATAGCAATCAGTAGATAGGAAAATAATAGGACCTACTATTCAAGAAATTAAAATCAGTCTTTAATAATAAATTCACACCAGGAGCATTTGAGGACTTATATGTAACAACAACGGTCGCTGACATCCGCCATTTTTAGGGCAAACGCTTTTTTCAAATTCTGGAACCCTCAAGAATGCCTGTGCAAAGCTTCAGACTTCCAGGATAATTTTTCAGCGAGATATGAACTGAAAACCATGTTAATTCTAAAATCAGTGGATGTGAGAATCCACTGTTCTCCCCCGCCGCCGCGGCAGGACACGGTAGAGATTCGAATCCACTTGCGATAACTGCCCGTGCACCGACATACGTATCGGGACCGTTTCGCCAGAATTGTTGATTTTTTAACTGATTTTATAATTTGTTCCTTATTTTTGTTCTAGAAGTTACAAACGGTCTAGTTTTTTGTTCAAATGTATTAAATGACTCAGCATTGACTTACTTTTGGTTCATTTCAATCATTTCACCAACCTTAACCCTCCTGAGAACTTTGTTTCATGCATAAAAAACGTTTTTAGTAAAAACAGCAGATGTCACATTTTTTTCAAATCGCTGTTACTCCTGCAATTTTTCACTTACATAGATCGCAAAACGTGTATATTTTACAGGAAGGGTTGCTCTTTATGATAATCTTTATAAGAATCCTCTCGGTTCTACGGGCAGCTAAGTGTAAGGCTTCGAAAACTTCAAATGCGATTTTCTCACAATGTGAAAACTCGACATCCACTATTGTTACAGATAAGTCCTCATTTGGAAACACAAAAAAAAATATAACAAAGCACACAGATTTTTACGTACAAAAGATCAATACTTCCCAATGTATGCTTTGAATGAACATTTTTTTAACTAAGTCAGTTCAGTCAATCTATACCAAAAACAAGAAACCTTGCAAAATTCTAAGAAAATGTTTTTGTCATATGTTTCCTTCTAGTTTTTTTGTGCTGAATCCGTAACACTGAACTTTGCTGCCTTCAACTTTTTTTGAAAGCCACTATTTTGAAAATACATCGCCAAATCTCAATTTTTGTCTAAACGTCATTTAGGACTCATTCCCTGAGCGTCGAACAACAAAGATGCAAATAGCGGAAACACTCCTATAATGAAGAAAACATTTCCAAAATCGGTTGGCCTAAGCATACTCTTTGATAAGCTCAAATGATGGTGCAGGTGCTTTTCAACTCTTTTTCTCTCCCAAGTTTGAAAACATTTAGCCCATGAAAAGTGCCCCATTATTAAAAGGTAAGGTCACTAGGTGATGAGGAAAGAGGATCAAGGACATATGGTTATATTTTTATATTTTGAAACCAAGCATACTGTAAGATAGCATTTTGTTGGCTAAAAATGCAATAAACATTATTTTGTGCACTCTCAAAATTGGTGAAAGGGGAGGCTAGGTGTCGGAGAAGGGATGCCAAAACGTGTGAAATCTCTAATTATTGTATTTCTCAGCAAGATTCAATGCCTAGCAGCAAAATTATTCTTTAAGAACCCAAATTACAGCCCTTGTAAGTAGGCAGTTCTGTAATCTAGTGTGACCGCCGATTCCGGTCGGTAAGAGTCTCCGACTTCAAGTGTTGCTAACTTCTGTACAATCACTTGCCAAAAAACCAAGAGACTCACTAGTTGCATTTTTGTCTTCTTATATTGGACTACATTTTACGTTTTGGAACTACAATTTCTAGCTCAGTTTAGAGACAATGTACCATTGGTATTCCTATGCACATGAGTGTTTTTACGGGTGAGGCAGAAATTTTAGGTCCAAATTGCAAAGTATCCAATTTCTGCTTTCATAAGGGACACCCTACTAAACATAGGCTTTGTTATGTTCACATAGAGACATCAGTAAAATAAAACTTCTTACTCTTTTTTTCTCCGCGTTCTTGAGTTAAAGTAAATGAGAAACCACTTGGGTATTTTGGCTTGGACACACTATCAATTAGAATGTAACCAGCCTTCATTACTGTCTGCAATTTTTAATGCAATTCAGATGCATGCAACTTTGATGAGTTTATAGTTTGAAAAGAAAATAACAATTGACTCAACTGATGTGTTGTATTTTGGACCGCGTTGACAGACCACACATGTATAACCCTGAGTTTGATGTACTTGGTTACATTTGGATATCATCACTAGAATGCAAGGTTGCTGGAATAGTTGAAAGAGTTCCAACTGCGAGCAGCCAAAATGTAGACTTAACACTTTACGCCCGACCGCCACATTTGATTTCAGATAGCCATTGGTTGCCATCACACGATATCAATTGTTGGCAGAACACAAACGAAGCCTGGAATATGATCCGAGCTTCTTTCGAAATTATGAGGCATGGACGAACTTTTTTGAGGCCAACAATACTCTAATCCCAAAAATTTAACACTTTGGTAGTCCCTGCTACATGCAAATTCTCTCGTACAGAAGAAAGTTAAAACTTCTTTTTTCTTCATCTATACTTGTAAGATTTCAAGATAGTCTTAAGACTTAATATGATCTATGGGCTTATTTTTGAATATTGTTTACTCACTTCTATGTAGGCTCGAGCAGCTGCTTGAAGACTTGCACAACCTTGATTATCAGCAAACACGCAAATTCCAATACAATTGGAAGGATGCAATTGTTTCGTTAGAAAACGACAGCAGGTTTCAACCACACTATTCAATTGTAAGAGGCTCGCTGTGCTCAGAAGGGTTTCAACACTTTCCTCTTGTAATTCAATGTGTCCTAGAGTTGAATAATTTGTTCAAGAACTTATTAGTCTGGGTGCAAATGTGAACGTAGTTTACTAATTACCTACCAATGATCACCTCTGCGTTTTGGACCACTTCCTACCGATTAGCTACATGTTCACAGAAGACCTACATGCCAGGCATAGCCCCGAACTAGTTGGACAACACGAGGTATGGTCAAAAAGTTCCCGGACTGGTGTAGCCCTGGGCTGAAAAATAATCCAAACGAGCTCAACTTAGGCTCGTATGAAAGCTTATACTCTCATATAAACAATCCTTTTTATTTTTGAAAAAATATCAATTGCTTTTCGCACAGCGTCAATTTTACGGAGACGTGTTTGCGTCGCGTGGCGATTTCCACAACTTAGAACGTTTTCGGCGGACTTTCTCGCGGAACCGACTAGGCACATCGCAATAAAAATCAGCATCAACTCGTATACCAGGAGGGACAAATTCATGGTGCAGAATCCCATTCACATCAAAAAACACGATGACCATGCTTTTGACTTTGGACTTTTTTTTTTCTTCTTTTTTTCTTTTTTTTCCCCTTTATTAAGTAATGATACATAATAGTAACAAGTTTAATATGGACTAATAAACATTAACTTTAAAATTATATTGATTTACTTAACAAAGACCCCGGAACCGCCTGGTGGCATTACATCGGGGGGGGGGGGGGGTTTGGCTGTTAAAGGGGTAGAATTATTAATCTTATTGCTAGAAGTCTTAAAAAATTATATCTTATCTTCTACTGTTTCTTTTATGTATCTATAGCCTAAGTTCCATTTTTCCCTACTCTCTAACATTAACTTTAATAAATTATGTGCATTAATATTTTGTTTCATTTCTAATTCTAACTTACCCCGATCAAAATTAAGATTACATAAAAAGAAAGCATGGTTTGGAGTGTCTATTTCGCCGCATACACAATTGGGAGAATCGATTAAATGTCTTTTATTTAAGTAACTGCCGAACGCACCATGTCCTGAAAGATACCGGGTCACATAAAAATCTGGTTGACCATGTTCACGATCCAGCCATTCGTCTAGATCATGTATAGTGGTTTTTATCCATTTATTGCCTTCCTCATTTAACCAAATCTCTCTCCATTTATCTCTAATTTCTTTTTCGACATTTAATTTATTTTCACCTCTGGCGACTCTAAGTTTCAATTCAATTAACAATTTAGCAGGGGAACTCCGGAAATAATGTCTTGGGCAAAGTTAGATACAGATTTGTATCCTGATATCAAAGTTCTCTTCAATGGCCGGATAGTTGATTCAATCAAGTTCAATGTTTTCTTCCAACAAGTAGCCGTGATCCATAAGGTTACACCATAAAAAAGAATTGATAACAGGGAATGAAAAATGATCTTACGTCTAAAGAATGTTGGGCCAAAATTATTAGGTAGTATTTGATTACAGTGATTGGCTGTTTTTTTAAGTTTATCACAGGTTAATTCTAAATGTTTACTGAAGTTTAAGTTTTTAGTCAGAAAGAAGCCGAGATATTTCATGATATTTTTTGTTTCAACTAATGTGTTGTCTATTTTTATTTTTACATTTATGTCTTTTGTGCTGTTAGATAAAATTAGGGCTTCAGTCTTAGTATCTTCTATAAATAATTTTTTCTTCTTTAGTTTTTTCTTCAGCTTTTTTGAAGTATTTTCTGATTCTATAAGTAAAGTTTCCTGGTTTTCGGTCTCAAAAGTTAATAATGTGTCGTCGGCATAAACATTCTTTTCGACGCCCGAACCAAGTCTCATCCTTACAATTTCATCAAAGATTATCAGAAATATTAGGGGCCCCAGTATACTGCCTTGAGCGCCACCAGAATTGATCTTAATTTTAAATTCAGGAAAGACTAGGAATCTATTTGACAGATTTCATAATTCTAATTAGGTATGGAGGGACGTTTCTTTTATAAAGTGTACTTATAAAGTCTAACCAACTAATACTATTAAATACGTTTTTGATATCAAGTGAGACTAAACATAAAAGACCTCTTCTGCCAATCGGCTTCCTCATGTGATATTCTAGTACTCTTTTCACTGATTCCATAGCTGTGATAGTAGACCTGCCCTTGCGGAATCCGTGCTGTCTGGTATCAAAGGTGAAAGAATTGGAAAGTCTGGCCGCTATAATGTGTTCGAAGATCTTCGAAAGGGTGTTAATTAGGCAAATAGGTCTATATTTTTTTTGAGGATCACCGGGTTTTAGTTTAGGAAAGAGTATGAGTTTGGCCTCTCTCCAGTTATCGGGAAAGGACCCTGCTCTAAGTAAATTGTTACACATTTCAGTGAAAAGTTTTCACCCGCCGTCTCTCTCCAGATCACGTCTCCGTGGTCGGGAAAGAGTTTTTTAATTTGATCAAATAGTTCTTCTTTGGATAAAATAGAGTTGTCATATGAACGCGGATTTTTAAGGCGACGTCTAAAAATTTTATACCCTTTTCCCCAAATATCGGTGTCTAACTCATCTATAAGTTCTTTATGTTTTTTCTTTTTTGAATCAATTATTTTAGTACTAAGTTCTTTTTTGAGATTTTCCAATTCACTAAATTTGTCCAGGAGAGGAAGATTTTTTCTTTTCAATTCCATTATTTTTCGTCTTAATTTTTGACAGTTTTTCCTAATATTCCCTATTTCTTTTTTCCACCAATAGAGAGGGGTGCGTGGAGAGACTGTTGATTTTTTTATGAAATGGGCATCGGACGCTTCAGAAATAATTTTTTCACAGATTAAAGGGGTGAGTTTGGATTCAGCTGTGTAGATAGAGGTTACATTTTTTACTGTTTTTACAAAATCAGAAAGTTTGTCTTTATTAATGTACCAGCCATAATTATTTATGGGTAACTTGGTTTGTTTTTCAATATTAGTATCATTAAGTATGTTCACTAAGACGCATCTATGATCTGAGAGGGTGTAAGAGTCGAGAATTTCTATTTTAATTTTGTCACTTAGATCACCACTGGATAATACTAGGTCGGGGATCGATTGAAAACCTCTAGAATTTATAAATGTAGGCGTGAATCTTTCGTGATTATTGTGAATAGTTAGCTCATTTTCGAATATCCAGTCCTCAATAATATGACCTCTTGGATTGTATTTAATGCCCCCAGGCTGGTGATCTCCCGTTAAAGTCACCTAGGATTAGAAAAGGTCCATTAATTCTTTTTATCCGTGTTTCTAGAATGAACAGGGCTTTTTTCAATTCAATATTATTATCATTGGGAGAGAGATAAACTCCGACAATTGTTATTTTAGACCAGGTGAATAACACGTAAAAAGGACCAGCCTCCCAATTGAGGGTGGAGCCGGTGAGAAAAACGGGTAGAGCAGGCGGACACCCACAGATCAAGGCTAGAGTAGAGATTATCCCAGTTTGCTTTTGTAACATTTGGTTCAGTGAGGAAATAGCATCCGATTTTGCGATTTTCAACAATTTCTTTAAGCAAATCATGTGAGTGGGGTTTAGTATTGACGTTACCTAACAATATAGACATACCAATTCTCTCTTGACTTATATCAATATCGGAGTTCATGGAGTTATCAGATCCATTTTTATCCTTATTTTTACGAATTATATTTAAATTTTTGCTGGGCGGGTTTTTACTAACTATCACGTCGTTTTCTTCTACCTTTTTGAGGATAATCTTATCCTTATTTGTGATAAATACATCATTATCATCGCTATTGTTTTGACAGGACAAATCATTTTCGTTCTGCATATGCGCCGGTAATGGGGAATTATCATCTACATCAGAATTATCAGAATTATAAGCAACAGACCATAATTGAGGAAGCGCGATGGGTCTAATGATTCTTCCGCAAGGCAATTTAAGAGGGGGTAATAACATGTCTTTACATTTTTTGCAATTTTTTGCTTTGACATAGTGTCTACACCAGATACAGTTTAGATCCGCATAATATCTGGGATCAAAACAAATAATACATTTAGAGATAGGGCGGGTGTGTTGACATATAAGTTCAGTGTCACTTGTGACATTATGAGGGTCAATCTGATTAGATTCTATATCAAGATCGAGCATCTCAAATCGATTATTGGAGCAAGAATTCATACTTGATTTTGTTGAGAAAGGTCAGGATTGTTTACATAGCTAACTACCTGTGTACCATTACCGTGTGGAGATGCTAAGGTGTGTCTTAACTGTTCAAAGAATATACTCTCATGATCTTCATAACGTCTACACTTCTGTTCTAGGGCTTTGAGATAAATAGGGCATTTAGGACTGGTGGGGAGGTGTTCTAGATTTTCTTTAATTTTGTGTCTGACACAGTTGATACATTTTGCATGTTCTTCCTTACATTCGGCTATTTTGTGATTGTTTTTCCCACATTTGAGGCACAACACTTCATTGACACATATTTTTGTTCCGTGGTAGAATTTTAGGTTCAGCTTTAGCAAAACCAAAGGTGCTTAAGTAAAAGTTTCTTTGAATTAGGACATCTTCAAGCAAGGGTGATTCGAATCTCATGTAGACTATATTTTTGGGGGTACTGAAATTATTCCTTAAATTGATGGTTCTGAAAATATGAGTTTTCTTTTGAATATTTTTGAGAGTATACTTATTATTGAGTTCGGTATAAATTTCCTTGAGGATTTGAGATTCGGACATATTGGCTGGGATAGGACCGAAACTTACAACTTCTGATGGATATGTGGCTTTGACATTAACTGATTTGGATTTAAGACAATTTTTCAGTGCGCTTTCTAATTTTCCTCTATCATCTGTTATAGCTCTGATTACATAGCCCTTATCCTTATTTAATTTTACCGAAAAAACTTTCCCTAAGTTAGGTGGAATTTCTTTGTGAATCATATCAAATAGTTGTTGTTCGTCTACAGTTTTTCCGGTAACAGTAGATTCTAAAAGTGTGGTGACTTCTTTAGAGACTCTATTGACAACTCCACAAGTGAGATTTTGCTTGTTTTTCTTGAGCTGTTCGCTATAACTTAGTTTTTCATTTAGTGCAGGGAAGTCATTGCTTTTCTTATCTAATTTACTTATGGTTTGCTGAACATTTGTTAATTTGTTGTTGAACTCTGACATATTTTCTGCAAATTTTGATCTTAAGGATTCTAATTCTGTTTGGGCTTTCTGATATTTGTTTCTCCGAAAATCTATTTGTTCTTTAAACTGATTCTCGCTTGTTACAAAAGATAACCTTAATGCTAATAAAATTTGTTGTAGGACTGGCCAAGAAAATTCACTGGGAGTAACAATGTGTCCAAAAAGAGATTTGATGGTGAAATCCGGAGATTTTGATTCGTCAGCAGGTTTTTGAGCGTTTTGATCAGTCTCATTTGGTTTAGATTCGCGATCCTGGGTTTCTTCTTTCTTTTTTTCTGGGTTCTTGGTGCTTCTGGTTCCTGAAGTACTTCTGTCACTGGATGTGGAGGGTGTCCTTTTGTTTCTTCCTCTAGTACTGCTTCTTCCTCTTGAGCTGCTTTTTGTGGCCTTTTTTGTGAGAGCAATGGAACTCTTAGGTACAAGGAAGACATCATCCGAGTCCGAATCAGCTTTATGTGGATCAGTTTTGTCCGCTTCCTTTTGTTTCCTTTCCTTTGGTTTTTCGGGAAGGGTAGTAGATACTAGTGCCGGTTTTTTGTTTCCAGTGTTGCTCTTGTGGGACTCTATGTCGCTGATTGGGGAGTTCGGGTCTTCATTTCTGGTTCTTTTCAAAGATGCTTCTGTATAGTCCATCTTGTCATCTTTCTCATCAGAACCATCATTGTTTGTGTTTTTATTTTCGATCTCAATCAACGTAGGATTAGGGTTGCTCTGTGATTGGGATGCGGAGTGTTCAGGGTTATCGGGAATTGGAGTGGAGGTTCTTGAGGGTTCTGATTTCTCTTTAGATTTGTTCTTGTCCGAAATCTTGGGAGAACTAAGGGAGTAATGTTTTTCCCGGATGCAATCAGTTTTATGACAGTCCGTGACATTGTGAACCGTGCATTTGCGCTGTTCGCAATGAACCCGGTCATGTTGTATGCAGGGCTTCATTGCAGCTATAAGATAAGTTCGCCGGTATCAGTGAAACGGCGGGACGGCGGCGCGCGGCGGCGTGACGAGCGCCGAAAGGCCGTTCCGCGTCGAAGTTTTAGAGTGCTGATATTGTCGCTAGACTAATGCCGCTGGCCGGTGCGGTGAGAGGAAGGAAAACTAAATAATCTTAGTGACGATCTCAATCTTAGATTATTATCAGTCCATTGTTGCCGAGTTTCAGTCCAAGAGCGCATGCGCGAAAACAGAAAAGTTGTGCGTGAGTGGCCCAAGCTGGCAAAAATTACGATTGCGCAACACTTTAGGCCACTTCACAGAACTTGAACACGACACAGAAACTGAGTCCCTAGGGACTGCCAAGGTTCGAAAAGGTCTCTAGGAGGAAGCTCCTTTCAAAGCTGCATCGATTGATGCCAAACACTGGTTTTAAAAGACACTTTAAACAAGGTTTAGAGGTTGATAAACTGGAGCAGAGCAAAACACGACTACACGGCTCGAGAGCGCAGTTGCCAACCCCTGACTTTGGACTTGGACTGTCGCGCTTTTTTGGGACGAGGATCCCCCGGTGTTAAGCCATTGAGAAGATTGCTGCTTTGTCTCCAGATCATACCCGTGTTACCAGCTCTCATCACCAGTAAAGGTTCGGAGAATGAAGGTAGGGTCCACACAAGTTTAACACAAAGATCTGTGCACGCTGTCACTCGTTGGTCCTTTTGGTCATCCGTAAGCAAACGAGGAACAAATTTTGCGGCGATGCGACGCAAGTTCAGATGGCCGTGCATAATTTCAATGACAGATCCGTAGGACAAATTCTAATCAAAGGCAATGTTCCTCGCTGGAGTCCCAGCATCTGCTTTGATCACCTCAAGCACTTTTTCCACGTTTAAATCGTTCACAGAAGTTGCAGGTCGACCTAGTCTTTCATCATTCTCCACTGAGGTTCTCCCTTCCAAAAAACGCTGGTGCTATTCAAAACATTGGGTTTGGCCTATCGCGTTTTCACCATACGCTTCCCTGAGAAGATCGAACGTATCCTTCGAGTTTTTTTTTAAAAGCACACAAAATACCAACTCTTTGCTCAATTCTTAGCAAAAACATGTTCACAAAAATCAAAAACACAGACCGCACAACGCACAGAAACACCGAACTCACTTCATCGCCTTAAAAATCGAATTGAACTCGAAAAATTGCATCTTGATGCGTTCCAAAAGACACATTTCAGGTAAACAATAGTGGGTTATCTTGTGCAAGTACACCAGAGGTAGGATTGACTCAAGTCAGCGTGATCGCTGGATGCACCTGTCTTCTCAGCCACCTCAAAGTTGGGAGTGGATGTTGGTCATTTCTCGTTCGCAGACAAAATCGCCGCACGGCGCAAACACGTCTCCGAAACATTGACGCTGTGCGAAAGCTAATTGATATTTTTCCAAAAACTAAAAAGAGGTAGACTCGTAAGAGTATAAGCTTTCATACGAGCCTAAATTTAGCTCGTTTGGACCATTTTTCAGCCCAGGGCGGCACCAGTCCGGGAACTTTTTGACCACACCTCGTAACTTCGTGGCTGTTCTTCCAAAATTTTCTCCTCGAATTTTCATTGAAACGAACAGGATATACGCATACCTTTAAGGCATTCTACTCACAACCTACAACTGACGTATTTTCAGCAGTACATGACCGACATGGAATTATTACAGCATTTCAAGAAATCTCGCCAAAATGATGTCGAGCTGCTACAAGCTAAGTAATTAAGAGAAGTACACCTTGCCTCCAAACAGTAGGGTGGCATTTTGAGCAATTGCTACTTTTTTTTATTGCTTTTAACTGAATAGTTAAAATAAAGTGAGGTAATTCTGAATTTTTTTCATGGGTTAAAAGTTTGAAAGTGTTGTTAATGTTTCTAAAAAGTTCGTTAATTCGTTGCAAAGAGTTTAAATGTTAATCAATAGAGAGGGTTGGAGCGCATTACCGCTCACTCGGGAACTTTGATTTTTCAAGCACTCAACTCCGCAAGAGTAAAATTCGCTAAATATTTTCGAAAAATCCGTGTTTTCCAATTTCCCTGACGACACGAATATCGCTTGCAAAATAAAATTCCACGACATGCCGAATTTTGGCGGATTCCCTGACGTTTTCCTTGACTTCGAGGACAAAAAATAAGTCCTGTAACGTTTCCCAGTTTTCCCGATCGCTAGAGACCCTAATAATGATTAATGGACGCGGGAGGAGGGCACATACGAGAGACATGGTCCGTAGAAAAGTGAGGCTCTCACGCGGCGCTCCCGGCGGGCGCTTGGTGAACCATTTCCAGCGCGGAGAGCTCCCTGGCGGAGAACTTCGTACATTGCAAATTTCGGGACCACTATCACCGAGCTCCAATGCACAGTAGTGGGGCGGATTAGGAAGAGATACCCTCCAAAAAAACATCGAAAATGCTGAGTTGAACCTGATTTTAACCTATTTTTAAATGCAAATACCTCCAATAGTAACAAAGAGTTGCTAAAGTTCTTTTGCAGGATTGAAGGTGCGTGTCCAAAGGTTGAGGAAACGTTAACTACCCAGAAGGATATCCTCAGTTATTGAGAAAACAACATCTAAAGTTGACAACTTAAATACCCAAAGTACTGTTTATGGGACAGTCCCTTTTCGACCGAATTAACCTCCACCTCAGACCCATCAATTTAGGATGTCCCGAAAAAAGTTCTACCCTCAGAAAGTTACGTTTTCTGGTTGTAGAAGTAAATTTTTTTTTAGAATAGAAGTTTACTTTACTTTACCCTTCCAGGTTTATAAAGTTACAGAGATAATATATACATTTTACAGAATTTTCTAACACTTAAAATTTACATTAATTTACTACCAACTTATGCAAAGATGTCGATGAAAATTGCTTTAGAGGTTTCAGTGTTTAAAATTTTGGTAAAAATTAATAGTTACATATAAAATCTAAAATTAAAAGAATGTTAAATACTCAGTGCAAAGGTTATACATATTTAAATAGGATAGAGGGTAGATTCATTAGTGCGAATTGGACCCAACAGGGGACGTTGCAAATGGACCGTCTTTTGCAATTTGAAACTATAAATTCTGGCTCATCTGAAAAAACACTTATGTGCATAGGGAAACTAATGGCACATACGTTGTTTTCAAACCGGGCCAGAATTTATAGTTCCAGATTGCAAAGTGTAGTCCAATTGTTCATTTAACCCAAATGAGCTGATCTTCATGGCTGTTGCTAGGTATTTGTAAATTTCAGAAGTTTGTGCCTTGCTTGCGTTGTATTCAAGCAGTTGCTCTAGGTTTCTAGAGCATTTTCCCAGAAATTTACATCTAATACCGTTGTACATCGGGCAATCAAAGAGTAGGTGTGCAAGGCTCTCGGGCGTTTGCATGTTACAGATAGAGCAAAGTTCATTTAGGCAAATTTTATACAAGGATTGATGTACTTGAATAATTAAGAAGTCTTTGTTCCTTAATCTAATTTGACTGAAGAGCCTCTTCTCTTAAAAGTTACAATTGGAGTTGAGGTAGCTATTTCTATTGCAAGGCTGATTTGGAACAAGCAGTATAAAATTAGGAATAATTGATGATGCATTTGTTTTTCCTATATCCTGTGAACGTAACAATTCCTCTGTTTTTTGTAAATAACAATTAATTTTTTTCTTTATCTCGGAGGGCAATAAGTTTTCATCAAGTATATTTTCGCAGCCTACTTTACTGAAGAGAATTTTTAGTTGCAAAAACCAATTGAATTTTGGAACATTTACAACTCTGGAATCTAGTTGATGTGCATCACTCTGGCGAGTGATCACTGGGTCAACTCTCTAATTTTTGACACTAACAAAACTCTATATGAATTAGGTAAAATCCACAAAAACTTAGTCGTGGTACGGGCTGACGATATCAAATACAAATACTATAGTACAGATCTATTGCATCTTAATCAAATTGGCAAACAAATAGTAGCTAGCCGCTTAATTAAAAGAATAAGTATGTCAAACCAATTGGAAGGTGTCTCCATTAATTTAAACTAGATCCTACTGACGTAACTGCTCAACTAGTAGTTGATAATAGGGAAACTCAAAATGTAAAACTCTCAGTACCCGATAATGTTGATGGGTGCAACAACACAATGATTCTACTGAATGTGCAAAGTCTTTTCAGCGTATATCAAGAGCTACAAGTATTGTTACATAATGTTAAGCCCGTGTATTTCTGTATAACGGAGCACTGGCTCCCCAAAAATTGCAAAATTTCCTTTGAGAATTACAGTATGCTAACATCCTATTACAGAGAGCCAGCCTCAAATGGGGGAACCTATGGCGGTGTTGCCATTTTTGTAAGAAGTGATATAGCTGAATTTTGTGAGGTAGTTAAAATTGATAATTTCTGCCAAGACAAAATCTCCGAAGCTGTTGCCATAAAAAATATAGTGGAAAAAATTACCATTCTAACTGTCTACAGATCAGATGGCAATGTACTGAATTTCACCGACAAACTAGACGAAATAATCGCAGGAATGTCAGGCAAAATTATTGTAGCTGGCGACTTTAATATTGACTTTTTAACAAACGAATGTAACAATCTAGAATCCTGTCTGTCATCACACAACCTTGTGAGGCATGTGCATGTACCCACTAGACAAAAAGCTTGTCTAGACAATGTATTAAGTAACGTGGAGTGTATTGAGACTAAGGTAGAAGATGAGGGTAAATACTCCGATCATAGCATGATTATCTTTAAGTTTGCTCTGGCGTAAAGCTTGTCGACTCTGCGAAATTTCTAGGGATTTTCTTAGACAACAAGCTATCATGGTCTGCCCATACTGAAGCACTATGCAAAAAATTAGCAACCACATCTTTTCAACTTAAAGTTCTTAGAAGTCTAGTTAGCCAGAAAGTTCTTAAAGATGTATACTATGCACATGCATATTCTCATATTTCATCCTGTATAGCCGAATGGGGTAGTTCTAACAAACTGAATGACATTTTCATCTGGCAGAAAAAGATCATCAGAAGAATCTCTGGTCTAGGCAGAAATGAGTCATGCCAATCCAAGTTCAAAGAAATGAATCTACTAACGGTCCCAAGCATCTATATCTATCATGTGCTTAAATATGTTTTCCAAAACTTTGACGAATTCAAAACTTTCAACAATGTGCATTCTCATAACACTCGGAACAAGTCCAACATAAAACTTGAAAACGCAGTAGATCCCCTACTCAGAGAAGGGAGCAGAATGTATAATAAACTTCCCAAGCACATCAGGGAAGGAGATGGGAACAAATTATTGAAACTAAAAGTGTACTTAATTAATAATGAATTCTACTCTGTAGACGATTTCTTCGATCACAATGTAACAAATTAATGCATAGTGATTTAGATGTAATATTGTTAACATAAGATTTAAGTATCAAATTTATGTTAATGTGACGTGTACGATAACTGCCTGTGTCTATGTACAAAAAGTTGCAAAATAAATGCAAATAAATAAATAGTTCCTTTCGACGCTTTAAGCAAATTTTAGGGTACCTAGAGTCATCCATACTTTAAACCTTCACTAACCAATTCAGTGCATTTTTGATAACTTCTACTTCTAGTTTACATTTGCTAGTATCCATTCTAATGGCATAGTGGGGCGTGAATCTTTGCCATCTAAATACTGATTTAAAGAATCTGCTTTAAAACACTTCTATTTGATCACAATATCTAAGACCCCAAATTTCAGCGGCATACAAAAGTGAGACCGATGAAATCGAATGTCACAACATGTTTATTATCTCAAAAGATTCATTCTTTGACTTTGATAAGATTTCCTTAATGACACTGGCTGAGATTCTGGCACGACTAATTGCGTCATCCACTTGTTGTACAAATACACTGCTACTTACAAATTTAACACCTAGGTATACAGAGCTATTTCTAATATCAATTTCGTTGCCATTACAGTAAAACTTAGGTGTCCTGCCGGGGTTGCGCCCTTTGTTACAAATTAGAATTTTTCGTTTTTTGTGTTCACCACAAGGTCGTTATCAGTGCAATATTTTTGTAAAATTCTAAGCTTTTTGCAGACATCTACTTCGGATTCAGCAAGAATGACTAAATCGTCTGCGTACGCAAGAAGAAGTATGTCGACTGCAATTGAATCGAGGTATGCGAAAACGTCCGATGTCCATTTTTTTGGATTTTGAGTTTTTTGGCTTAACGTCATCTTCGAGGGTAGGCGCATCTATGTGTAGACGGATTTGACCTGTTTTTTGTTTTTTCGCCCCCATTTAGGGGGTCGAACCTCAAAAGTATGCGAAAACGTCCGATGTCCATTTACGAGGGTCATCCAATGAGGTTCCCTACCTCTTATCTTCCAAACGGAAAGAGATAAATCAAATCGGTAAAGAAGTTCTTATAAGGCATACTCTAAGCTTTAAAAGAAGCTCAAGTTTTTGAAAATTGGTCGAGGGGTTCGCGAGGAAACTTAATTTTACTGCGACAACTTCCTGTCGCCGCGCGCCCACCTTCGGAGTCTGGATGCGCGGAGAGTCGATTATTTCAGACTTGGGTTTTCGCCGCTAAGCATCATATCAAAAAGAAATTTGAAGGTTTTTATTGAGTAGACCTTACCTTACTTTTTGACGTAGTCTCCGCCTCTGTTTTGACATTTCTGGTGTCAATATTGCAGCTTCTTGATGCCTTCCGCGTAGAGGCTGGCTCTTGTCTTGGCACCGGAATCCGTCATTGACAGCGCTCTGTACTTCCGAATCATTCGGATTCCGCTTTCCACCGAGGAAGTTTTTCAGCTCAGTGAACAGACGAAAGTCACATGAGGCTGAATCGTAAGAGTACGGAAGATGGAGGGAAATTTTCTTATGCAAAGCAACTGATTCGGAAAAGTAGAGGGCTTGTCAATGACTGGTTTCGGTGCCAAGACAAGAGCCAGCTTCTACGCGGAAGGCATCAAGAAGCTGCAATATTGACACCAGAAATGTCAAAACAGAGGCAGGGACTTCGTCAAAAAGTAAGGTAAGGTCTACTCAATAAAAACCTTCAAATTTCTTTTTGATATGATGCTTAGCGGCGAAAACCCAAGTCTGAAATAATCGACTCTCCGCGCATCCAGACTCCGAAGGTGGGAGCGCGGCGACAGGAAGTTGTCGCAGTAAAATTAAGTTTCCTCGCGAACCCCTCGACCAATTTTCAAAAACTTGAGCTTCTTTTAAAGCTTAGAGTATGCCTTATAATAACCCTGCCGGAAAAGTACCAATTAAATCCCAAAAAGTACGGGATCTTTCGGCTCTCACTGAGTACTTGCCGAGTGAGTTTTTGCCATTTTACAATGAGCTGCAGGGTTGGCCAACTTCAGACGATGTTCCTAGCAGTGGCGATGAAAGCGAGGCAGAGACCGAGGCCGAAGATTGAGTAAATGAATAGTGAGGAATTTTATGTCATTTCATTTTTAAATTTATGAATTTTCTACATATTATGTATCTAATTAGTTTTTCACATTGAACTCATTACGGGGCCCACATCAAGAAGCCTTTATCAATCATACTTTTATCTGTAGTATCTATATTTTCTTGAAAGTTATACTTTTGTACCGTCTATCCCTGAAGTTTCTTTTTAATTATGTGATTTTAATCTTGAAAGTTCCTTTTTATTTTTATCATCTATACTGTATCGTGTATTTTTATTAAACTGACTACATTACGACTTTCTTTGAATATTTTCTTTGAGCCGATGACTTTAAATTCTGCGAAAACGGTACATGATAGCCCATGATTTTTGTTTAACAACCTGTATAAGTAATCGAAACTTTCCCAATCTTTTTTCAATTTTTAACTTGTTTAAGACGCATTTCAAAACCATTTTACTGACTGTAAATTTTTCATAGATGGAAAGTCATGATTAATGCTAAAGTTTCCGTCCGGTAAATGTATTACTCCAGTATTTGTCTTGTTCTTTCTCCTTAGCATGAGTTTTCCTGTTAAAAAGTTCACACTTTATTTTGTTTAACATCGATTCACCCTACTTTATATAATTACACTTGATTTTATGCATTCTAGGCAATCCTAGAGTAGAGCAAAAGAGTGGAGTAGTTGCGCGGACTGCACCGCCCCGGAAAATCCATTTTGAGACGGTAACTTTTGCAACGCTGGGGTGCCGTCTCGTTACGCTCTAAGGACAAGCTTGATACACGAATTTGTAGCATTTTGAATCTACTTTCATTTGAAAAGATCTACTTACTTTAAAGAATAGCTGAACACCAGTTACAAGCAAAAAACCATTAAAAAACGAAATTTTGAAAATTTTGGGCTATCTATGAGAACCCTGTAGTGACCGCAATTATCATCAGAAAAATTTCAAACCGGGTTAAGTAAGACCGAATTTTTATCTGCTTTCATGTGAGATCCACAAACTCTGTCTTAAAATCAACAGCTTTGGCGATAATAGCCGTAAAACGAGAGAATAACCTATTTTTGACCGTTTTTTTTTATCGGGGGGGGGGGGGGGCTTGGAGGGGTCCCCATGATTGTTCGAGGGGACAATTTTGGATTCTCGTTAAGGTCCCCCTATAGATGAGAAATTAAATGAGAAAAAAGTTCTGCTCCCAAAACATGCGATGGTAGCCAAAAAACGAGAGAAAATAATCGATTTTTGACAGTTGTTTCGATTATAGAGGGGTTTTCGGGGGGGTCCCCATGATTGGTGGAGGGGGCAAATTTGGATTCTCGTTAAGAACTCTCTATAGATGAGAAATTATATGAGAAAAAAATTTCTGCTCTCAAAACGTGCGCTAGTAGCAGAACAACGAGAGAAAATAACCAATTTCTGACTGTTTTTTTGATGTTGGGGGTTTTCGGGGGGGTTCCCATGATTTGTTGAGGGGGCAAATTTGGATTCTCGTTCAGGACCCTCTGAAGATGAATAATTTCACCCTACTTCATATGATTCTAATCGATTTCATGCATTCTAGGCAATCCTGAACACATATCTTGAGGGGCAATCTCAAAGTATGCGAAAACGTCCGATGTCCATTATTTTTCTTCTTCCGCCGTCACGTAACTTTCACTGAAGCCTCGAAGAAAAGAGAAATATTTTTTTTTTGTGTTACTGGAGGTCTGACATTATGTTTTACTCTAGTTTAAAGGTTTTTGGGCAGATTTTTGCAATTTATGCGAAAACGTCCGATGTCCAAAGCCCTTTTTTTACAATTACTCAGCACTGAATGGGAGTTGGAATGGGACACACTTGTGTGCCTTTTCTACAACCCTTTACTAAGAAACACATGCCTTGATTTTCTTCAAAACGCCGATTCTAAAGGCCTCCACAGTTTTTTGCGGTTTACCAAAAGTTGATTTTTTGGACATCGGACGTTTTCGCATACCTCGATTCAATTGTGATGTTTATTCGTCGCACATGTTTTCCAAGCTCGAGGTTATAGAAGTGTTTCATTTGGTTCGAAAACTCTTTTGACAAAGTTTCAGATTTTTGGTAAAGTTTAAGTGCTGCCGCATCTCTTATTTGGGGGCGATTTGATGATTTTTTTTATTGACGAAGCAGTCACGCTAGAGCCCCGAAAATCTGAGATAGTAGCCTCCTATCACATTAATTTGGATATAAATTAAACATTTGGGCGTGCGAGACAGGGCAGTAAAGGCATGTATTACAAATTCGGAAACTTGACCGAAAACGCTTCTCAGGCGCAGATAGGATACAAATCAGCGAGTTGACTAATTTTTTAAAGTTCGAAGGAATATTGCTATCGTCGTAAAAATTTAAGGTAGTTGACCTCTGATAGACTACTTTTGATACAAATTACATATTTAAGCGAGGAGACCGCGGAAAATTTTTTAAAAATTCGGAAACTTGACCGAAAACACTGTTTTGACGCAAACATGTATTTCAGTGAAAATTGATTACTTTTTTAATTTTCGGAGAAATATTGCTGGCGTTGTACGGTCTGAAGGTAGTCGACTTCTAATAGCATATTTTTGGTCTCCGAGACAGAAAATTTACGCGTTGTCAAGGGACATTACCCGAAGAGAATTATTGCGAAACGCACACTGCAAACTATAATGTCGGAAACTCAACTATCTATTTCTGGAACAAAAACTATTATTTTTTGTCAAAACTTCACGTCTCGAGAGCGCCCGTACGTCCTCCCGACATCATAGCTTGCAGTGTGTGTTTCGCAATAATTCTCTTCGGGTAATGTCCCTTGACAACGCGTAAATTTTCTGTCTCTGAGACCAAAAATATGCTATTAGAAGTCGACTACCTTCAGACCGTACAACGCCAGCAATATTTCTCCGAAAATTAAAAAAGTAATCAATTTTCACTGAAATACATGTTTGCGTCAAAACAGTGTTTTCGGTCAAGTTTCCGAATTTTTAAAAAATTTTCCGCGGTCTCCTCGCTTAAATATGTAATTTGTATCAAAAGTAGTCTATCAGAGGTCAACTACCTTAAATTTTTACGACGATAGCAATATTCCTTCGAACTTTAAAAAATTAGTCAACTCGCTGATTTGTATCCTATCTGCGCCTGAGAAGCGTTTTCGGTCAAGTTTCCGAATTTGTAAAACATGCCTTTACTGCCCTGTCTCGCACGCCCAAATGTTTAATTTATATCCAAATTAATGTGATAGGAGGCTACTATCTCAGATTTTCGGGGCTCTAGCGTGACTGCTTCGTCAATAAAAAAAATCATCAAATCGCCAAAAACCTCAATTATCGAGATCGCAAATTTCCCAAATAAGCGATGCAGCAGCACTTAAACTTTACCCATAAATCTGAAACTTGGCCAAAAGTGTTTTCTAACCAAATGGAACACTTTTTCAACCAGAAAACGTAACTTTTCGAGGGCCGAACTTTTTTTGGGACACCCTATTGCACAAGCTACTGAAAAACTTATAACTTACATGCACGCAGGAAAAAGGTATAAATATACAAATAAAGTATACATCTATTGGGTCAGAGCTGGGGGCCGGGCAGCTCCCATAGTTTAACCCTCTTGAGGCGTCTCAAAAACGGTGAGTCATATGGAAAATACGTATACCACCTTTTTAATAGGAAATTTTATAAACATTATTATTGCACCGAAGTAGTTTGACGAAAAAATTACTTTTTTACCGACTTGTGGGACAAAAACCGAAAAAATAGCTATTTTAGGCCTAAAAATCCAAGATGGCGGCTAATGCTTCACTTCAGGAATGGTGCAAAATTAACCCTTCTCTGCGGACTTCATAATAAGTCTTTTAAAAAAATTTCCAGCTTTCCAGCATTTAATTCAATATTACCCCCCATATGGAGCTATGGTGCCAAACCATCATTAAATCGTCAAAAATCTCAATTATCGGGATCGCAAATTTCCCAATTATGCGATGCGGCAGCACTTAAACTTTACCAAAAAATCTGAAACTTGGTCAAAAGTGTTTTCTAACCAAATGGAACACTTCTATAACCAGAAAACGTAACTTTTTGAGGGACGAACTTTTTTTGGGACACCCTACCCATCATAAATGGGTCTTTGGAAGAAAATAAAAAGAAAATTTACTCTTGTGACAGAAACATTGTCCTGATCACGAATGTCACGATAGTATTCGGAAAAAAATTTGAAAGTCAATTTTTCATTTTTGTCAATGGGATTCCGCACTATGCGCGCTCGAATGCAATTAGTGCTGGCGTGGGATCGAAGCTCGATTATTTCCACCTATGTTTTTTTAGACTATAAAAACCCAAATTCATGATTTTTGGTCAAAATAAGTCACAAAACTTTTTTTTAATACTAATTTCAATTTAAAAATTGTTGGTTAAATTAGCGACTTTTACTGACTTAGCTATTCGGTTAGGTTGGGCTTGGTCATTGACTCTTCAATAAACTCGCGACACTCTGTTAGATAGACAACTTCATGTTAAATTAGTGTTTTCTCTTATTTTGTTTTTTAAAATTTCGACTTCTGAAATTATAATTCGACTAATCGTGTGACGTAATTAGTGAATACCCACCCCTAGAAGAAGCATAATAATGAAAGGCGGATCGTCCGCCTCCCCTGTGCTCCGTCCTCCTTGAGCTTCACTTTTCTAAGGCTCATGTCTCCCGTGTAGGGTAATCGTGGGGGGGGGGGGGGTTGTCAATTTGAGGTTATGTTCAACTGTTTCAATCCAATACGATACAATCAATACAGACTGTGATGTGGCATTAAAAGTGTCTATGGCGCATGCGTGTAAAGTGACGTCACAGCCTCAGCTGGCACGCCACTTGCAAGCAAAGACATTGAATCACGTAGACCATACATTCTGTATTATGGAGGACGTTAAAACTTCAAAAAAACCGGAGCTCCGCGCCGTTTTGGGGGAGCGGAGCCCCTCCAAACCCCCTCGGGACGCGCGCTTATCGCGCGTCTTTTCAGTCGTTTCTCCTATTTGAGTGAGCCTTGCATCCACTGCGGGTAGGAAAGTGTATTTCCCGAAGTGGGCGCAAGAGTCTTGGAATTTACCGATATTTTTAATTTTTCTAGCCATTTTTTTTTAATTTTGAAAATAGTTGTATGGTTAAACGGGTGAGATGTAAAGCAAATTTTATTTGAGGTTCCCAACCTCTTTGAGAAGCTCCGCCACGGTTCGTCTTATTAATCACCAACGCTATTGGACACTATTGCTAACAAATTCGACCGATCAGATCAGTTGGTTTTCAATGGGTCCAAATATTTTTAGAGCCAACTCGCGGGGTGGTACCAAAATCACGAACCAACGTTGCGATTCGTTAGTCACTGAATTGGAAGTTCCGCACTCAAATAAAATGGTAGCTCGGATGTATGAGCGCCAAAGTAGTACCGAACCTCTTAATAAAATTCGCTTTTTGTTGGAAGACAGATCTCTTACCCTGACCCACCGAGCGACGAAAAGCTTGTCCAAAAACTTCCTCCCCCTGACCCACTGTGCGACGAACAATTTGTCCAAAATCTTCCTTTTCCTGACCCACTGAGGGAAGAAAAGCTTGTACAAAAACTTCCTCCATGGTGTCTAGTTTTCTTGGCAAAGCTCACTCCCTGATTTTCACTGATTTTCAGGAGCTCATTCCCTGATGAGAAAACGAAGTTTTTTCCCACATTCCCGGGATTTTTTTGAGAAAAATAATATAATTTTCCAGAGTTTCAGATATGAATATCGATTTTCATTAATCTTACAGCCAAATCTTTGGCATACATTCAGAATTTTAATTACAAAAATGTTCCTGATGTTGAAATTATCTGGTCAATGGAAGCTTCTACATTATTTTGATGATTTGAAGCTTCAAATGCGGCACTCAAGAAGTTAAAAAAGCGACTCAGGTGCAGTAACATTTGCCCTAATAACAATAGATACTTAAAGTTTCCTTACTGCAATTCACTATTGGGCAAAAAAAAAACTCACAATTAGTATTACATTCATAAATATTAAGCAAGTAACTGCACTAAAAAGATAACCCTGCGGGAAATTAAATTGAAGTTAGAGGGAGAAAGGGAGATTTCTCTTCTAGTCTGAGATAAAAAATGTAAAATACTATAGCGAATTAGCGCCGATATTACCCGAATAGCGCTCGATCAGATTAGACCGCCTTTGAAAATGAAATAATCTCTGGGTGGTTGGAGAAAAGATTCCCGGTTTCTGGAACAGATTCGCTGATTTTCCCGGTAAATTTTCATTTCCTGATGAATCCCGGTTTTAAAAAAAACTAGACACCATGACTTCCTCTCCCTGGCCCACTGTGCGACGAACAGTTTGTCCTATATCTTCCCGGACCTACTGTGCGGCCCCGCTCCAGCCGGCTCCTTTCATGCCGCGCACCCCCCCTTCCACGCCTAAAACTTTCAAACTCACAATTTCTAAACGGCTAAGCCGATTTTGCTCAAATTCAATACGAAACCAGTCCTAGGGGAAAAGTATCACCCATAAAAATTTCAGCTCAAAACATTAATTTTAACTCGAGTTATAGAGTGGACAAGATTTGACCTTCCCAATTTCGAGCCCCATCCCTCAAAATCTATTGACTCAAATTTCAATTTGTTTTTTTTTAGCAGAATAGTAGCTCTAATGAGGCTCTACAAAATTAAAAAAAAATTGGTCAAAATATCTTACAACGTAAGAAAGATATAACTACTAAAAACCGGTTTTGGGGCGGCTTTGCCCCCTCCAAGCCCCCCCCCCCCCCCAGGACGCGCGCTTCACGCGCGTCATTTCAGGGTCGTCTGCGCATCTAGTTTTTCCATAGAGTACATAGAGTCGTAATGTAATTGGGAGAGCTGGCGCCATGTTCTGCTCGACGAGTTCCGAGCCCGGTGTGCGCCGAGTTTGGGTCGCTTTTTCGATACATTTTCGATCCAAAATGGCGGTGTGGAATACGTGGTAATTCCTATCTCCGTTGTTGTTGTTGTTGTCATCGGATGGCCGGGTACCCGTGTATCGCAAACAATCGATTATGTATCGAAAAAGTGACCCGGCGTCACACAGGAGTCTCGGAATTCGGGACATGGAAAATGCTTAAAAGTGGCGCCAGCTCTCCCAATTACATTACGACTCTATGTACTCTATGAGTTTTTCTTCTTTTTAAGCGTCCCGCGCATCCACCGCGGGTAGGAAGTGTATTTCCCAAAGTGGGATTTTTGTAGTCATAAAATCGTACGTCTGTAAGTCATTGTGTAATGGATAGTTTTTTTCCAGATATTTCCTTTCCTTGGGTCGCTGTGCGACGAACAGTTCGTCCAAAAACTTTCTTCTCCTGATCCACTGTGCGACGCGCAGTTTGTCTGAAATCTTCCTTCCCCTGAACCTCTGAGCGACGAAAATTTTGTCCAATAACTTCTTCCCCCGGACCCACTGTGCGACGATCAGCTTGTCCAAAAACTTTCTCCCCCGACCCACTATGCGGCCCTGCTCCGGCCGGCTACCCTCATGCCACAAACCCCTCGCCTAAAACTTTCAAAGCTCGCCATTTTTAAACGACTCGGCCGATTTAGCTCAAATTCAATACCAAACCAGTCATAAGGGAAAACTACCACCCATAAAAATTTCAGCTCAAAATATTCATTTTCGCTTGAGTTATCGAGTGGACAAGATTTGACACCCCCCCCCCCCCACTTTCGAGCCCCACCCCTCAAAATCTATTGCCTCAAATTTCAATTTTTTTTTTGCAGAATAGTAGTTCTAATGAGTCTCTACTAAATGCAAAAAAATTGGTAAAAATATCTTTCAACGTAAGAATGATATAACTGCTCAAAAATCGAAAAATCTTAAAGAGGCGGAAATACATACATACATACATACATACATACATACATACATACATACATACACATGAATTTGAATGGCATATATTTTCGTGATCTACGACCCAAGATCGGTGCTCTTCACAAGGTCTCGGGTCTGGGTCCAACATCATGGGAGAATGCAATAGTGTATTTTCTTCGGAAAATACACTAAAAATCGAAAATCTTGACAAGGCGGAAATAAATACATACATACTTATGTACACATGAATTTGAATAGCATATATTTTAGTGAATCTAAGACCCGTGATTGGTGCTCTTCACAAGGTCTCAGGTCTGGGTCTGATAACGTGGGAGAATATAAAGGTAAATTTTCTTCGGAGAATACACTATAAATCGCATAGCGCACCGATCCATGAGTGTAGAGCGCCGACCTTGCATCGCTGAGCTTGTGTGTTTCTCTGCGCATGCACACTGGCCCGTTGATTTTTTGTCAGATTGGAAGGTACTTTGCTCGGTTGGCAATTAATTAGTTCGGGAAAAAGAGACTATGCAATGAAATCTCTTACAAAAGTCTCAAACATGACGTTTTTAATGATATCACTAAAGGTAAGTTTTGTAAAGTATTAAATAGTTTTTCTCTGTGAAGTCCTAACCACGGCCAAAACCAAAAAGCCATGACAAACTTAAATAAATACTTACATTTATTATATTGGGAGTTAATCTTCATTTTAAACCATAGCACTGGCTATCCATTAAAAAAACAATTTACACAAAGTGCTGCTACCGTAGTGTTGTACATCAACACTTAAAAAAAAATTAAATTAATAGGACGTTGAAAACAAAAAAGTATATTTCCATTGCACATTTTCTTTTAAATTTGCATCCAAACCGCGACTTCATTGCTCGATTTAAATGTCACCATAACTCATCAATTGTCTCCTCAGTCGGCAAAAAGGAGGTTTTCCTAACATATCACTCCACAAAAGTAATTATGGCCCCCATCTTAAATTAGGAGTATCTACACAAAAACTGAGAAAAACAAAATTGATATTCTATTATAACACGCCAAAACGAAGAAATTATGACACCTCCCACACCCTCATCACTGTTGGTTCCACAGGAAGACATTTGCGCCCGCATTAAATCATAGAATGCAAAAAATCTCTTCAATAATAATAGATGTACAATTATTAAAAGTCATTTAATAATACTAGCCAGGAGGCTTTGTCCTCTGGACCCCCATCACTCGCGACCGCGAGCATTCCTGTCACTACCACCATGATTACATTCGAGAAAGTTCTAGAAACAAATGCCACTCGGTGTCTAGCAGCACTCTTCCAAAAGTCTAAAATATTCTCGAAAGCTCCCGAAAGCACACGGAGAGGGCCTCTATTTAATTGCGCACCGCCTGGAGAAAATTTGAAAGAGTTCGAAAAAAATTCGAGAAAAGCTATCGTCAGTCATGACACCTTACGAAATTCTGTAAAATTGTGGAGAGGACTAAAGAGGGTCATCGTTTTACTGAAGGTCACCTGTAGGATGACAAATCGAGAGAGTTCTAGAAAGTTCCAGAAACAGTTACTATATTTCGTCATGAGACACCCTCCTTATGTCTGGGAAAATTCTAAAAAGTTTTGGGAGGACGAAAGGAGAGCTTCTCCGATACCGACTGCAGTGCTCGCAGAAACTGGAGAGAGAGATGGAAAAGAACCTCTGGCCGCGGCTGCGCGGCGTAGTGTTCTAGAAGCCGATTAGCGCGGCTTGATACAGGGTGCGGGTGGTGGGGCGGGGACTCAGCACAGCAGCCAGCGGAGGAAAGGCGTCGCGGCGCCGCCGGGCGGGGGAGGGAGGCTGTCGCTGCGGTGAGGAGTCGGTGGGCCTCCGCGACGTGTCGCGCGGGGGGAGGAATTCCTGGCACGAATTTCCAGCGATTTTTAGGCGCGCTTAGAGCTGTTATCTTCTTTCTTCTTCTATACTATAAGCTCCGAGACCTCCTAATTTTGCGTAACTGGTAACGCTTAGTTCCAGCGTTCTACCGAGCCGATTTTCATGATTTTTGCGGCTATCGACAAGTAATTAGTCCTAGATGAGCCCGCTCTAGTCAGATTTTGGAAATAGGACCCAGATTTTTTTACGATCACTTTATAAAAGTGAGCAAATTTACAGATTGCTTCGGAACTGCTGTCGCTATGCGCAGGAGGTTGCGCAGTGGCTGAGTAGCCTGCCCATCAGCTCTACATATCAACACAAGGTTCGCCCCAAACATCCTATGATAAGCGGTGGCCAAGTCGTCGTACACATTCACTATATTCAAGATGTGGGTTCGATTCCTGACTCCTTAGCTATTTTTAATTATGACCTGATTATCATTATTCGTTGTTTTACTGCAATGTCTCGCTAATCAGTCATTGCAAAACGAGTTATTTTGACTTCAAAATTTTTTCTTTATTCATCAAAAACAAAAATCATTTCCCTCTAAAATTAAAGTATACCTCATATCGTAATTTTTTGGGGGAAAAATAAAATCAACATTGATAGGAGGGTAAAAATAGGGCCGCGAAGCGGCCCATTGATAGCGCGGAGCGCCTTCAGGGGGTTGGGCCGCGTAGCCCCCTAGTATAATGATATTGTTAGTGTTTTGCAAAAATAAGCAGAGCCTAATGATGGAAATGACAAGTTAAGAATCATGGGTGCCAAACTAAATAATTAAGTAATGAAATGGAGGTTCTGAATTTTGGCAGGTGCAATGACCGTAAAGTTACTTATAAAGGGTGAAATATCAAAAAAAAATCTAAAATAAGGCTTAACAAAAATGTCTCTAAGCCAATCCTCCCTACCCCACTAAAAAAATTACACCGACTCTTACTCTCCCTTTTAATGGAAACAATCAGAACATCTGGTCACTGCCTGGCATTTTAGGGTAGGACCAACCCGCACAACGGAGTGACAGAAACTAGCAAGATGTATAAGAGGACTTCTAGGGTTGTGGTGATTAAATTTAACAGATGTCAGTATCTTATAAACCATTATGTAGCCGTTTTGAATACAGATTTGATTCTAATAAAAATATTCTCATGGCGCAAATACTTCTTAAGATCTTTGTATCAACAAACCTGTATAGCAATAGTGAACCAAGTGCCACAACGCTTCCCCATCAATGTTTTGGAGCGTTATTTCATTTTGTCTTGCTTCGCATAAATCACTGGTGAACATAGCAGCAAAATATTCAGAGCCTGCACTTAAAACAAGTTTATGTGCTGCTATTTGTCTCCCGCCTGGAAGAAGGAACAAAAACAGAGGGAAAAAACCAGCTGATTAGTATGGAAAAATATTCCAGCATACTACTTCAACTTTCTTTTACAGCAAATTTAAAGCATTTTTCAGCTAACTCACATGAATTATGAGTGTAACAAAGAATCCTTTCCGGCTCTGAGAACTAGATTGTTCCAGTTTTCTTGGTCTATTTGGTCATTAATAAGCATATAGGCGTCTCCACGAAAGAGAAACCTTGGTCTACAGGGGTCAAATGTGTTGCATGGTGCAGTGGATAGAGGACAGCACTGCTGTCGCTTCTCAGTCCGCGAAGGGGGTGGCCTTGTTGTCCCCTAGCCCACCATTGAATATATTCGTGTCTTCGTCTCAGCAGCATTGCCAGCTTTTTATGTTCTCATCTTTCTTCTGACCTTTTGGCTACATTTACAACATAGTGTCAGGTAAAGGGTGAAATTTACCCTGCTTGCCATGTCCGTCGATTTCAAGTTCGATCGAGCTGCAGAGTCGCCGTGCAAGTAAGTTTCGCGATGCCGCGATCGCGTTCGTGACTGGAAGTTTTTGGTTATTAGTCGATAGCCATGACTCGAAAATAATCATTTACTAGTCAACCTCTTTTATCCTGCAAAAAATTTGTTTTTATGTCATCAAAGTCTACCCGCCCGTCACCTGTGAACATCATTTCATCAGCCACAGTCCAGTTTTTTTTTGTCAACCAGCAGTCACAAGTTCGGTCAGCTATGCTGGGATTGCTGGGTCCAATCCAGTCACAGTGCTCCTGAAAGGGGTTTTGATCAAAGTTGGTCCTGACATAGACATTTGAGCTGAAATGTCAAGAGGAGCACTACCAGATACTAAAAACCACAATTTCGAAACAGGTTGTTGGAGCTCCTGGAGAAATAATCGCGATTTTATGGTTTTTTTAGGCTTTTTTCGGAAAATAGGCTCATGTAGGGCAACTAAATTCTCCCCCTGCCCCATTTCTTCTTGGATTGATCTGAGTTTTTAGTATGTTATTCTCTGGTATAAAGTACGACTCTCCTGAAGTTTTCATGACCGAGAAATTTTTTTGCTCCCGTTACAGCGTGGCAAAGTTTCAAAATTCAAAATTATGGATTTTGCGAAAAAATTTGTGACACTCGCCCCCTGCTTCTTGGATCGGTCTGAATTTTTAGTATGTTACTCTCCGATATGAGGGTAGAATTTCCTGAAATTTTCATTGCCGGAAAATATTTTGTCCTCTCGTTGCAACATTGCCAAGTTTTCAACTTGAAAATTGTGGGTTTGGAGGTAACACGATGACATGGGCCCATGTCTGAATGAAGTGATCATCTAGTCAACTTCTCAGCCTTCCTACCAGCCTAATTTGTTGGTTTTTTAGTCGATTGCATCTGGACAGATCTCACCATGCTTCTATAAGTAACATTTTCCCTAACCTTTTGTATTACCTCTCATCACTCAGCTGGTCCATCATGTCCAGTAGTATCAATTTCCAGCCAAGTAGCTCGCCTCAACAAATTGGCAGAGCCGCAGATATTGATCCCCAGATATTGAAAAAGTTGGCCGGAGCAGTTTAGTACTTGGTTGTATCTCGTCGCAGCCAATCTGGGTCACGGGAAGGACAAACAGAAAGTTGCCCTGTTGCTGTCACTTATCGGTCAGGAAGCACTCAGTGTCTTCACTACTTCCGACGTTAATGTCGAGAAAGTCAAGTAAGATGTTCTTGCTGAATTGTTTAATTCTGAACCCGAAGAAAAACATGACCATGGAAAGGCATCCATTTTTGTCTTGCCATCAGTAGCCAAGTGAATCAATAGACGATTTTATAACCTCATTAAAAAACTTAAGTCTTTCCTTAGGCATTACAATGGACCACTAGATAAGGTACGAATTTCAGCATTCTGATACATGTTTCTTAATTAAACTTTTACGTAGAATACGACGCGCACAACGAAAATTACCGAAATTAACTCCTTACGAAGATATTTAATGATTCTTAATGCGTGAATTCAAACCACCCGCTCATAAAAACTCAATTCTCTACGTGACTCACATCGCGCGCTAAACGTTATCATGACAGTCTCTGCGATATAAAAATCTGGCAACCTTAATCTTGACGCTTTAGCTCAGCTATTGCAAGTTGTTCATAGTTTGAACAGTACATTGTGGGAAATGAACATCGCTTGATTGAGAAGCTTGCTGAAACCGTTGTAGTGCACGATTTGACTCACGTAGAGCTTTGAGTTTCTTGTGAGCGGGCAGTTCAAACTCCTCGTAACAAATGTGAAATAAAAACGTTAATATCTTTGTTAGGAGTTGATTTCGGTAATTTTCGTTACGCAAATCGTGTTTTACGTGAAATTCTGGTCAAGAAACATGTATTAGAATGCTTAAATTCGTACCTTGTCTATTGGTCCATTAGGCACCCTTACAAATAGTCTGCTAAAAGATGTCTTCATTTGTGGTATTCATTATAAAAACTCCAGGATAAAAGAAAAATTGCTGCAAGATAATGATTTGACTCTACACAAAGCGATAATCATATGTAAATTCAAGAGATGTCTCACCAATATGTAAATGAAACCTCCAATGCCACCAAAGGAAGCAGCAAGACTGGTTCGGAAAAAGTGTATTCTAGTTCAGCCAACAATTCAAGACATGGCCGAGGGTGCCAGCGTTGCAGCTCATCTCAACTTAGACACAGATTCCGATCAAGTTCGCAATAAAAAAACAGCGCAACGCTTAACACATCTCCGTCTTCCAATCAGTCTCCTTGCAAAAATACTCGTAGAAATTGTGGTCAAATTCATAGGTACAAATACCCGGCGTTGGATGAGACTTGCAATAAGTGTCACAAGCTCAATCATTTTGGACTCATGTGTGGGTCAAAGACTGTTCGTCAGCTCAATAGTAGAGAACATAGTTTAGAGCCGGATCAGTCAGATTATTCTGTCTCCAGTCTAAAAGATAAATCTGACAATTACTTCTTGCATGCTTCACTTGGTATGAGGATGTAGAAATTGATGGACAAATTGTCAAAGCCCAATATGCTGGTGCCGATATTAATTGTATGGGTGTCAGCGAATTTGACAGACCGAAAGTACCTCGTCATGCAATCACACCTACTCGCAAGAGAGTCATGTCGTACCTTCTAAACAACCTTGATAGTTGTTAGACTTTACGGCACAATAAATGAAGAAGTTCAACCAATATATTTTCACGTTATCAATCAGCTTTTCATCGCAATCCTTAGTCATAAAAGCTGTGTTGATCTGAATCTCATCAAACAAGTGAACTCAGCAGCTACATAGAATGACGCCGCAAGATGGCATTATTAGTCATTATTTGAACAATTTAAACATGTATTTAAAGGCCTGGGGCACCTTGCTAAATGTTTAAAAAACAGCTCCTATTTACATTCCAAGACGCTTCCCTTTTAAATTGTATAAACGTGTCAGGTAATGCTTGAACCAAATGAAAAAAGACCGTGTTATAACAGAAATTACACATCCTGCTGAATTTGTCAGTTCAATGGTCGTTAGGAAAATCGTTACAGAAAAAAAAGATGGTGGACGACGCATCTGTTTCAACCCCAAAAATTTAAACAAAGCTTTCAACTAATCACACTAAAAGCTTCCTACAATAGAAGACGTTCGCTCCCAAGTTCATGGTTTTTCTATTTTTTCTACTTCAGAAACTCTGCTTTTTTTAATACTTTCAGTTGTGGAAGAAAGCACATATCGTTTGACATTTAACACGGCATTTGGTCGATTTATATTCAGGCTATTGCTTTTTGGAATGAGTGTTCCTGAAATTTTTCATCGGACAATGATTGAATGTTTTGGTGACTTACCGGGTGTGTGCTCATTTATATAAAAATGATATTTTAGTTCATGGATCAACTCACGAAACACACGATGAACAACTTCTTAATGTTTCAAAACAGCTAAAAAAACAGGTATTCCCCAAGCAGCATTTTTCAACGTTGTTTCAACGTAAGGTTGAAACAACGTTGGTATTAGTTGCAACAAAGTTTCAACTTTCGGTCAACTTTTGGTCGATAAGTGCCGATTTTCGGCGATCTGATCGGAAGACAAAGTTGCGACCTGCTGAGATTGCAAAATTGCTGCACCAATGTTGTTTGAAATCTAAAGATAGGCAACCAGCAATACTTTGAAGTTGAAACATGTTTCAACTTGATTGCAACTAGTTCCGACAATGATAGCTCCTTCGGGGGAGAGAGTAGGCAATCTACACATCAATCTATTAGTTGCAAGAATCAAACGATTTTGTTGCAGGTTGTTGCAACCTCTGCTACTTGGGTCGTTTCAACCTTACTATTGTGTTCTTGGTCTCCCTGAGGTTAGGTGCATGGGACACCTTTTTTCGAGGGTTGGAGCCAGAGCCGACGAGTCTAAGATTAAAGCTATCAATGTCATTCAGCCGCCTACGGAAACAGAAGCTTTACAATGTGTTTCAGGTCTCATTAACAACAATACTAGTTTCATCCCGAACTTAGCTAAAAAATGTGCCTGCCTAAGGGAGCTGATCAAGACAAATGCTACTTAAAATTAGAAGTCGAAGCACCAAGAAGCCTTTGATCACTTGAGGAAACTACTGATTTCAGCATCTGTCTTACCATCTTTCAAGATTAATGACTCGATAGTCATTGCAGTCGACAACATCAGAATGCAGTCAGAGCCTCACTTTCACAACACGATAAGCCTGTAGCATACGCTACATACGTAGTACACGGCATACAATACGTGGCAAATCGAAAAGAAATTACACGCTCTATTATTTGGCTGCACATGTTTTAAACGAGTCTCGTCTGATAAGCGAACGAGTTCGGACGTCTGCTCTCGCGAGCGCTCCGCCTCCAGTGCTGACAAGTTTCAAGTGTTTCTCAATTTGTGATGGCCTCAAAGTCACCCGGCCCATTTTTTTGTTGCCAACACAACAATATCGCAGAGGTCTGTTCTACCTGCACTAAGATTGCATCTTGGTCTCTCCAAAAACTTCGTTTTGTTTGTGTACATCGAAAAAATCTCCTTGAGTGCGTAAACTGTATAAACTTACCAGTCGTTGGTAGCGATGAAGCTAAAAAACTATCTAACTTCAGTGCTCAAGCAGAGACCTCTAACCCTACCCCTCTGAATATGGATTTATCTACTTCCGGAGAAAGAGCGACGCCAAAAACGACCGTTTTTTGGCACAATTTGGGCCAGAAGGGATTTTTCTGAAACCGGGCCCAAACGATACCTTATGATACCCTAAAACTCTGGTAAAAATTTTAGCTTGAGTTTACGCACCGTTTTTGAGAAATGGGGGGGCAAAGATGCCAAATCGCCATCATTCTGGACAGCATTTTTACAGCAAAAAGACGGGAAAAATGGACGAAAAAGTTACACTATTGATGGGTTTGGGCTGTAAATGTTCTTATTGAGCCCCCGTGCATGAAACTGTGTTCAGTTTCAAAAATTTTGGACGTACAGTGGTCCAAAATGGGGAGAAATCGTGGACAGAAAAGGATTCTTTGTCCAACTTTTTAAAAATGGAAGTAAAATTGTTGGTCTCCTGCAGAGATCATGTGGAAAAATGTTCTTATCGGTCTTCAATGCATTCAATTGAGTTCAGTTTATCAAATTTTCATCGTACAATGGTCCAAAATGGGAAATCAGTGGACAAATTAAGATCTTCTGCCTAACTTTTTAAAAATGATGTACGACTATTGGTCCCCTGCAGAGATCATGGGGAACAATGTTCTTGTCAATGCATTCAATTGGGTTCAGTTTATTAAATTTTCATCGCTTAATGGTCCAAAAAGGGGAAATTAGTGGACAAATTAAGATCTTCTGTTGAAATCTAACCTAACCTTTCCTAAATCCTTAGAAAGGATTTATTGTAAAGTATTATTCTAACTACAATTATTCACTGACAACTAACTAGGACAAAAACCACCCAGTTAGCCGGATTTTAAGGATCCAAAAGCTAAGTTCCTCCTGAATTACCGTTTCCAGACCTCATTTGTTCAGTTCAAAACAGTGAACATGGATAGCTTTTATTGGCTACTAACTTATTTTGAATTTACACCTTTCGAATATAGTGAAAAACCTCATAGTTTCATGTTATTTTTCAAAAATTTCAACAGAAGATCCTAATTTGTCCACTAATTTCCCATTTTGGACCATTGTGCGATGAAAATTTGATAAACTGAACCCAATTGAATGCATTGATAAGAACATTGTTCCCCATGATCTCTGCAGGGGACCAATAGTTGTACATCATTTTTAAAAAGTTAGGCAGAAGATCTTAATTTGTCCACTGATTTCCCATTTTGGACCATTGTACGATGAAAATTTGATAAACTGAACTCAATTGAATGCATTGAAGACCGATAAGAACATTTTTCCACATGATCTCTGCAGGAGACCAACAATTTTTCTTCCATTTTTAAAAAGTTGGACAAAGAATCCTTTTCTGTCCACGATTTCTCCCCATTTTGGACCACTGTACGTCCAAAATTTTTGAAACTGAACACAGTTTCATGCACGGGGGCTCAATAAGAACATTTACAGCCCAAACCCATCAATAGTGTAACTTTTTCGTCCATTTTTCCCGTCTTTTTGCTGTAAAAATGCTGTCCAGAATGATGGCGATTTGGCAACTTTGCCCCCCCATTTCTCAAAAACGGTGCGTATACTCAAGCTAAAATTTTTACCAGAGTTTTAGGGTATCATAAGGTATCGTTTGGGCCCGGTTTCAGAAAAATCCCTTCTGGCCCAAATTGTGCCATTCTTGGAGTCGCTCTTTACCTCCCATTAGTGAAGATAATTAACTCTTCTACAAACAAGAAAAACCTAACTCAAGACGAGGAAGGATGGACAACCGTAACACCTTCTAAGAGAAAACATCAATATTCTGCGGGATTCACCGCAAAAGGATCCCAAGAAAAAGCCCGTAAACTCCAGTGTTAAGAACAAGAAGAAAATTCCTGTTAAAATTAGCCTTAATAGTTCTAAATTCAGTGTACTTAGTGATTCCAATGCTAACAGTGAAAAAGTTGTTAAACCCTCCATTCCACCTCCCATATTTGTGTCCCGAATCAAAGATTCGACCGAATTTAGGGAATTTGAAGTTGACCCAATTGCCCCCGCCGCAAAAATGAAAGCAATCAATCGTACGCAACTAAAACTTATAGTTAACTCGTTTGATGAGTTTAAAAATTTAACTAACTCCTTTAAAGAGAAAAAAGTTCCTTTTCACACTTTTCAACCAAGAGATGGTAGAGCTATTAGAATGGTCCTTAGGGGCTTACCCGTTGACTTTTCAAATCTGGTCTTGAAAATAAAGAAAAAATTTTAGTCAGAAATGTTATCCAAGTTCAAAGAATAAAAGATAAAAGTAAGCTTGCCCTGTTTTTTGTTGATTTCGAACCGTGGGAAAATTTCACTGAATTTAAGAAAAGTATCGATTCCATTAAAGAGATCAATAAAGAGCGACGCCAAGAATGGCACAATTTGGGCCAGGGGGGATTTTTCTGAAACCGGACCCAAACGATACCTTATGATACCCTAAAACTCTGGTTAAAATTTTAGCTTGAGTATACGCACGGTTTTTGAGAAATGAGGGGGCAAAGTTGCCAAATCGCCATCATTCTGGACAGCATTTCTACAGCAAAAAGACGGGAAAAATGGACGAAAAAGTAACGCTTTTGATGGGTTTCGGCTGTAAATGTTCTTATTGGGCCCCGAAACATTTAACTGTGTTCAGTTTCAAAAATTTTGGTCGCACAGTGGTCAGAAATGGGAAGAAATCGTCGACAAATCAGGATTCTTTGTCAAATTTTTAAAAACGGAAATAAAATTGTCGGTCTACTGCAGTTTTCATGGCTAACAATGTTCTTATCGGTCCTCAATGCATGAAATTGTGTTTAGCTTCACAAATTTGCATCGCACAGTGGTCAAAAATGGGGGGATTAGTGGACAAATTAAGATCCTCTGTGAAACTTTTTAAAAATGAAGTGAAACTGTTGAACCCCAGTAGAGTTTAGTTCCCGGAAAAATTCATGTATTTAATTTTTTTAATTATTACTGCATGTCAGACCGTATTGTTTATAGAACGTTGTAATAGAATAGACTTTTTAGCATTATCTCAATAAAATATGCAAACTTTCAGAAATTTAAAAAAGAAGGAAAAATGGAGAAAAAAAAATTAAAAAAGATTTAAACAGTCCAAAAAAGAATTTAAAGAATTTTTCCGGGATCTAAACTCTACTGGGGACCAACAGTTTCACTTCATTTTTAAAAAGTTTCACAGAGGATCTTAATTTGTCCACTAATTCCCCTATTTTTGACCACTGTGCGATGCAAATTTGTGAAGCTAAACACAATTTCATGCATTGAGGACCGATAAGAACATTGTTAGCCATGAAAACTGCAGTAGACCGACAATTTTATTTCCGTTTTTAAAAATTTGACAAAGAATCCTGATTTGAAAACGATTTCTTCCCATTTCTGACCACTGTGCGACCAAAATTTTTGAAACTGAACACAGTTAAATGCTTCGGGGCCCAATAAGAACATTTACAGCCGAAACCCATCAAAAGCGTAGCTTTTTCGTCCATTTTTCCCGTCTTTTTGCTGTAGAAATGCTGTCCAGAATGATGGCGATTTGGCAACTTTGCCCCCTCATTTCTCAAAAACCGTGCGTATACTCAAGCTAAAATTTTAACCAGAGTTTTAGGGTATCATAAGGTATCGTTTGGGCCCGGTTTCAGAAAAATCCCTTCTGGCCCAAATTGTGCCAAAAAACGGTCGTTTTTGGCGTAGCTCTTTTTAATCTCCTTCGAGCCACCTGAACTTCTAAGAAGAATCATACAATGCAAAAATTGTTGATCCTTCGGACATGCAAAAGGGGGATGTTTTTGCCCCCCACGCTGCATATGATGCGGAGATTTTCATGTCGCACAGGAGTGTCCCGTAAGAACCCCCTCAAATGAGGGAATTCCATCCTATTCACCACCTCCAACTTGTGCTCTCTGCGGGGGTCAACACCCTGCAAACTTCCTCGGCTGCAAAGTTAGATGCGAAATACAAAAACGTAAATTCCCCCCTCTTAAAAAAGAGGATAAAACTAAAAATCCAGAAAAGCAGGGCAAGCCTAAGTCTTACTCTGCTATATTACGTGGCGCTAATCATGATCAAGATCAAGCGCAATCAATCCAAGTCTCAGAGTCAAGAGACAATACAATTGATATAACTGATAAAACTGATAACTCTGATAAAGAGTTGATCATTAGTTTACAAGAGACCATTGTCCAACTTCAGGAGATTATTAAAACACAATCGAAAGTAATAATCGAGATTAACAATAAATTTAGAGAAATTCTCGAAAAAAAAGTCAATCATACCGAGAATTAGGAAACCGTATCATTTACTAAACGAGGAAGAGAAGAAAATACGCGATCGCGAAAATGCGGCAGAAAAGATAAGACATGATCGCGAAATTGCACTGTTGGTTGCTGAAATGGAAGGTAGACCTTGAAATTTCAAGTTCGCACTAAACATTATTAGCACTATTTATAACTTTCTTCATTTTAATGTTCGGTAAACTAAAATAGCATCTCCAAGATGCATAAGTACAATTTATTGTTCAAACTAAACTCTAAGTGTGAGGGTGTGGTGGGGTGGGGGCCGGGGGGGGAGGGTCCCTGTTAGAGTAACACGAATCGGTCGTAAGCGGAGAGAAGTGACAAAGCCAAAGGGCCAATAGCTCTTCCTTTCTTGCAGGGTCTGCTCTGAACGGCGGGGACTCCGCCGGCCCCTTCCCCTCCCCCAAGTGCCTTCTCGCAAAGAGTAGATTTAAAAAAATTATTTTTATACTAGTGGCTGGAGGCATTACATGCCCCAGACCTCAATGATAAGTTTTTCTTATCATACGTTCTCTTATATATTTTTATGTTATCTATTCTAAATTAATTCTTGTCAATAGATACCTAATATAATTGCTTGTAAGGCAGTGGTGACAATTCTTGTATGCTTATACAATAAACTTTACTAAAAAAAAAAAAAAAAAAAAAAAAAAAAACATGTTTTAAACAATACATTTATGTTCAGTAGATAACAATACAATTCAACCATAAACCATTAATAACATTCAGTAAAAAGCATCTGGCAATGGTCCTCGTTAGACTTCAAAGAATGTTCTTGCATCTACGACCGTTTCATACCACCGTTGTTTACAAGCTTAGGAAAGAAAGTACATTGCTGTAGCCTAGTCAAGCTCACCTCTTTCAGAAACTGATCGCGAGTTAGAAGAGTGTATCGCAGTCTATGCCAACCTAATTAATTGTGCTTTAGCCGTCTCTCCCTCCACAATGTTAAAAGTTCGTCAAAAATCAACCACAGATGAAGAAAGTAGTCTTTTGAAAAGGTATGGTCTCGAAGGTTGGCCAAACGCCAAGGCGAAACTTGAAGATTATATCAAACCTTGTTGGCATTGCCGTGGAGAGATCAACATTATCCCTGACTTGTTTCACGAAAATCATAGTTCGATTATTCCGGCGAATTTCCGAAACTTAATGCTACCTACAGTTCACTCATCCCACATGCGAGACTATAAAAAAAATAGAATATAATAGAATATAAGTCGTGGCGCCAAATGGCCGTTCATATCAATTCAAGTTGAAAGTTTAATCTCTTAGAGTTCAGTATGCATCAAACATCGCCCATCAAACAGAAAGGAGCCACTCAAGGTGCACGGAAATCCTAACAGTCCTTGAGAAAAACTTAGAGCAGACTACATACATGTCAACAGGTCAATTCAAACAATAGTTTGATGAGAAATGCCAAAGTGTACACTGCAAAGCGGACGAATTGATGCTCCAGGAGACAGCTTGAAGTGCAACCACAGTCGCAAACGTAAGGCAGTACATTACAGCACCTGAGATCCCCACTTTGTTCGTCTGTGCAAGCCTTTCTAAGCATTGGGTACTAATTATGATACCTTACAATTGGTCTCAACACATCTTGAACAGCATATTACACAAATCTCATGCATTATTCTATCGTATTAGTCTCATAAAGGTACCATAAATGCGAGGTTAAATTGGCCAAAATTGCCGTTTTATGTAAAAAAAACCTTTCGCCCATTTTCAACTTAAGTTCTTTCAAAAGTGCAGTTTGATAAACATCTCACAATTCCAAGCCTTTTCCTCTTTTCAAGGATATGTTGAGCGATTACAAACGAAATTGGACGTAATATACAGATTACTCTATGAGTTATTTCGTTTGGGAAACTTCAAATATGTTCTCCTTAAACCACTGTTTTGCCATAAGAGCCTTTTGACCATTTATACACACAAGGCCTGATTGATTGATTGACTGATGGATATTTAAAAGGTTGACATGCAGTCATGCACTAAAATATTTAGGTAAACTTGAACAACTTCAATACCAGCTCAAAAAGTGCAAGGTTCCGGCATTAAGTATTGTGTTAAAAAGTGAAAAAGTAAACAAAAAATGCTGTTACCTGCAGTTAGAATAACATCTGTTAGTTGACCACTAAGAAAGTATGCTTCCATTCGACTAAGACTAAAAACAGCATGTTTTTTGCAGTCATTGTGTTCATCATGAGAAACAATGCTTGACAAACTTTGATCTGAATAACTTGTTGATGGAGCAGTTCCAACATAGCTGGTAAATAAACAAAAAAATTGATATAACCTTCCTAATTAGAAGAAAAATCACTCCTACATAAATAAAATGATGTTTCACGACTGGGCATGATTCAATTAAGCAAACTGCACGGTAAAGTCTAGAAAAAAAAATGTTTCTAGCCAATTTCAGGACAAAAAAGAGATACTAAATTTTTAGAAAAAATTAAGATAAAAAAGTTGGGAGGAAAAAAGAGAAAAAGAAAACAAAAATAGACAGAAAACAGACTGGGAGGAATATGATGAAAAGAAGAAAGTATAGAAGGAGGAGAAACAACACAAGAAAAGAAAGAGAAGAGAGGAGAGAGGAGAGAAGAAAAAACTAGAAAGAGAAACAAAATAGAAAGAGAAACAAAATAGAAAAAACGATAAAAAGAAAAAAATTCGATGAGGGTAAAAATGAGAAAGAAGAACAGCTGAAAAAATACTTGCACCAAATTAGCTTTGACACACAAATAGGGATGCACATACAAAACAGACAAAAAAAAACCCTGCCGCAAGCGGCAGGGTTTTTCCGTGGGGTTGCCGGCAAGTAGGGGACGGTTCTTTTTGTAGTTCGCGCATTTACCGCGGCATGAGTGTATTTTCCGAAGGGTGGTGTCACATTGGGGAGTGAAATCATTTACCCTACCCCTCTTGCCACAGATATGTTTCAAGAAACAGTTCCCCCTGGCTGCGCAACTCCTGCCCCCTCCAGGGTTGTCAGCCAAATTATTTTTTTCCATTCCCTGACTTTTCCCTGACTTTCCAATATTTTTCCCTGACTTTCAAGTATGGATCTGACGCAGTCTGTTAAAGTGAAAATGAGAGCTATTTTCGACTATTTAAATTTTTAGCAGTTAGTTAACATGCACATTTGCAACGCAAGGGCTAGGCACAGAAAACTGCTTGCTTAGGGTGTATTTCAAAAAATATTTTTGGCGATTAAGATTGGACCTTGAGGTTTCAGAAGATGTTTTCCAATTATCACGAGCAGCAATGAAGGATTAAGGTGCAGGAAGGACACTTTTCAGAATCAGTGATTCAGAATTTCCTTTGGCATTCCATCCCTTTCAAGGCGAAGAAATGCTAGTGGCATGAAGACAATTTTACTGAATGTGCTTTATAATTTAATAATATTGTTAACAAAAATTTCAAGTAAAATGACTAAGTTACTTTCTTACAAAAAAATAAATTGTTGATAGAGATCCTGAAAAACTGCAATGGAGAGATTATGTGAACAAACGTAAACACACGCGCACACACACACACACACTCTCACACGCGTGCGCACGTCCGACGCGACGCGATGGTCGGAATGTCGGAATGCCGGTAGTTCCTCGCGAAGCCGAGCGAGAGCGCCACCATCCTCCGCAATCGAACGCAGTTAGTCAGTTGATCCCGCAAGGCGAGCCCTAGACCGCCCGCGCCTAATTCCACGAAAAATCAGAAAAATCCCTGACCAACACCGAAATTCCCTGACTTTCCCTGACTTTTCCCGGTTGATTTTTTTGCCCTGCCTTTTCCCGGTTTTCCCAGTCGCTGGCAACCCTGCCCCTCCCCCTCACCCGTAAAAACGGTAAATTGCCACTATCATGGAACGCGTTGGCCGATTTCGCTGAAATTCGATGGGAAACCAGTCTTTGTAGATATCTAACTACCATCAAAATTTCAGCTCAAAATATTCATTTTTACTCGAGTTATCGCGTGGACAAAATTAAACCTCCCCCCACCTTGACCCCTCGCTGTGCGAAAAGTAATAAACGTATTCCGATTTTTTCTTCGCAGTTTAAAAGTAATCTTAGGGGACAATGAGCCCCAGAAGTTTCGTTTCAAGAGCCCCAGAAGTTTCGTTTCAAGAAACTTAAAAATTAACTGCCACTCAACGCTCTGAAATCTGAAAAATCCTCACACTGGCTGAAATACATACATACATACATACTATATACATATATATATATATATATATATATATATATATATGTGTGTGTGTGTGTGTGTGTGTGTGTGTGAGAGACAGAAAATGAATGACATATATATTCGTGATCTACGACTCGAGATCGGTGTTCTTTACATGGTCCCAGGTCTAGGTCCCACCATGAAGGAGAACGTAATAGTGTATCTTTCCTTCGGAAAATACACTAAAAAATCCTCACGCTGGCTGAAATAAATACATACATACATACATACATATATATATATGACAGAAAATGAATGACATATATATTCCTGATCTACGACTCGAGATCGGTGCTCTTTACATGGTCCCAGGTCTAGGTCCCACCATGAGGGAGAACGCAATAGTGTATCTTTCCTTCAGAAAATACATTAAAAACGCAAAGAGGTTTAGTTTCCTAATTCGACCAATTTCAGCGGGATGGACAACTTTAACTCAGGAAATACTTGGAATTTTTTGGATCAAGTAGGAAAGTTTTCTTATTACAGTTCTTAGGGATTGCTCACTACTCAATTTCACTGAAATGAAAAATATTTACTTCAAGAATAAGTTGGGGCCTTCCTCTTCTTCTTTTTTGACGTGCTGTAGAAATCGCGACCATAGTTCAAGGGAGAGTTTTCTATCTCCCTCTCTCCCACGTTTTCGGTCTCTCTCTCTGCGTTCTGAATTCGAGCCAAGAGTGAGCCTCCTGTTTACTCGTTGGCACGATTAGTCCACCGCATCTTTCTGTATTACGTTTTTTTAGCCCGACCAAAATCGGCATGGGTCGAAAGATAGCTCCTTGTAGGGGTTAGTATCTCTCGGTCTCCACGCCTGTCTTCACTTGGGTTATAACTCACTCTGCCTTATGTCACAGCCCTTAGCTTGGTCAACATCTGGTGAAACAACTTTCACAGCCTTCCGTCATGCTCGGAAACAAATCCCTCCAGGTAAAGTAACGCTTTTCATGAAATGTATGCTCACTATCCTTACTTGCCGAGTCTTGTGTTATTCTTGATCCTTGTTCTCCCACTTATATATTTATTTTTGCTCCTTATTGGCGTTTCGTGAAGTAGTTCTATCTTTATGCATGACATGACAATTTTTCGATATTTTAAATGTTTGGAAATCCTTAAGAGAATATCGCACTTAGATAAGTTCTGGGTTCATTGTTCCTGATGTTAAGATATTCGTGTTGCTGATGGAATTTCATTATTTTGTACCTCTCTAATACGAGAATGTGAAAGAATAAATAAAGTTGCTCTTGAATTTTGTTTTACTATTTATTTATTTATTTATTTATTTTTTTTTTTTGCTGTTGCAAAAAGAGCCATTGGTCTGGCCGGAATTGAATTCTTACACATCTCATTCATCAACTAAAACAGTACTCAGGCCACAGAATCCGTTAGGTTTCGAGGGAAATTTTGAGCAAGTATCCGCATTGATGCAGAATAGATAGAAGGAGGAGAAAAAAAAGCTGTGTTACAATACTGTAAGGAGCATTGATGTATTAACTATGTCTTTTAGTACGGTGGCTTAGCGCCAAAAAAGGGCCAAATGCTGCAAATCGTGATTCAGTTTTGCCACTTTGGGAGATCAAACTAGATGATATTTTAAGCGTTTTGAGTCGAAGAGGCATTTCCAAAATGGTGGCAGAGCCAAGATGGCGGCCATTCAAAATGGCGGCCGGCGCGTACTTTGAGCCGCTCTAGATCGAGATCCACTGAACCGATTTAAATTTTCTTTTTTTTGTTTGATAGATAATTGAAAGGTTAATATAACAAAATCACAAAATTTTTGATTTCGACAATATACAGGGTGTTTTTTTCATAAAAACCGGGTTTCGCGTGTGGAAAAAAATCTTCTAATTCGCATAACTTCCAAAATCGTAATATTAAGGTCACTTTAAATACTCACCATGTAAAAGAGCGTCTTTCAAGCTTTCCAACGATATATTACATGATGCGTCTATGATTTAAAGTTTCCGCGCCACTGCGATCCGCGCGGCGGCGGCACAGCGCGGGCCTGTATAAATTAGTCCACGGGCCTATGTTGAAAAGAAGCCTCCCGTGGAAAAGTAAATGTAGTAAGTATGGAAAATGGCCTGACCTCTTCTTTTCGATGTGTAGAAAAATAATTTTGATGTTGTCAAGCTCAATTTTGCGTCCAACCCCTCCAATTCAACATGGCGGCCAAAATGGGGGCTCGGGGGTTGAAAATGTTGGAATTTGTTTTTGATGTCGTGTATGGGGTCTATCGCTATGTAATTTTGGTCGTAGAATCCGAATTTGAGGTCCAAAATTGTCTCCGGCTCAAAGGGATGCCCAAAATCCAATATGGCCGCCAAAATTTCCACGATAGGGTCAAATCTCCGAGAGTTGCGTAAAAGTGCCGAGTAGGGTATCTTTCCTAGGGTTTTTTGGGTCGTAGATTTCACTGATGAGGTCAGAATTTTACTACAGGTTTACTGAAGCCCAAAAATGTCAATATGGCGGCCAAATGGCTGCCGTTGCGGGGTGAAATATTTTGTTGAGGCTCGTATCGTCGAGTGAGGTGTCCCTGCATGGGTTTTTCGGGTCGTAAATTCCACAAATGAGGTCCAAATACCCAAACAGGCCCATAAAAGTTCTCTAAGAACCAAAGTGGTGGCCAACATGGCTGCCGCTCAGATAGTGAGAACGGTAGAGAAGTTACCTTTCATACAATGATGAATTTTCGTGTATGTTTTGTACTCCGCTGATTCCGGATGTAGTCCAGAATGTCAAGAAAATAAGTGAAGTGGATATGTATACCACGTAATATGCAATGCTCATGAGATTTTGCAACCCACACTTCCTTTTGGAGAAAATGTACGACTTACTGATACTCAGAAAATTTTGCAGTCATGGACACGGCAAAAAAATAAAATATTCGGGGAAAATCCCGGGACTCAGCATCAGTTCACTGATTGCAGGAATGCTACACGTCTCTTGACAATTTCATACACTGTGTATTTTGAATGAAATTTTTGCAAATTCATCACACGGAACAAAATCTTCGATGTTTATGGGTATATGTTACGGTCCATGGGTACGACAAATCTTCTCTTTTGCACAACGCAAATGTTATTTTTCCGTTTTGTGCTTAAAAAGAGGGTTAACATGTTTCGGTGCACATGATAGGGTGGACACCTATTTTGTACTTTATTGGCTGCTTAAACCAGTTTTGGTTTACCTATGTTCTCTAACATTAAGAATGCTGCAGGAGTCGAAATGTCCAACAACTGCGTTTTAGGGGGAGGAGGATACACTTTTGGAAAAAATCTCCCCTCGAAGTGTTAGGTATACCAATACTGCGCACAGGGGTTGGCTGATGGTGGACTTTTTTGTAGTGATTTATCTTAAACCTCAGCTTATTTTTAAAATTGTGGTAAGAATCCTGCTCTCCAAAGTTGGAATACCCTTTCGTCCGCTGAACTCCCAAGGGTGACCGAGGGGGCTTTGAGATGACGAAAGCTGCACTCCTCGGGTCAGCTCGTCTCTATTTGTCCTCGTGGTCCTGGACTGTGTCCGGCCTAAAATAACCCAAGCAGAAAAAATTCTGACACGTGAGGTTTAGGACATCCTGTACATTTGACTGTCAAAGCCGGAGATGGTATCCATTTTCTCCTATCATGCTGCAATTTTCTAGAAAATCTTCATTCGATATGGAAAAGAGGATATCTTTACCCTAGTATAAATTGGCTTTAGAATTAGAATCTATGTCCCAAATACCATAGACCTATAGCCGGCTATGAGATTTATTATAGCATCTATTGACCGCTATACGCAGTTTCTTGCAGTATTTGATAGACGATGGCGATAAAGTTATTGTTAGGCAATAAACTGTTTAGCACGGCTGTTTGATTTCCTTCGCTTTCTAAAACCAGCTACCTATACGAATTCTATCGCTTTTTGTAACCGGATGTAAGAATATCTATGGAACTTTGAACACCGGGATCCTATTGAGAATTTCAGCAGGTTATCCGGGCTCAGCCCTAAGATTCCTCCTAGAGTAACTATATGAGATCCTTGCCTCATACTCAGCAATACGTCTATGTAATTAAGGAGCTTTCCGGAAAAAGGGCACATATAGCAAAAAATGGCCTTTGAAAAAAATGCATTCGAAGTTTCCATCATTATAATTATGGCCACTGACTGTGACTTACGTTCGAGAGTCCAAGCTGCGATGTAAGTTATCATCAGTGACCGGAAAGTAATGATGGATACTTATGATGCATTTTTCTCATACGCAATTTTTTGCAATGTGCCCTTTTTCCGGAAAGCTTCTCAATTGTTAAGTCCACGTTTCTGCTGTTAAGTAGGATGACGCGTGCAGAAAATGAACACTACCTGCATGCGAAATTGCTAAAAATCGTAAACTAGAATTAATTTTCATTGTGTTCAGTAATTTGTTCGTGCCCAACACTGAGGCTGAATTTAATTTTTACATCCCCACAAAATAATTGTAATAAATTTCGGTCATATAGATTTAACAGCACCATGAATGCGTGAGGTGTTTTTAAAGGACAGTGTTGAAGTAAATTAGGTAGACTCAGTGAGATATTCTAATCAATTAAAAGTACACATGATTTGTCCTACCGGACATGTACAAAATATTCACCCTACTTTTCAGATGGAAAACGAACGAATAAGGTTTGTATTCAGAATAGTGTATTTTGTCCTTTCATCGAGAAAAGTATCTTCTTAAGAAAAATCAGGAAATACGCTCTTGAGCATGTCCTAGATGTAATACAGTCCACTACCGCTACCACTCCGATGTACTAGAGGACTGCATCCGGAATCAGCGGAGTACAAAACATACACGAAAATTCATCATTGTATGAAAGGTAACTTCTCTACCGTTCTCACTATCTGAGCGGCAGCCATGTTGGCCACCACTTTGGTTCTTAGAGAACTTTTATGGGCCTGTTTGGGTATTTGGACCTCATTTGTGGAATTTACGACCCGAAAAACCCATGCAGGGACACCTCACTCGACGATACGAGCCTCAACAAAATATTTCACCCCGCAACGGCAGCCATTTGGCCGCCATATTGACATTTTTGGGCTTCAGTAAACCTGTAGTAAAATTCTGACCTCATCAGTGAAATCTACGACCCAAAAAACCCTAGGAAAGATACCCTACTCGGCACTTTTACGCAACTCTCGGAGATTTGACCCTATCGTGGAAATTTTGGCGGCCATATTGGATTTTGGGCATCCCTTTGAGCCGGAGACAATTTTGGACCTCAAATTCGGATTCTACGACCAAAATTACATAGCGATAGACCCCATACACGACATCAAAAACAAATTCCAACATTTTCAACCCCCGAGCCCCCATTTTGGCCGCCATGTTGAATTGGAGGGGTTGGACGCAAAATTGAGCTTGACAACATCAAAATTATTTTTCTACACATCGAAAGGAAGAGGTCAGGCCATTTTCCATACTTACTACATTTACTTTTCCACGGGAGGCTTCTTTTCAACATAGGCCCGTGGACTAATTTATACAGGCCCGCGCTGTGCCGCCGCCGCGCGGATCGCAGTGGCGCGGAAACTTTAAATCATAGACGCATCATGTAATATATCGTTGGAAAGCTTGAAAGACGCTCTTTTACATGGTGAGTATTTAAAGTGACCTTAATAATACGATTTTGGAAGTTAGGCGAATTAGAAGATTTTTTTCCACACGCGAAACCCGGTTTTTATGAAAAAAACACCCTGTATATTGTCGAAATCAAAAATTTTGTGATTTTGTTATATTAACCTTTTAATTATCTATCAAACAAAAAAAAGAAAATTTAAATCGGTTCAGTGGATCTCGATCTAGAGCGGCTCAAAGTACGCGCCCGGACGCCATTTTAAATGGCCGCCATCTTGGATCTGCCACCATTTTGAAAATGCCTCTTCGACTCAAAACTCTTAAAATATCATCTAGTTTGACCTCCCAAAGTGGCAAAACTGAATCACGATTTGCAGCGTACTTGCCATAAGCCACCGTACTATTTACGTAAATATGTCTTTTTATCACCTAAGCTGCCAACAATAGCATAATTGCCAGAGGGAGCCCCCAACTCCTGATTTTATACCCCACCAAACATCTCATTACCTTTTTTGTCCTTAATCAGCCATCAGTGCTAATTCAAGGTTGAAATATGTAAATTTATTTATCTATGCCATCGATAAAAGCATGGTTGGTTGCCAGACGAGGCACGACACTCCTAATTTTGTGAGTCACAAAGCACCCCATTATTCCATCTTCCTTCCTTATTTGGCGCAACTAGAAAGAGGCATGGTTGATGGACCTAGCAGGAAACGTACTTTCATTGTTCACCTCTATACTACACATAATTGCACTTGTTTTGCACTATCATTGCACTTGTTTTGCACTATCTGACAAAAGATGGTCTATTATCCTCATTACCTCCCTACTCCCACCACGGGCATATATTTCCATACTAATGCTCCTAACATGGATTTAGTCATCCTCCTTCCATCCTTGTCATCCTTATTGAGACAAATTTTTTGACCGTTTTTTGTTAATCGTGTTTTTTCCTCATGATGAGTCTTTCTATTATTTTTTTTTTTTTTAATACCTGCCAACGTTCACGGCATCATTTTGGAAAAAAAAAAAAAAAAATTGTCACAATTATTCATGATGGCGACTGAAACAGGCAGAAGATGGGGAGAGAGGGACTCCCAGTTATTTCTGAATTAGGAGGGTCCTACGATCACTGCATTAAAATTGGTTTTTTTAACCAAGGATACAAGGGATCTACTTGCCATTTTTACCACTGATACCGAAAAGCACCATAATTCCAAATACAATATTAGCAGCAATAACCATCTATTAGCCGCTGGGTGCTTTTTTCCAACATAGGCATCAACAAGACTCATCTGAAAAATATAGATTCCAGGGGTGCAAAACCCTCCCAACTTCTTAACTCGCTTGGCTGCGTGAATGGAAGAATTGTCAGATTTTTCCCAGATTTTGTGACCTTAGCGTTGTAGCACTAGAAAATTCAATTATTTTTGAGAGGATCAGGTTTTTTTTCGTCCAAAAAGGAACTGATCGTGAATTTGGTGAAAAATAGGAGCAGATCAATTATTTTGAGACTGGAGAACTTGGAACTCTTTGCAGTTACTTCAGGTTAATCAGTGCGGTTGCTCAATTCAAAAATACATCATTATCCGCGGTGTCCGGCTACAGCGTAATTTTGGTCTTAAAATGACCGTAGGATCCACCCGATTCAGAAACATCTAGGAGTCCCTCTCTTCAGCCCCGTCTTCTCCCCATTTTGGTCGCCATGATGAAAATTGGTGATAAAAATTGGTTGCCAGGTTGTTCAGGTGCGCCAATCACGTAAACCCCAAAGACATGGATACACTTGAAGGTAATTTCACCGCGAGAGACGAATTTGGTTTGCGGCTCATCAGCGCCCTGCAAAGCTGGTTACCTGGCGCTGTGATTTCACGCTGTCAGGCCGATCGAGTTATTTAGGGATCGCTCAGGACGTTACTCATTTTTGTAGTTCTATGGAGCTCCATTGGAGAGCCATTTTCAGGATCCTCAAATCACTAGCACGAACTTTAATTAATTAGTCAAGGTACAGTTGGCTTGAAATAAAAGCTAAAAATTAAATCATAAAAAAGGAGACCATTAGAACATCATTACATCACATTAACCAGGTTCTCGATCGGCCTCTAAGCGTGATTTCATAGCGCCGGGTACCTAGCTTGGCGGTCCGCCTAAAAGTCGCATTAACTCAAACTCGTCTGCAGCGGTAAAATTACCGTCAATTATATCCAAATTCTTTGGGTTCACATGATAAGTGTACCTGAACAACGATGAAGTATTTCTACAGTGCTGTAGAGGGGTCGCATTTTCACATTGCATCGGCCCTTGTGGCCCTTTGGAAAGCCCTTTTCGAGTCCCGGAGATTAGACACATGAACTTGAATTCGTCTGCCGGTTTGAAACTAGCTTCACGAGTGTCCATACTATGTGCATGTACAAGATAAAGGTAGTAAAACAACGCGAAGCCTTCATGTACAACCGTGTAAACTCGGATTTGTCCGTCCAGGCACGAATATAGCATCATGCATATTTCTAAACTACAGACTTCATAGGAAACAGCTGCTGGGCAAGAGTTACTTCTTTTTTATAGGACCATAAAGTGGCTCTTCCGTGCGTTTTCGAATAAGCTTTTTTTCCCTTCTTCGTACAGCGCAGCAACCAAAAACACTACTTTAGGAGTCGGATAACACCCCATCCGTTATGAGGGAGGTCAGAACTGTAGAAATAAAAAAGGGATAGAGGGAAACAAAAGTATATTCAGACAAAGTGTACAGAAAAAAAAATCACCATGACAACCAATTTTTTGATTATTCTCTACAAGAACTACATTTAGCGAAGTTTGAAGCGTGCTGAAGTAGTGGCACCGAAAACGTAGACTCTTTTTAGACTCTTTACTCTAGACTCGTTCAAAAACAGTAACATTCCAGTTTTTTTAACTTCGGAGTGGGAAAATTGGGGGGAAGGGGGGTCGGGAGGGGGGATTTGCCTTTTTTTTATGTTTTTTTTTTTCTAACATGGAATGATCTTCCACCAATAAACTGGAGGCTTCGAAAAGGCTCATCATGTAACTGTTGATGATTGCTTTTCAAACATGATCGGTCGAACAATCTTTGAAGGTTACCGGTGTAATTCAGACACATCAAAGATGAGATGTTGAGATTTCTCACGAATTGTGTGCAAATCAGGCCGAGAAACAAAAAGAATTAGTGCCAGTTTGGGAGCTCCAATTTTTATAAGAAGGGCTTTTAGGCTGATTCCAGTTAAGACCATCCATTTTATCTGACTGCCAGAATTGTGAAAATTTTAAGCTCCAGAAAATAAGATCCGAGACCATAAGTATAGTTACCAATATACGTGTTTATCTTATGACCCTAATTAAAAAACTATCTATCTACAGAGGGAGAAAATGGAGAGATACTTTGATAAATAGAGGTAAGTTTTCTTTTGGATGAGCTAAAATGACTTCTAGCCCAAGCATCAAAATGGAATGGTATCAATAAAGATTTCATGGGGAAAGGTATCACTAGGGATTTCATGTGTACATACATTTTCAATATTGTTTCCATGTTAAAAATATGGAATGGAATCCATATGACAGGGGTGCAGAAAGTGCTCGATCGGCCGTTCGGGGAGCAAATGTGAAGTAAAGGTACCCCAAAAGAAGTCGACACTTGGCCAAAAGTGTTTTCTAACCAAATGGAACACTTTTTTAACCAGAAAACTTGACTTTTCCAGGATAGACTTTTTTTTGGGACACCCTAATGTGAAGGCACCTGAGAAGGGGTAAAATAATGTAACGGCACCTGGAAAAACGGAAAAAATGTGGAGGCAGAAGGCATAAACCAGCTAAGTGCACAGTTTTCTTCTAGAAGAAAATAGTTAAACGCGCTCTTTTATAAAAAGAGCTTACGTTACTCTTAGATTTATTTATTTGTTTGTTTCTGCACAAAAAGGCTAATACAAGTATGTCAAGGTATACATTAATATTTAAATACAACGCTACGTTAGGCTAGGTTGCTGTACCTGCAAGCGCCTAAGTTTTAAGTGGACAGCAATGTGAAAGCAACCTCAAAAAATGTGAGGACAAAGAACTTTCTGCACCCCAGCCATAAGAAAATATCTATACTGAGCTCATATAGACTCATACACGTGAATTTCTAATACAGAAGTCTTTGGTACAGAGTCCATACAAATTCCAAATCGAGGACACTTGATGTATCCATATAGAATTCGCACGTATGGATTTGATAAGGATATATCCATATGTATGGAATGTAGCCTAACCATATGTATAGATTCCTTAGAGATGTATCCATATTTTTTATTTATTAATTTTTTTTTAAAGAGTTTATTTATTGTGACCTTCCTAGGAAGAAATTTATACAATTATCTTAATGTATGTACATAAGGGTATATAAAAGTAATAACTGGATAATTACTTATTTCTATAATGATTATGGTCAAACTTGTGACTTAATTTTAAGATTAATAAGGACTCATACGGATTAGGTGGATGAAATGAGTAAAATTCAAATGTAGTGAGTATTATTAACTCTTAATAGTCAGAATCAGCGTTGGTGACAAGCTCCCATGGCTTCTTCCTTTTGAGTCTTCTAATTTCCTTGATATTATTTAGAAGTTCAATTGCAGTTTCGTTTGGATGACAATGTAGCCTGTCCTCGTATCTTTGCAAAATTTTTTGAATATATTTATGAATAGATTCTATCCCTAAGTCTCTATGTATGTCCTTATTAGTCTCATACCTTTGGGCTCCACACAATTTCCTTAATATTTTAGACTGCATTGATTGGAATGATTTTAAACTACTTTTGGGGGACAGCCCCAAATTTGGCAACCATAAGCCTAAGTGGGTCTTATAATTTGCTTGTATAATAATAACTTATTATCTAATGATAGGGAGGACTTTTTACCAAGTAGCCAGTTTAGTCTATACACATTAAAATTACATTCCTTCTTTTTGAGTTTGATATGGTGTTTCCACTTAAGTTTAGTGTCTAGCGTAATTCCTAATTTAGCTACATTGCTTAAAGGTATTGGAGTGTTGCAGAGTTTTAGTGTTATTTTCCTAATTTTTTTATTGGTAAAAATAATGAAAATGGTCTTTTCACAATTCATATTGATGTCTTTTCTATCTTTCCATGTTTCATTTTCTTTGAGGTTTTCCTCAAGAGTTCTCACCGCAGTAAATTGATTTCGGTGAGATGAGAGGTAGGTAGTGTCATCGGCAAACTTTCCTGGGATAGATCTTTTTTTAGCAAGAGGTATGTCTGAAGTAAAATGAGGGTAGAATAGGGGGCCGAGTACCGATCCTTGCGGCACTCCTGCTAGGATGTTTCTGTGACTCCAATAGTCCTCTCCAACCGTTACTTTAAAAGTATGATCTTCAAGATACGATTTCAATACTTTGGTATGGCAAGCAGGTAAGAGTTGAGACAGCATTTTGATAAGTATTTCAGGAGAAACTATCAAAAGCTTGGGCTACATCTAAAAATACTGCAGCACAATATTCTCCTTTTTCTAAAGCATTTTCAATAAAATTAGTTATCCGATGAACTTGTTCTGTTGTTGAGTGTTTTTGTCTAAATCCATATTGGTGAGGTGGAAGCAATTTTTTTTTTATTAATAACTTTAAGTAGTCTGGAAATATACATTCTTTCAAACAATTTAGAAATGGAAGATAACAAAGAAATAGGTCTGTATGATGCAGGCTTGGTCGCATTTTTGCCTTTTATAAGAAAAAGAATAATTAATGCCTCTTTAAACTGTTCAGGGACTTTTTGAAAATAAAGTATTGCATTGAAAATTTCTTTTATTTCATACATTGCTTTCTCAGGTAATTTTTTTAGAATTGTGCCGGTGATTAGTCAGCACCGGGAGCTTTCTTTGTTTTGCATTTTAAAATGAGCTTTTAGATTTCATTAAATGTGCATTGCGGTATTTCGGTATCTGTTTTGATAAAATCTTCATCCGCTAAATTTATTGTGATATCAGCTTTAGTAGCTGACAGCTGTGAATTATGTTTAAAAACGCTAGCCAGATGATCTGCAAAAAGTTCGGCTTTGTCTTTAACAGATCTTGCCCACTTGCCAACCTTTTTCTTAAGTGGGGATGCATAAATGGCTGGTCTCTTAAGGTATTTGTGGCCTTCCAGAGAGAATACTCAGGTCTTGCGTTAAGGGTCTTAATATATTTTTCTAGTCTTTCATTTTTAATTTTCCATAGTCCTTTGTTAACTTGCTTTGTTAAAAAATTGAATTTTGACTTGTTGATAGGATCTCTAGTTCTATTCCAGACTCTTCTAGCTTTCCTTTTTTTTTTTTTTACTAGATTAAGGATAAAAGGAGGCGATCTAAGGCTAGTTACATAGTTTTTAAGGGGTGGAGGGGTGGCTAGTTTAGCCGCGTCCAGTATTATTTTAATTAACAAATAAATTTCGTATTCTATGTCTTTAATGCCATTAATAGAAGAGTTGACATATAAATGTATGCGTTCGTTAATGTAATCTTGAAATCCGCACCAGTCCGTTCCTTTATTGTGTAGTCTCTCTGGAGGAGGGGTGAAATAGGTTTACAAGATAATTGAAATAGAACAGGTACATGATCTGAGGAAAGCTTATCATGTAGAATAGTTGTGAAAATTTTACTTCTATTGATCCCTTCCATAATTCCGAAGTCTATTTCATCGGGATTTTTGTTCTTACCTACATTGTTTTCCAATTAAGCAAATATTTCTTGACTCAACTAATGAACAACATGAGCAGAAATTAATATAAATGAACAGTAAAATAAAATCGAACATAATTCGGTGTTGCCAAGCTTAAACAAAATACTCGAATTTTCGCTGGTTTTTCGATATTTGTCCTATATTCTTTGTTCACTTCTTATTTTTAATTATTTAAATGTATCTCTCGTGCAAAATAATACACTTTTGTAGAATATTTTAATGTCAACTTAGATATATACTAATTACTAGGGTATTTAGTTCAGAGAGGAAAAATTCATGAAATAGTGAGTTTTATTGAATCGTGCCAATAAACAACATATTGAAACAATCATGGAAAACTTTCTGCTAAAAAGTAATGAATAAAATGTACTCCTCAGACTGACTTCATTAAAACAAAACAAGACACATTGCAATATTGTCAAAATTACGTACAATCATCGAATTTTGGCGGTATTTGACCATTATTATTCATCGTCCTATATTCAGTATACAATTTTATTTTATAATTCTGAGAAAGTGGAGTTTAATAGAAAAAAGTAACAATACCAAAGTGAAGAAGACGCCCAGGAAAGGGCAATAAAGGGCTTAAAAAGGAACAAGGGCGCTCCAAATTACTGAAGACCTGTGAGAGGACAAGGAACTATGGCGGTTAGGCCTCGCGGGGCGCGAGAGACCGCTGTTAAAGCGGCTATTATCCATACATGTAAAAATACAATAGTTTGTCGTTTCACTCTGTGTAAATCAGATTTTCCTAAGAAATGTTCATTTAGTCGGAAAACAAGAAACTTAGGACAAAAAGCGCCAATTTTGGTGTCTTTTTTTCAGTTTGCTGCTTGTCGCGCGTTTAATTTTGCCGTGAGCAGAAAGAATTCGACTCAGCTTGTAGAAAGTTTAACGAGTTTTAACTGTGGAAATAACCAATTTTGTCGTCTGATCAACTCCTGGCAAGTCACTGGCCATAATTCGCCAAAAAGGCCTTTCTTAAGCCATTTTTGCGAAATTTGGCAACATCTTGATGACAATTTTTTTATGAAATGGTCAAATTCGGATTCAGCGCCAAAAATTATATAAGAAACCATGGAATTAATGCTACCCGGTGTTTTTGGAGGCTAAAATTTCTATCTGCCCGGACTCAAAAAGCGTCGTCGCTCCATAAAGCTGTTTACAAAAATAATGATATCTCGCGAACCAAAAGTTTCCCAGCGAGCTATAATATATCGATGGATGCGAAATCGAACGAACTATCGATTAGACAACTTTTCATTCAAAGAGCGACGCCAAAAACGACCATTTTTTGGCACAATTTGGGCCAGAAGGGATTTTTCTGAAACCGGGCCCAAACGATACCTTATGATACCCTAAAACTCTGGTTAAAATTTTAGCTTGAGTATACGCACGGTTTTTGAGAAATGAGGGGGCAAAGTTGCCAAATCGCCATCATTCTGGACAGCATTTCTACAGCAAAAAGACGGGAAAAATGGACGAAAAAGCTACGCTTTTGATGGGTTTCGGCTGTAAATGTTCTTATTGGGCCCCGAAGCATTTAACTGTGTTCAGTTTTGAAATTTTTGATCGCACAGTGGTCCAAAGTGGGTAGAAATCGTCGACAAATCATGATTCTTTGTCAAATTTTTAAAAATGGAAATAAAATTGTCGGTCTGCTGCAGTTTTCATGGCTAACAATGTTCTTATCGGACCTCAATGCATGAAATTCTGTTCAGCTTCACAAATTTACATCGCACGGTGGTCAAAAACGAGGGAATTAGTGGGAAAATTAAGATCCTCTGTGAAACTATTTAAAAATGAAGTGAAACTGTTGGTCCCCAGTAGAGTTTAGATCCCGGAAAAATTCTTTAAATTACTTTTTGGACTGTTTAAATCATTTTTAATTTTTTCTCTCCATTTTTCCTTCTTTTTTTTTAAATTTCTGAAAGTTCCCATATTTTATTGAGATAATGCTACAAAGTCTATTCTATAACAACGTTCTATAGACAATACGGTCTGACATGCAGTAATAATTAAGAAAATTAAATACATGAATTTTTCCGGGATCTGATCCGGAAACTGTTGGTCCGCAGTAGAGTTTAGATCCCGGAAAAATTCATGTATTTAATTTTCTTAATTATTACTGCATGTCAGACCGTATTGTCTATAGAACGTTGTTATAGAATAGACTTTGTAGCATTATCTCAATTAAAATATGGGAACTTTCAGAAATTTAAAAAAAAAAGAAGGAAAAATGGAGAGAAAAAATTAAAAATGATTTAAACAGTCCAAAAAATAATTTAAAGAATTTTTCCGGGATCTAAACTCTACTGGGGACCAACAGTTTCACTTCATATTTAAATAGTTTCACAGAGGATCTTAATTTTCCCACTAATTCCCTCGTTTTTGACCACCGTGCGATGTAAATTTGTGAAGCTGAACAGAATTTCATGCATTGAGGTCCGATAAGAACATTGTTAGCCATGAAAACTGCAGCAGACCGACAATTTTATTTCCATTTTTAAAAATTTGACAAAGAATCATGATTTGTCGACGATTTCTCCCCACTTTGGACCACTGTGCGATCAAAATTTTTAAAACTGAACACAGTTAAATGCTTGGGGGCCCAATAAGAACATTTACAGCCGAAACCCATCAAAGGTGTAACTTTTTCGTCCATTTTTCCCGTCTTTTTGCTGTAGAAATGCTGTCCAAAATGATGGCGATTTGGCAACTTTGCCCCCTCATTTCTCAAAAACCGTGCATATACTCAAGCTAAAATTTTAACCAGAGTTTTAGGGTATCATAAGGTATCGTTTGGGCCCGGTTTCAGAAAAATCCCTTCTGGCCCAAATTGTGCCATTCTTGGCGTCGCTCTTTGAAGATAGCTTTTTTGGGTCTAACTTTTGAACGAATAGAGCTAGGAAAATGAAACTTAGGGAATGTTCCTATCTCAAAAGGGACCATCTTTTGGGGGGTTCAAAATTTTGGTCCCCCCCCCCCCCAACTTCTTTTCTTCAAATGGCAACTCCTATCTTGTGAAACCTCATTGGAAAGAGCATAAAAAACTAAGAATTTTGGAGCTAACCGCAGATCAATATCTTAATTTTTGATTGAGTTATGATAAGTCAAAGGTCAAATTTGACCTATTTTCAAAAAATCATAACTCCGGTTCAAATTATCGTAATGAAAAAATAAAACGGGAAAATTTATCAAATTGTAAGCACTTTTAAGTAAAAATCACAGAAATTACTTCAAACTAATTTTAAGGGGGGTTTCGGACCCCTAAATACGTCGATTCAAAGGTCATTCAATTTTCCCGTGAAATAAGCCAATTTCTCCTAGATTTGCCTCCACATTATCTCAGTAAGGTCAAAATCAGTTCAACAGTACGTTGGCAAGTCCCCAAATTTACGGGAAAAGTTAAAAAAGAAAAAGAAATTTAAGGTGGTTATATTTGACTATTTAAATTTCGTTTTTTTTTTAACTTTCCCAAAATTTGGGGACTTGCCAACTTACTGTTGAACTGATTTTGACCTTACTGAGATACTGTGGAGGCAAATCTAGAAGAAATTGGCTTATTTCACGGGAAAATTGAATGACCTTTGAATTGACGTATTTGGGGGTCCGAAACCCCCCTTAAAATTAGTTTGAAGTAATTTCTGTGATTTTTACTTAAAAGTGCTTACAATTTGGTAAATTTTCCCGTTTTATTTTTTTCATTATGATAATTTGAACCGGAGTTATGATTTTTTGAAAATAGGTCAAATTTGACCTTTGACCTATCATAACTCGGTCAAAAATTAAGATATTGATCTGCGGTTTGCGCCAAAATTCTTGGTTTTTTATGCTCTTTCGAATGAGGTATCCCAAGATAGGGGTTGCTATTTGAAAAAAAAAGTTGGGGTCCGCAGCCCCTCCCCACGGGGGGCCCGAAAATTTTTGGGGGCCCCAAAAGTAGCTAACATTGATCGATGAACATCCCCAAAGTTTCGTTTCAAAATATCACTTAGGTAAAATTTTAGAGGGGGTGGAAGGGACTTTTGGGACACCCTGTACGTATGGATGCAATCATGTATAAATCGGTCAAATTTCATTATTCTGACGGTAACTTTGCCGCGAACATTGGAGAAACATACAGAAATGAGGTCGATCAGCCGGAGTTGAGTAAATGGTACGCTATTTCCAAAATGGTAGTTAATAACATAGGTGAAGGGGCGGCGGAACTAGGGTATTGACGTTTCTGTATTTCCAACTTAATTGTGGGCGTACCTGCCAAATTTTACGCTTCTGGCTACAAAACAGCCATGACAATCTGACAAACCTCGGAGGAACAGGGCGATTAGCTTTTTCCAAGATGGCGGTCAAGTTCGGCGGTAAAATGGCTGACCAAACTTGGGTCTCGAACTTTCAACACACTCATGGATATTCCCGCCAAAATCCACGCGTCCAGCTGCAAAACAGCCGCGCAAATCTGAGAAACCGCGGAGGAGCACGACTGGGCTGTTAATTTCCCAAATGGCGGCTATTAGCCAGGACAAAGATGGCCGACTGAACTTGGGTCTCGATAGATTTTTGTTCTCAACATGTTTATGCATATTCCTGCCAAATTTCATTTATCTCATTGCAACCCAGCCGCGAAAATCTGTTAAACCGCAGAGAAACGGCGCTAAACCGGTAATTTTCAAAATGGTGGCCAATAACAAGGGTAAAATGACCGACTGGACTTAAATGTCAATTTATCCTCATTCTAGACACACTCAAATATAAACCTGCCAAAGTTCATGTTCATGGGTGAGTTAAAACGCCTGAAAAATGAGATAATGAGTCAGTTAAGCTCGGGAGGGATTTGCCTGCAAATAATCGGATCATACAGTTTTCCGTACGAGAAGAACGATGCGCATGTTAAAATTTCACGAAAAATTGTCTCCGCGGATATATAACGCTTCCTTTTTAGGGGTCCTCGAAAACGTGTTTAAACCGACCGCCGTGAATCTCCGCATCTCCGCGTCATAAACGGGAAGATGGCGGCGACGAAACCAACCTGTTTACTACCGCCACGCCGCCGTTGTTGAAATCACGATTTCTCGTTCGAGATTAAGTAAGTTCTGTGTGAATGTTTCATATCCTACATACACCTGTATCGAATTCTGATTGAAAAGCTTAGAGAATTAAGAACAATGGATATGAATCTCTAACGAAGTAACCGACATAACCTCCAATTGACCAACAAAAACATACCGCCAACGCGTCGCCGCCGTGTATTCTTCCACTACGCATTCCGCTGCCATATTGATCGTGACGTGTACATGTGGAACCTACGAGCGCGCAGTTCAAACGCCGTTTAAGGCCACCCTGATTTTTGGCACTTCCGAATAAACTTTTCTCCCGTTCGCAGTCATCAAGAAAAATTTAGGAAAAAAAATGTAAGCTTCGGTCACTTACTACTTTCGAATGACACAATTAAAAAAAAATGACTTAGGTAACTGACTCATAATGGAAATCAGCTCATGGCGGCCATCTTGGTAAATGGCGGCCAAAATACGGGGAACCATGGGAGATCCAGCTTGGGTCCCGACGGATTTTCATTCTAGGTACCTTAAACTATATTTTCACCAAATTTCACGCTGGTAGCCTTGTTTGATATATTTTTCCCCTAAGCGACCCCACTATTAAATTTAGCGTCTGTACCACTAAGATTTGCTTGATTATCACAAAGAAGGCTGATCTTGTTTGTGTCACCTTACTCCGGTGTGTTTTTCACTGGAATTTCTTCCATTGCTGCCACACCGAGCAGGCCGCACACTATTAATCACTTAATTAAGTCATTCTTTCGTCACTATTGGCAACATTGGATCAAACTTAGCATCTAATTTTAGATGGGTTATCTGGGAGATTAAATTGGAGCGCTGAGCTGAGAGATGACCTCACGGCTTGACTTATCAGACAGAACTGATGTATCCATATGAAATCCATACATAAGGAGTCCGTGACAGTGCTATCCTTCCACAAAGGATGGCATCTTCGTGGAAGGATCTCCATAGAGATGCAATATGGATCCCTAGGGTGCGTCAAAAAAAATGAAAGTCTGAAATGTTCCGCTCCCCAGGCGGCAATCGATGACGTTTGGTAAAAAAACATGTTTGCCAAAATTTGGGCCGATTTCAATCATTTTAAATGGTGCCAAAGGTCAATTTTGTGATGAAATTATGATATTTTGGTTTAGACCTCGATTTCGTACAAAAAACTCGAGTTTACGCTGAAATCGTGCGTTTACGAGAAAAATGTCAAAGAACTCGACTTGTAGAGGATGAAATTTTACACTAGGAGGACGTCTTTGTAACCGATAAAAATCAAATTGATCTAGAAAAACTCAACTCGGTATTTATTTTTTTGGTCCTCAGAATTTCCGAGGTCTTACTAAGTAGAGGTTTAAAAGACTCATTTTTCACGAAAATAAGTCGAAAGAGGGTATAAATGAACTGTAGGCAAGTGTTGAGGATGCAAATGTCATCAGAACTTCCTCAGTTTCAAAAAAAGTTCCAACTATTTTGCACAATCCTCCAAAAAGTGTACGACTCGAGAAGCAGGATCGTGCTATAATAGTAGGGGGAAAGTGCGGGTTGACCGGGAAAAATTGCGTAACAAGCTTTCCCTATGTAATCGTCATCAGTAGGTCCCCCTGAACAACTTCCTAAAAGTTAAAAATGGCCTGACCCCGGAATATCCCTCAAAAAAGTTAAAATTGAAAATGGCGGCCGTAATAAGAGGGTCCAGGAAATCGGTATTTTAAAATGCTCATCCTGTCTCATCATGTGAGGTATCATTTCCTATGTAATTTTGGTCGTAGATTTCATAAATAAATTTCGCAAGGCCCTCCGGTCAAAGGGGGCGCTCCAAATCAAAGATGGCGGCCAAATGTGAAAGGCAGGAGGTTGCATTTTTTTAAATATTCACCGAAGGAACAAGGAAAGTGAAGTGTCTTTATTTTCATGTATTTATGGCCAAGAAACTTAAATTTGATGTTATAAATGTATTTAATAAAGGAAATTAAAGGAAACAAACGACTACCGAGAGAAACGTAAGCTCAGAAGAGGCCTTGCGGAATTCATTTATGAAATCTACGACCAAAATTACATAGGAAATGCTACCTCACATGATGAGACAGAATGAGCATTTTAAAATACCGATTTCCCGGACCCTCTTATTACGGCCGCCATTTTCAATTTTAACTTTTTTGAGGGATATTCCGGGGTCGGGCCATTTTTAACTTTTAGGAAGTTGTTCAGGGGGACCTACTGATGACGATTACATAGGGAAAGTTTGTTACGCAATTTTTCCCGGTCAACCCGCACTTTCCCCCTACTATTATAGCACGATCCTGCTTCTCGAGTCGTACACTTTTTGGAGGATTGTGCAAAATAGTTGGAACTTTTTTTGAAACTGAGGAAGTTCTGATGACATTTGCATCCTCAACACTTGCCTACAGTTCATTTATACCCTCTTTCGACTTATTTTCGTGAAAAATGAGTCTTTTAAACCTCTACTTAGTAAGACCTCGGAAATTCTGAGGACCAAAAAAATAAATACCGAGTTGAGTTTTTCTAGATCAATTTGATTTTTATCGGTTACAAAGACGTCCTCCTAGTGTAAAATTTCATCCTCTACAAGTCGAGTTCTTTGACATTTTTCTCGTAAACGCACGATTTCAGCGTAAACTCGAGTTTTTTGTACGAAATCGAGGTCTAAACCAAAATATCATAATTTCATCACAAAATTGACCTTTGGCACCATTTAAAATGATTGAAATTGGCCCAAATTTTGGCAAACATGTTTTTTTACCAAACGTCATCGATTGCCGCCTGGGGAGCGGAACATTTCAGACTTTCATTTTTTTTGACGCACCCTAATGGATCCCATTCCATTGCGACACTTGGGCATATGATAAATACTAGGATATAAAAGTTTGAATTTCCACTTACATTCCACTCTCTTCACTACTGCTTCCAACTGACTCTTGACTTGGACTCAACATGGCTAAGAACGGTAGGCTCTGATATCTGCAAAAAAGGGAGCCATGAGTGAAAAATTTGACTTGGATACTTAGTAAACTCGATCCTATCTGATAAAGAGGACAAGTTTCATAAAATCGGTGCAATTAGCCGACTTCAGCGATTTGGAGAATCAATTAGGTACATGTTTGAAATGGGGCTTGTCTAGCAGCTTCGACAGCTGTTTAAAAGCTCATGGAGAGTGTTAAAATTTTCAAGAGTTATTTCTTAACTCCTTCAAGAGTATTATCTCATAATTTGCATGTTTGTTAAAATGTCTTTATTCCTACTAATACAACATTTCATTGAGATATAAAATTTCATTAACGATGGAATGATTAACCACAAAAAATGCAGTGGCCCCCAAAATTAATGGACTTGTCGAAACTTCACAAACCAGGTAATCCACTAAGGCCTATAGTCAGTTGTATCGACTCCTCTTTCTATAAGATGTCGAAGTTATTGAGTAATACATTGTCCAAAGTGGTTGGAAAGACAAAAGTCTTTCATCCGGGATTCCTTCCATTTTCGTAATTTCATTGAACACCAAAGATTTCAAGAGAATTAAATGTTGGCTTCCTTGGATGCTATATCATTTTACACGAATATCCCGCTCGAATTAATCAAAACGGTCATGGAGGAATATTGAGACAAGATCAAGCACTATACTAAATTGCCAAGAATTGCCCATCGTATCAGGGGTGCAGAATTTTCCAAGCTTCCACATTCTCACGTGCGTGGTCGCCGGCTTTCATACAGTACAACTGAGTCGCAATGTACTGGAGCGCCGATGAAGCCACTTTTGGAGGCTGTTTTGTCCACTACTCCGGAGACTAGTGTGCGGCGACTAGCGATGACGCATGCGCTGAGACTCGCACCATGGATGAATACTACGCATACGTAGTGTATATATTTATTTATCCATGCTCGCGCTCAGCGCTCCCCACTCCCGACTCGGCTCCGCTGCAGCAGAACATCTCTGTCAGGTCCACACACATTAGCTACGTTTATGCGAGACGCGAAACCGAGGTTTCACGAAACCCGAGTTTGTAATGCAAGTTTTCGCCGTCGGGTTTATGCGGGCGCTGTAACCCGACTTTCGCGGGAAATCAAACTTTCCAATTCTGGCGCTGTTTATGCGCTATTTATGCGCATATTTTCGATTGAACTTGAATTTCATGCGTTGGCGCCATTTTCACAAGCTATACTTCATTTTTTCACTATGAATTGATTCAATAAAATTATTATTACTCTTTTATCCCGTGTATGTTCCACAATTTTTCCGCAATATATAAGCGGAGGCTTCATCTTCACTAAAAAAGCCTTTACTGACTTTCTGAGCAACAGTTGGAAAAATGACAGTGGATTTTTAATAATTTTACGTTCATATTTAAAAATTGAATGAATACCTAAGTAATCTCAACAACCCTTCAAATCATGCTCGAGCTTATATTCTGAGTTCAGAAAAGTTGCCATAGGTAATTTTAGTGATGTTAAAAATAATTGTGGCAGGCGCAGAAATTCATCATGTTGTTTATTGAGCTTCTAATGATCTTACAATAGGTAGATATAGGCATTGAAAAAGTAGGAGTGCTAATCCAGTAAAGCACCGCACCTTCACTCCATGCTGTCGTAAAGATTGTATGTCTGCCATTATTGTAGTGAAACAAATAACTAATCGGGAATACTTATGGGAATCGCTCCTTCAAAATATGATCAAAATAAGCGAATATTGATAGGTCAACAATGTATCGCTGAAGCAGAAGCGTCTAAATCCTCTTGAGGCAACGGACAGTGACAATCTTAACAAACTGATGACGCTTCACAAATTTTACATTTCCTCATTCCCAGAGACACGCGCTGAAATCCTGTTTCTCACCTCTCTTTCCGACTGCTCTCCGAGTCCATGAGCAAGACAGGAAGAAAATAGGCAAGCTACCTACTACTGTTTGCCTACCTATGTGTTTTTTTTCTTAAACTTGATTTTCAAAGGTGACTCATGTAAGAGCAACTGACAAACAAGATTTCAGAACCTGCCATTGCATTTCACTAACCTAAGACACAAACCCAACCTTACCATTGATATTCTTTCGCTTACACTGTATATTATTCTCCCATTGAGATTCGATATGAACTCAATTCAAAAATGCTTTTGAATTTAATTATTCGGGTAGATTGGAATATGGAGCTTTCAGTCTATCTGTAAAGCGCATTTTTTTTTTTTTTTGTAAAGTTCTCCGCAGATGATGAACTGGTAGGTAAGGCTATTACTCAATTGTAGCCTGTAAAGCTCTTTGCTTGCTTTGCTTCTGTAAGTCATAAAATGTTGATTAGAGTTGCAAGAATAATCTGAAAAAGCAGTAATAAGCCTGGATTCCATCTGACACTAAACACCTTCACTAGAAAATAACGTCCTACGTTTAGCTAAATAAGGATAAGTAAGCCACATATAAGTGAAGGAATCACGTAAAAGTGCTTAAGCAACAATTATAGTAAAATGATGATTGTAAAAAATGTTGAATAATGGCAAAATTAAAGCTAAATCGTGGGATAAGCACCAGTTGTTTACGAACGTTATGATAATAAATCCGCCATATTGCCGATCGCGCACCTGAAAATCGCATTTGAAGTCGAATTTCAACTAATTTCAACCTCCGGTTCGTTTATGCGGAGTGCGATAACCTAGTCTTTAGTGTAAAATAAGGTTTCAAACACAAATTTCGGAAACCTACATTTCGTTAGTTCCGTATCGTTTATGCCGTGAAAAATTCGTGGATTCTCCATCAGGATAATGCGAGGGCGCACACATCCATTTTTACCCGTGAATTTTTGGAAAGCAAAGGTACTAGATTTCTAAGACATCCGCCATGCAGCCCAGATCTTGCTCCCTACGATTTCTGGCTGTTCCCTCCTCTTAAGAAGGAGCTACGAGGTCAAAGATTCAGGACCAAGGAAGAAATCAAGACGGCTGTCCAAAAAACCTTCAAAAAATTCCTCAGGAAGAATTTGAGAAGACTATGCTCGTGAAATGGAAGGAAAGGATACAAAAGTGTATAAACAACAACGGAAAATACTTTGGGAAGCAACCTGATAATCTAGTGGAGTCTGACGATAGGGGATAGAATACATTTTCGTTAAAAACCCGTAGGCAGCGCGCGTACGCCCCTTACATATAGTGTCATAACTTGTGGAATTTTTCTTCAAATAGTTGATCTTGGTCCCAATCAATAGAAGAGGATTAGATCTCTCAAATGAGACCAAGATCAAGTTGCTAGGTGGCTTAGTTTTGAAATGGCAGCATCAGTCTACTTACTTTTGGGACACCCTTTGTATATCAAATAAAACCTGCGTTTCACGATGCACGTGTGAATGGAGACGTTGCATAAATGAGGAATTTGCGATTTGACTGTTAATTCTTACGTAAAAGTTCGCGAGAAACACTATGGTGCCACTGATTTGCTCTGAAATCAACTTCCAAGCTCAAAAAAAGCTCTCAAGTTGAGGCCAAAATGGAGGGGATGTCCCTCGAAACCCTTAGAGTCCACCTCTACATCAAGACAAACTCTCCATGCAACGCTAGGCAGCAAATACATTAGCAGGGTTGCCGTGTCTTCAGTTGTGGTGTCCCCAAATAAAGTGGCAGCCCTGTCAATAGCTATGTTTATGCGAGCCTCTTAACCTAACTTCAATCGAAACCTGAGTTTGAAACCAAGGTTCAAATCACGGCATAAACGATACGGAACTAACGAAATGTAGGTTTCCGAAATTTGTGTTTGCAACCTTATTTTACACTAAAGACTAGGTTTTCGCACTCCGCATAAACGAACCGGAGGTTGAAATTAGTTGAAATTCGACTTCAAATGCGATTTTCAGGTGCGCGATCGGCAATATGGCGGATTTATTATCATAACGTTCGTAAACAACTGGTGCTTATCCCACGATTTAGCTTTAATTTTGCCATTATTCAACATTTTTTACAATCATAATTTTACTATAATTGTTGCTTAAGCACTTTTACGTGATTCCTTCAGTTATATGTGGCTTACTTATCCTTATTTAGCTAAACGTAGGACGTTATTTTCTAGTGAAGGTGTTTAGTGTCAGATGGAATCCAGGCTTATTACTGCTTTTTCAGATTATTCTTGCAACTCTAATCAACATTTTATGACTACAGAAGCAAAGCAAGCAAAGAGCTTTACAGGCTACAATTGAGTAATAGCCTTACCCACCAGTTCATCATCTGCGGAGAACTTTTTTACTGCATCCGCACGATTTGCCTAGGATTTCAAGATAAGGCACCCTGCTTCCCTTTAAGTAGTGCACCGAATTTTTTCATTTCAATCTACCGATTAAATCTGAAATCTGATCCAATCAGAGCTGTGTAGCTCTTGAATTTGTGTGTTATCCATGTATCTATTTCCTGGTTGTCCTACTGAAAGTGTGAGACCAACCACAACCGTGACCTGCTGACTTATTTCTTTGATCCAATCTCTTGTAAATGATGACTCAAATTCTGCGGCCATCATTTATTGAAACTAGTTCAAAGTTATTGCTCCAAAGTATCGTCACTCTTCTCATACTGATGCAGAAGGAAGGAGATTCTTCGGTGAGTGCTCTGTGATCCAAGATTTTCAATTTGAGATAAGAATAAGGTTTTTATTGAGGCGTGTAACAATTTTTGGTCGTTGAACCACTTGTCATAATTGAGCTTTTGCGTTAGAGATGCATCAACTGTGGAAAGTGGCTCTGCCTGTGCAAAAATATCTTGTGACAGCAGTGAATGTCAGTAAATGTGCTTTACAGATAGACTGAGAGCTCCAGATTCCAATCTACCTGAATGATTAAATTCAGAAGGATTTTTGAATTGAGTTCATATCGAATCTCGGTGGGAGAATAATATACAGTGTAAGCGAAAGAATATCAATGGTAAGGTTGGGTTGGTGTCTTAGGTTAGTGAAATGCAATGGCAGGTTCTGAAATCTTGTTTTTCAGTTGCTCTTTACATGAGTCACCTTTGAAAATCAAGTTTAAGAAAAACACACATACGTAGGCAAACAGTGGTAGGTAGTTTGCCTATTTTCTTCCTGTCTTGCTCATGGACTCGGAGAGCAGTCGGAAAGAGGGGTGAGAAACAGGATTTCAGCGCGTGTCTCTGGGAATGTGGAAATTCAAAATTTGTGAAGCGTCACCAGTTTGTTGAGATTGTCACCGTCCGTTGCCTCAAGAGGATTTAGACGCTTCTGCTTCAGCGATACATTGTTGACCTATCAATATCTGCTTATTTTGATCATATCTTGCAGGAGGAATTCCCATAAGTATATCCCGATTCTTTATTTGTTTCACTACAATAATAGCAGACATACAATCTTTACGACAGCATGGAGTGAAGGTGCGGTGTTTTACTGGATTAGCACTCCTACACTTTCAATGCCTATATCTACCTATTGTAAGATCATTAGAAGCTCAATAAACAATATTAGTCCAGGCGCCTGGTAGCTAAAAATGAGGCTACCTGGAATTTTGGGTACACAGCGATTTTTTTGGCTTATTTTCTGTTTTTTGGGTCGCTGAATCCGAATCTGAAGTTTCCGCACGCGTATCGGGTGAGCATTTTCCGCTATTTTGAAAAAATGGCCTATAAAGGCCTTTTTTTGCGGTTTGTTGATAAAGCGGCTACGGATGAGGAGAAGTCCCGGATTTAGCTAATGTTTTGAATAGCTGACAAAATTTGGAAGAAAATAGTATATAAATATGCTAGGTTTGCTCAAAAATTGAGGAATCTCGGATCTCGGAACTTTGGAACGCTTCGGTCCTTAGCTGACCGCGGCGAGCCGGATCACGCGTTAACGGGTGCCCCGCGAAAACGTGAATGGGCGCGATGTTCACGATGCTGTATCTTCCTCAATTTTTAAGCAAACGTAACATATGTATACACCATTTTCTTCCAAATTATGTCAGCTATTCAAAACATTAGCTAAATCCGGGACTTTTTCTCATCCGTAGCCGCTATATCAAAGAAACCGCAAAAAAAGGCCTTTTTAGGCCATTTTTTCAAGGTAGCGGAAAATGCTCACCAGATACGCGTACGGAAACTTCAGATTCGGATTCAGCGACCCAAAAAACATAAAGTAGGCCAAAAAAATCGCTGTGTACCCAAAATTCCAGGTAGACTTACCAGGCGCCTGGACTATATGATGAATTTCTGCGCCTGCCACAATTATTTTTAACATCACTAAAATTACCTATGGCAACTTTTCTGAACTCAGAATATAAGCTCGAGCATGATTTGGAGGGTTGTTGAGATTAGGTATTCATTCAATTTTAAAGATGAACGTAAAATGATTAAACATCTACTGTCATTTTTCCAACTGTTGCTCAGAAAGTCAGTTAAGGCTTTTCTAGTGAAGATGAAGCCTCCGCTTATATATTGTGGAAAAATTGAACATACACAGGATAAAAGAGTAATACCTAATAATTTATTGAATCAATTCATAGTGGAAAAACGAAGTATAGCTTGTGAAAATGGCGCCAACATGAAATTCAAGTTCAATCGAAAATATGCGCATAAACAGCGCCAAAATCGGAAAGTTTGATTTCCCGCGAAAGTCGGGTTACAGCGCCCGCATAAACCCGACGGAGGAAACTTGCATTACAAACTCGGGTTTCGTGAAACCCCGGTTTCGAGCCTCGCATAAACGTAGCTATTACGACCCTATGTACTCTATGGTCAAGACAACACCCCTCATAATAGCGTCCAGCCCACATACAAACTAGAGGCTTCAAAGAGACTCATCGATTGCCCCGACTTAAACCGCTGGCCAATGAAAGGGCCAGGAAAGGCATCGATGAGTCTCTTTGAAGCCTCTAGTTTGTATGTGGGCTGGACGCGTATAAGTCACAAACGGGAATAAAGATTACAGAAATTGAACGTTTTTCGTAATCTTTGATCAGCCCATTCTCAAATTCCTTTTTCCGTTCCTTCTCTCATTCCATTTGTTCCTTGTCGAACCCGTTATTCCCCGGTCCATTCTACACTTTAATCTTTGCAATCTGTGAAAATGTAATCTTTATTCTCGTTTGTGACACTGTGAAGGCCTAAAATACGGGAACCAATCAGAAATGGATTCACATTGTCTTGACTCTCAGTATAAAGGGACTCTAGTATTTACCTAGTCTGCCGTGATAGCGAAGAGAGAGGCAAGTGCAAAAATGAAGTTTTGAGAAAACGGGCTCAGAAGCTTCTGAAAAGATCATTAGCTACGTTTATGCGAGGCTCGAAACCGAGGTTTCACGAAACCCGAGTTTGTACTGCAAGTTTCCTCCGTCGGGTTTATGCGGGCGCTGTAACCCGACTTTCGCGGGAAATCAAACTTTCCGATTTTGGCGCTGTTTATGCGCATATTTTCGATTGAACTTTAATTTCATGTTGGCGCCATTTTCACAAGCTATACTACTTCATTTTTCCACTATGAATTGATTCAATAAATTATTAGGTATTACTCTTTTATCCTGTGTATGTTCAATTTTTCCACAATATATAAGCGGAGGCTTCATCTTCCCTAGAAAAGCCTTTACTGACTTTCTGAGCAACAGTTGGAAAAATGACAGTAGATGTTTAATCATTTTACGTTCATCTTTAAAATTGAATGAATACCTAATCTCAACAACCCTCCAAATCATGCTCGAGCTTATATACTGAGTTCAGAAAAGTTGCCGCAGGTAATTTTTAGTCATGTTAAAAATAATTATGGCAGGCGCAGAAATTCATCATGTTGTTGATTGAGCTTCTAATGATCTTACAATAGGTAGATATAGGCATTGAAAGTGTAGGAGTGCTAATCCAGTAAAGCACCGCACCTTCACTCCATGCTGTCGTAAAGATTGTATGTCTGCCATTATTGTAGCGAAACAAATAAAGAATCAGGATATACTTATGGGAATTCCTCCTTCAAGATGTGATCAAAATAAGCAGATATTGATAGGTCAACAATGTATCGCTGAAGCAGAAGCGTCTAAATCCTCTTGAGGCAACGGACGGTGACAATCTCAACAAACTGGTGACGCTTCACAAATTTTGAATTTCCACATTCCCAGAGACACGCGCTGAAATCCTGCTTCTCACCCCTCTTTCCGACTGCTCTCCGAGTCCATGAGCAAGACAGGAAGAAAATAGGCAAGCTACCTACCACTGTTTGCCTACCTATGTGTGTTTTTCTTAAACTTGATTTTCAAAGGTGACTCATGTAAAGAGCAACTGACAAACAAGATTTCAGAACCTGCCATTGCATTTCACTAACCTAAGACACAAACCCAACCTTACCATTGATATTCTTTCGCTTAGACTGTATATTATTCTCCCACCGAGATTCGATATGAACTCAATTCAAAAATCCTTCTGAATTTAATCATTCAGGTAGATTGGAATCTGGAGCTCTCAGTCTATCTGTAAAGCACATTTACTGACATTCACTGCTGTCACAAGATATTTTTGCACAGGCAGAGCCACTTTCCACAGTTGATGCATCTCTAACGCAAAAGCTCAATTATGACAAGTGGTTCAACGACCAAAAATTGTTACACGCCTCAATAAAAACCTTATTCTTATCTCAAATTGAAAATCTTGGATCACAGAGCACTCACCGAAGAATCTCCTTCCTTCTGCATCAGTATGAGAAGAGTGACGATACTTTGGAGCAATAACTTTGAACTAGTTTCAATAAATGATGGCCGCAGAATTTGAGTCATCATTTACAAGAGATTGGATCAAAGAAATAAGTCAGCAGGTCACGGTTGTGGTTGGTCTCACACTTTCAGTAGGACAACCAGGAAATAGATACATGGATAACACACAAATTCAAGAGCTACACAGCTCTGATTGGATCAGATTTCAGATTTAATCGGTAGATTGAAATGAAAAAATTCGGTGCACTACTTAAAGGGAAGCAGGGTGCCTTATCTTGAAATCCTAGGCAAATCGTGCGGATACAGTAAAAAAGTTCTCCGCAGATGATGAACTGGTAGGTAAGGCTATTACTCAATTGTAGCCTGTAAAGCTCTTTGCTTGCTTTGCTTCTGTAAGTCATAAAATGTTGATTAGAGTTGCAAGAATAATCTGAAAAAGCAGTAATAAGCCTGGATTCCATCTGACACTAAACACCTTCACTAGAAAATAACGTCCTACGTTTAGCTAAATAAGGATAAGTAAGCCACATATAAGTGAAGGAATCACGTAAAAGTGCTTAAGCAACAATTATAGTAAAATTATGATTGTAAAAAATGTTGAATAATGGCAAAATTAAAGCTAAATCGTGGGATAAGCACCAGTTGTTTACGAACGTTATGATAATAAATCCGCCATATTGCCGATCGCGCACCTGAAAATCGCATTTGAAGTCGAATTTCAACTAATTTCAACCTCCGGTTCGTTTATGCGGAGTGCGAAAACCTAGTCTTTAGTGTAAAATAAGGTTTCAAACACAAATTTCGGAAACCTACATTTCGTTAGTTCCGTATCGTTTATGCCGCGATTTGAACCTTGGTTTCAAACTCAGGTTTCGATTGAAGTTAGGTTAAGAGGCTCGCATAAACATAGCTATTTTATTGAAAGAAGCTTCCATTCTTTGTCAAATGGACCACTAGACAAGGTACGAATTTCAGCACTCTGATATATGTTCCGTAACCAAAATTTCACGTAGAGCAGGATGCACACAATGAAAATTATCGAAATCAACTCCTCACAACGATATTTAATGATTCTTGATGCGTGAATTCAAACCACCCGCTCATGAAAACTCAATGCTCTACGTGATTCACATCGCGCGCTAAACGTTATCATGACAGTCTCTGCGCGATTTAAAAATCTGGCAACCTCAATCTTGACGCTTAGGCTCAGCTATAGAAAATTGCCTATAGTTCGATCAACACATGGTGGGAAATGAATATTGCTCGATTAAGAAACTTGCTGAGACCGTTGTCGTGCGCGATTTGACTCACGTAGAGCTTTGAGTTTCTTGTGAGCGGGAAGTTCAAATTCCTCGTAACCAATGTGAAATGAAAAGGTTAATATCTTCGTTAGGAATTGGTTTCAGTGATTTTCGTTGCGCGAATCGTGTTCTACGTGAAATTTTGGTTGAGAAACATGTATCGGAATGCTTAAATTCGTACCTTGTCTAGTGATCCATTGCCACTAATCGTCCGGTAGACTCCTAGAAATAGTAAGGATGATTAAAAATCGACTGATTTCATTTCCATTACGTAAAAAGGGTATTTTTCATTTTCATGCTAGGTTGTTGTTACGCAAGACAGCCGTAAGTGCTATCTTCTGCATGTTTTCGTGCTTGCGTTTTGGACAATCAACAAACACATTTTCAGGTTAGAAATTGGCAGAAGAGGGCGGCACTTTACTGGAAAGCACTGTTTTCATTGGCTCTCATGCATCTACGGCTGTCTTGAAAAAAAACTGTGTCATTTTTTGGGCACTTGCGGCTTTTACATACGTCTCGTTTTCATTAAATTAGGATGAATTTTGCTGTTTTAGCTGTCTCAGAAATTTCGTCTAAAAGAATTTGGACGAATTTTGAAGAAAACTCGATTTCGAAAATTTTGCACTTACGGCTCTCTTCGCTACAAAGATTACTAAGGACTCCAGATACCGCACTGGAATAAAAAGCGGTCCCCTAGTCCCCTGCAGCTCCAGGGTAGGCAACCTGTTTAGCGGTATGCCATACTTCGAGCTAACGACTATACTGTTTGCCGTGTGTTTGACCGGTTTCGCCGTGCTGCGCTAAGCCCTTTCCACACGTTGCAAGTTTTGCTGGAAGTGAGCCGAAAGTGGGAGTCATCACTCATCGATGATCGTGAAATTTGCCCGAAAAATGCCCAAAAAAACCACAAAAAAATTAATGGAAATATCTCTGCTCAATTTCCTGAGTCCATTTACCATGACTAGTGACTAAAATGAACAATTTTCGCAATTTGCCGTTTATAATCTGCACATTCGAAGTGCAATTTACAATGCACTTCCATTACAGGTGGGCTAAAGTATGGCATACCGCTACACAGGTTGCCTACCCTGGCGCTGCAGGCGACTGGGGGGCCGCTTCTTTCCTACGGCAAGTATACGGCGTGCGGTAGAGTCCCTTTATACCCAGAGTTAAGACAACTCACTTTTGGTTGGGCTGAAAGTGGCCTAAAAAAAAATCCAATTCTGATTGGTTCTCGCTCATGAAGGCCGAAACGAGTGCACCAAGATGGCGGTACCTCGATTGTGAACAAGAATAATGAAAATATTACCTAATTGTGGTTTATCAAGAGTAAATTGTTATTTCCATAGGTCCAAAATGAAAATAGATTAAGAAATTATTCACAAACCAATCTCATTTTCTTTTTAATTGATCACTTTGTTGATGTTGTAGTTTTTGTGTGACAGACATCGCAGGATTCCTGATCCTTATCCCTCAATATCATTCGTTTGGGTGCACTCGTTTCGGCTTCCATGGCCAGCCAAGGACGGCTGCCAGTCAGCTGATAATCGAGTTGTCGTAACTCTGGGTATAAAGGGACTCTAGCGTGCGGTATCTGGAGTCCTTGGTAATCTTTGCTTCGCTACAAAGAGAAAACAAGAGCCCGGACGTGAAATGCGGAGCGAGTGGCACCCCCTACTTTTAGACGAGTCGTCTCTGATTGGCTGATTCGCCTGGAGCCCACTTTCTGGAGCCCTTATGGAAAATAACACGGGGTTCATTTTCCATTGAATATATCTCGAAAACAAGGAAAAATATATCCGTACAAAATTCCAGAAATCGATTCTCCAGATTTTTCTGAAGAGATTGATAGGTGAAACATGACACTTTTTTCTCAAACACACGGAACAGCTCGACTTGGAAATTTTTTTTTTTCAACTTGAAATATGGCACCCTCCAATTGTTTACTGACACCGGGTCAGCTGATAATGGGCACCAGCAGTTCTCGATCTGAAATTTGACAAATTTTCAATTTAAAATCATCTTTTGTGACTTAAAATGGTATTTAGTCTCTCAATCAGTATTGTCTTAATACGTTTTCACTTTAGTTTCTAAAGTTTATCGCGTTTCTTCATTGTTCCTTTCGCTCTTAATGGTTGAAGCTGAAGCCAAGTAGCTCGTCGGTTTGTCTGCTTTTTTTCCTCGTAGAGGATTTTATTGTGTCTCTCCTTCAAGTCTCAGCTTCAGCAGTGTTACTTTTCCATCATAAACACTTACTTCGGTAATAATCAAAGCTTACATTTCACTTCTGTGTCTACAAGTGTCTGCGTCAGGAATCGTTCTCCGAGAGCAGCATCTCATGACTGCAGCATACAGATGGAAATTAAGCTTGTTTTATGGTTTTATTTAAACAACTTGTGCTCTAAATTTATCGTTGAAGTGACAAATGGTGTGTATTACTGTGCCCAAAAGCTTAGCGTAGAAACTTTGAGCACCTGTCTCAGTGTGAGCGGTCCTTTGTTGCGGTCAAAGCTGCTCATTGATGACAGTTTCTCAAAGGTAAAGTTTTTGATGGATCAAGAAAAATTGTCTCCCTGAAATAGTAATTCACACCCTTTCGTCATGAAAATCTCAAAATTTAGTCCTCACTTCAAGTTTGAGACCATTTCTCAGTTTTATCCTTGGTGGTGCGGTGTCATCAGAAGTGCACAATTTCTGTATGAACAGTTCATGGTGAGGATGATTTGGAATATTTTGATTACCACTAATCACGGTTTGTGACGTTACAGACTTCCTGTCATACTTGATTTTTTAAATGAGAAACCACTTGACCGGAGTACTTGGAAACTACCGTGATTTTTCTTCTATTCATGAAGAAAATCCTGTAGGAACTTCAAGGAATGATATCGATTTGTGCTCTTTTATTAAAAGAAAATAGGAGCTGAGATTTTCAAACACTGTAAGAAGTTTCAACCATCTGCCCTGCAAAGATAATTTGAATTCAAATCATGAATAGAATGCCATGCACTTAGAAGGGGTGAGCAATTGAGGTTCCATTTGCCTGGGGAGGCACCTTTCAAATTCACTGCCAATGGAGTCCCTGTTTACTTCTCACAAGTGTATTTTAATATTGAAGTAGTTGTGGATTAACTTCTTAGAGGCTAAATTCAATCGATTCAATTCAATTTATTCAGCACAAAAAGACAGGGTCAACTCAGATCAACTCAGGATAGCCTTCATTAGCAATATCCGGCAAATGGAAGGTACTATCCTGGTCCAAAATATGTAAAGAAAGCTTAGCCACCCCTGGGCTCGATGGAGTTTGCCAGATTTTTTCCCCTATTTCTGGATTATTAGTTGAGGATGCCTACTTGATCTTTACTTTCACAGAAGACAGAGTTAATGCTGTAACAGGAAAATTCAAGTTGGAAAGTCCGAGAGGTGGATCCGTACCTCAAAAGTCTGAAGCTTCGCCTTTATTCCAGCCCAAAGGGATAGCTACAGAAACATTCAAATTTTCAAAAGATGTTAACTTGGAGCTGCAGAGAAGGAACCAGCAAGGTCAAAGGTTCAACCTGATACAAGGAGAAATGGCATTGATAATTGCTCTGTTTAGAAAAAAAAAGTTTAAAAACTTGCTTCGGATGTTTTTCACCCCTCTCAGGAAAAAAGAACAGAAATGAATTAAGGTACTATCAAAGAAGATCAGTGACAATAATGAGCGGCTGTTCGTTCGAGGGAATCTTAAGTGACATTTAGTGCTCACAGCATTCATAAGAGCGCTCATACTGACATTTTTGAAGGTTTATCCAAATGTGAAAGACCATTAAAATCTTCTTGACAAGACTTGGAAATATTTAAGTTGAAATTTCAAGGCGCATTTCAAAGATTTAGGAAACCTGTGATGGATTTTAAATGATTACTTAAAGCTCTGAGTTAGACCAAGAAAAACAAAAGACACACCTGAACTCACATGATTAATTTTGCTCCCTGTAATATCCTTAGCGGAACGTAAAGGATATCATTCGGAGTCCGATTGACACTCACTAGGAAAGATTTATTCACATCAAGGAAATACATATTAAATCTTAATACCTATATAAATAAGCCCTGGAAGAATTATTAGAGAATGATATAGAATGCGTCATCAGTATAAAAAATTAGATAATTTTTCTTGATCCATCTAAGACTTTACCTTTGAGAAACTGTCATCAATGAGCAGCTTTGACCGCAACAAAGGACCGCTCACACTGAGACAGGTACTCAAAGTTTCTACGCTAAGCTTTTGGGCACAGTAATACACACCATTTGTCACTTCAACGATAAATTTAGAGCACAAGTTGTTTAAATAAAACCATAAAACAAGCATAATTTCCATCTGTATGCTGCAGTCATGAGATGCTGCTCTCGGAGAACGATTCCTGACGCAGACACTTGTAGACACAGAAGTGAAATGTAAGCTTTGATTATTACCGAATTATGTGTTTATGATGGAAAAGTAACACTGCTAAAGCTGATACTTGAAGGAGAGACACAATAAAATCCTCTACGAGGAAAAAAAGCAGATCAAACCGACGAGCTACTTGGCTTCAGCTTCAACCATTAAGAGCGAAAGAAACAATGAAGAAACGCGATAAACTTTAGAAACTAAAGTGAAAACGTATTAGGACAATACTGATTGAGAGACTAAATACCATTTTAAGTCACAAAAGATGATTTTAAATGGGCCTGTTGCACCAATTTTTTTTAATTGCTTTTATCGAAAGAACTAAGGCTCCTGATGTCACAGGAATTTTCCCGGAATTTTTTGATCACCGGAAACCCCCAAAAAATCAACTTAAAAATGCCTCAGAATTTGGATTTTCAAAACGGTCGTTTCGGGTCTGCCATACTTGAGACGTGAAATGGTGCGACAGACCAGGTTTCTTCATCACTTACGATGTATTTTCCCGTGAGGAAATGACAGCCGCTTTTCAAATGCAAATATCGAGTCAATCTATAATTTTTTGATCAAAATGGAAATCAGAAAAGGATTCCTCGTACGTTAAATAAATGGTACGTTACATAAATGGTACGTTACATAAATGGTGCGTTACATAAATTGTTAAAACCTTCATTAGATAAATAAGAACCGACGGGATAAACCCTATTTTAAGGAAGACTGTAGTCAATAGGCGATTGTTTACATCTGCTTAGTGATAACAGACATGGACATTAGCTCAATATTTGGCCATTTTCATGAGTTTTTACTTTTTTGTCCCTATTTGAAGGTAAGTTTATTTTGTAAATCAATTGTTTAGTGCCTTAGGATCGTGTTAAAAGCTGTAAAAGTATACTTTGTCACTTATTAATTCAGAACACACTCCGGCAGTGCAACGCTCAAACCTGGATGTAGCGAGTCAGTTGTTATTTCTTACTATTTCACCCTTTAATGCTTCACTGAAGACACCAAAATGATAGTATCAATCATTGATGATGAAAAAAACTTACCTTTGACAATACTGATGAGATGAGGAGACCGGTATGTTTTAGCTGGAGGCAAGGAAAGTAGATGTAGGATCCTTCTTCGGTTACCAGATTTTGTCGATAAATTTTTCTGTATAGTGTTACATTTAAAACACACAGGAGTTTAAAATAACATAAGTTTATAAAACGTAGGGACGTTCTGAATGATATTGAGATGTTTGGTGAAGAGTTAAGAATGCTTTACACGCATTGAGAGAACATCCATGGTTTGAGCGTTGGACTGTCGGAGTGTGTTCTGAATTAATAAGTGACAAAGTATACTTTTACAGCTTTTAACACGATCCTAAGGCACTAAACAATTGATTTACAAAATAAACTTACCTTCAAATAGTGACAAAAAAGTAAAAACTCATGAAAATGGCCAAATATTGAGCTAATGTCCATGTCTGTTATCACTAAGCAGATGTAAACAATCGCCCATTGACTACAGTCTTCCTTAAAATAGGGTTTATCCCGTCGGTTCTTATTTATCTAATAAAGGTTTTAACCATTTAAACGTACAAGATCCATTTCTGATTTCAATTTTGATAAAAAATTATCAATTGACTCGATATTTGCCTTTGAAAAGCGGCGGTCATTTCCTCAGGTACGGGAAAATACATTGTAAGTAAGAGATGATGAAGAAACCATGGCTGTTGAACCATTTTACGTCACAAGCACAGACTCTATAGAGGGGCAGATAAATTGTATACAAGATAAATCGTATACTCCCGTCGAAATCAGATAAATCATATACAGTTGGATGGTGAGAGGATAATGGATAATTCATATAATTTGCCAGTTTGTCAAACTGTTGGGCGATCGCGAAATTCCTATGCGAAATTCACTCTGATTTCTGATTATTCATAATTTCATAGCCCTTCTTTCCTACAAGTAATGAAAAGAATTTTTTTTACCTATTACCACCAATAATTCTCATTTGGATTATTAATTATTTCTGCACTAATATTTCACATCTAGATAAGGTGGATTGCCAAATATCAATTCTATCCACTGACTGTCCAGCTTTTTGGGATAACGTAACCAGTTAGTTGGCTTAAATTTTAAGAGTCTTTGAGAAGAACTTAGTTCATTCTGACATTGTTGAGTCCATATAAAATTTATGAAATTCTAGTGAAGAACTGTGTGCAGCCCGTTTAGGAGCCCCCAATATTTTGTGTCAATCTGTGTGGCAGTGACCGTTCGTCTGTCCTAATAAGGACGGAGGCCAATTTTTAATAATTTTAAATAAGTTAAAGATACAGTCCTACAATTTCAGTAGTGTCTTGCCAGTGGGTCAGCTCTTCTAGTTTTTGTGTCTCCAGATATCCGTCAAAGTTCATCTATGTGGAGCTCCTGTACCGAAGTGCCTTGCGTCCCTGTCCTTGACTTCATTCGTATCTGTTCTTTCCAAGTCACTTGAACAGCTTACTCTTATTTTCATTTAAAATCTTCCAAAAGGTCTGATGTTTGATCTCAACAGTTTACTTATCATAATTTAGTCAGGCCAATTTGTTCATCCTGCATAAATCATCTTGTTATGTCTCATTCCTCTCAATACGTGTGTAGTCCTGGCAGCTTGATTTGGCTTGACGCTAGTTTGTTCACACTTTAAATTGAAGACCCCACTAACTCCAGTTGAGAAATCAAGAGATAACGGGAATATAAGGAGTCTCCGACAAGGAAGCTTAGCCACTGAAAGTTTCTTGATAACCCAGTATTTGGATAAATGATAACAGCAAGTCAAACTGCAGGTTTGCTTGGTTTCAAGAAACCTTATTGGCAGCCTCTAAAACAAGCCACTAGTTAGTGGCAATTGCTCCAAATCCTTGGTAACTAACATCATCACTCTATCTTTGAGCAGAGGTAAGTGAAATTGTCGTAACATCTTATGTCGTTAATAACTCCGGTAACTTATGTCGCAGCTGACAATGGAAGTAGAGAAAAATAGTCTCGTATTTGAGGTTTTACATTTTCAGCTATTGCTGTCCAAATTACCAGAGACCTGAGTTGTTGGAGAGACCCACAGCTCAGCAAAACTTCGGCCTCTGCCTCCTAAAATTATTCTTTTTCATCATTGGGCCTTATTTGCACACTTTAGTACCCTGAAAAGCCGCTTTCTGCTGACTTCAACTGGTCAAGGGCATGGAGAAAGACTGGAAGGTGATAGAAAGAAAACTTCAGCGGCCTTGTGAAATTGTTGGGTTTGTTCTAATTATCTTTTGTAAACATTAAAAAAAGTCGTTTGGCACCAAACGTCAAAATTAATCAACGACTCTCGGGCCAACCTAGTCACCTTATTGGCTACTAATCTCTAACTAATGATCACCATCTCTTCTTCCTTGAGAGTCCAAGGGTGAGATGTGTTTCAGATATTCTCAAGAATATCGACATTGCAAATAATAATTGTCAAATTCTGCTATCTATATTGCCCAGAGACAAATATTGCCCTTTTGCCTTTTCCGAAATGAGGTTAGTTTAAATTGTAGGTAGGTTGCGATTGAGCGTTTTCGCAGGCAAAGACCCCCTACGATGAGCAGGCGATCGCAGAGCGGGAGTAGCTGGTGGAGCGTGCATGAAGCTCGCTCGGACTCATTGATTAGGCTCTGTTGCTCTCTCCTCTCCTCTACTCTTTGCTCATAATGGCGCCAAGCACAAATTTCACTCTCGGAGAAAAATTAAACTGCTCAGCTCAGGGAATTGACCTTTTTGATCGAGATTAAATTTCTAAAAGAGTTCAAACCAAGTACTAACCAGGGTAATTCTCAAAATTCTTTGGCAAGACATTTATCTGATATAATTTAAGGATTAAGGAGGGAAAATCTTAGCATATCTGGAGAAATCACAAGCTTGTGTGGGGGCCTCGCAGCGTTCTGAGGCATTGAAATCAAATCCTAAACGTACCTACTTACATTTTGAATTTTGATGGAAAATAAGGGGGGGAGGGTCTTCATTTATATCTGAGCCATGGGGATGCCAGATGATGAGGGATGAGTTTGAGGATTTTTGCGCACAGCAGAGGTGCACAGAGATGTTTTCAGGAGCATTGGGGGAACTAGTTATAGGAGGAGAGGGGGGGGGGAGAAATATTACCCTCTCCTGACTTCAAGAAATATGAGGGCTTTTGCTAAATTAGGTGTGTTGCCAGACTTTCATTGTGGAATTTATAATTCTACCAAAAATATTTCCATGTGAAGATGAACCATCAAGCTAAAAATTTAACTCAGCATCCGCACAAATTTATCAATTTTTTTTTGTGGCACAATGGTACAACTTCTGGGAAACATCCTGTTAAAGGTAACGAGGCACTTAGCATATTTCTTGAAAAATTTACTAAAAAATATCTTTGCACATTTCTGCTTTTGATAACTTATACCTACAAAAGTACATAACGATCCAAAAAATGGTGAATTTTACCAGTTAGGCATCAAGGGGTGAAATATGGGAGCATAAATATAGCATTAGGTACCTAAGATGACATATCAGTGAATCATTTGAATCAGTGAATTCGAAAATACAACAACTCGGAAAAAAAAAATTTCAGGAAACACCTAAAACTTCGCAGCGGGCGAAGAAGTTGGTTTAAGAAAAACCTTTTTGATGCCAAGGGACGCAAGAAGTACTCTAGAGACTTTAAAGCACCAAGTTTCAGATACTGATTTTTCATAGTCTGCCCTGAAAACTTTATATTTTTTGACCTGAATAACGCTTGAATCTTTATATAACTTGTTGGCACAAGGTATACTGAACCGAAAAAAGAAAACCACATAATCGGATATAGTCACCCGTTTCCCTTGATCGGCCAAAAATTGTTATTTCCAATGAAATTCTTTGATTCTTCCCTTTTCCCGTCGCTGTTTCGAGCACTTCCGATTGCAATTTCGAAATATCCTTTTGCGTGCAGATGCTTCTACTTATCCATAAGTGTTACTAAACCGTAAAAAAGTGAAAATCGAAAAAAACTCGTGTTGGAGTGTTTCCGAACTCACTGATTCATTTTACATTATTGGAAACATGATTATTTGGATGGATAAGGTGGGGAGATGGCAGACGATAGGATGGGTTAGAGTAGGTATTGGTTAGAGAGTGCTCGAACTGCTCTGAGTTCCCGTCGCGCCACACAGCCATCTTGCCTGCTCATTCGAGGGGGTCTTTGCCTGCAAAAAGTAAACATCGGTAGGTTGCTACAGATCATAACAAGAGTACAGTTTGATGGTCGGTACCCACCAACCAACTATTTGATGCTAGTATGCAATTTACTCATCAGACACCCAGTATATAAATTACCGTGTATGCGATTTATACTAACTCAATATATAGGCTCCACCAATCACAAGTATAGCCCCACATACACGGTGAAAGTGGACCTTAATATTGGCTTAATGTGGGAGTCACCGATGCGTTGTTGAGCGGTGACCTTTAAAGTCACTTTAAACAGCAGTTACACGATTAAATCGGCAGGGCCTAGCATTGTTGCCGAGCCAGAGGCCCAATACAAATTTTTCATAAGAGTTCAAATGGGTTAGTGAACATATTTGTACAACCCTGACAACAGTGACTTAACTTGTTTGGTTTTTTAAAATTCTGGAAGTGCACGTGAATATTGAAGGTTATGTGTTGAGTGTGTTTTGTTATTTCCAACCATGAGGGAGTTGAGGAAGTAAGCCCCTCCATATTGTCGAACATATTATGATTATTTTGGGTAGGTGAATTATTATTCATAGGCTCAGGAATAACTTTTTTGGGCTGAACCACTACCCTCGTGGATTTGTCATCGTGCACACCAGCTCTACCTGCTAGTAGAGTCCCTTTATACTGAGAGTCAAGACAATTTGAACCCATTTCTGATTGGTTCCCGTATTTTAGGCCTCCACAGTGTCACAAACGGGAATAAAGATTACATTTTCACCAATTGCAAAGATTATAATCTGGAATGGACCAGGGAATTACGGGTTCGGCTAGAGTCCCTTTATACTGAGAGTCAAGACAACACCCCTCATGGAGTCACAAACGGGAATAAAGATTACACAAATTGAACGTTTTTCGTAATCTTTGATCGGCTCATTCTTAAATTCCTTTCTCCGTTCCTTCTCTCATTCCGTTTGTTCCTTGTCGAACCCGAAATTCCTCGGTCCATTCCAGATTATAATCTTTGCAATTGGTGAAAATGTAATCTTTATTCCCGTTTGTGACACTGTAAAGGCCTAAAATCCGGTTGACCAATCAGAAATGGATTCGCATTGTCTTGACTCTCAGTATAAAGGGACTCTAGGTTCGGCAAGGAACAAACGGAGAGGAGGAACGGAGAAAGGCATTTGAGAATGGGCCGATCAAAGATTACGAAAAACGTTCAATTTCTGTAATCTGTATTCCCGTTTGTGACATCCAATTGTCTTGACTCTCAGTATAAAGGGACTCTACCTGCTAGCAACTCCCTGCATGATTTACCCGGCTTGGGCATAATTTTAAGTAGGACCGTTCTCTTCACGTTCTTGTTACTATCGATGAAAGACATTTTAATGGCTGAAAATTGCGAAACGCATGCGAACACGAATACAAAAACTCCGAACTCCGAAGTCACTAGCTATGTTTATGCGAGCCTCTTAACCTGACTTCAATCGAAACCTGAGTTTGAAACCAAGGTTCAAATCACGGCATAAACGATACGGAACTAACGAAATGTAGGTTTCCGAAATTTGTGTTTGAAACCTTATTTTACACTAAAGACTAGGTTCTCGCACTCCGCATAAACGAACCGGAGGTTGAAATTTGTTGAAATTCGACTTCAAATGCGATTTTCAGGTGCGCGATCGGCAATATGGCGGATTTATTATCATAACGTTCGTAAACAACTGGTGCTTATCCCACGATTTAGCTTTAATTTTGCCATTATTCAACATTTTTTACAACCATAATTTTACGATAATTGTTTCTTAAGCACTTATACGTGATTCCTTCAGTTATATGTGGCTTATTTATCCTTATTTAGCTAAACGTAGGACGTTATTTTCTAGTGAAGGTGTTTAGTGTCAGATGGAATCCAGGCTTATTTTTGCTTTTCAGATTATTCTTGCAACTCTAATCAACATTTTATGACTACAGAAGCAATGCAACCAAAGAGCTTTACAGGCCACAATTGAGTAATAGCCTTACCTACCAGTTCATCATCTGCGGAGAACTTTTTTACTGTATCCGCACGATTTGCCTAGGATTTCAAGATAAGGCACCCTGCTTCCCTATAAGTAGTGCACCGAATTTTTTCATTTCAATCTACCGATTAAATCTTAAATCTGATCCAATCAGAGCTGCGTAGCTCTTGAATTTGTGTGTTATCCGTGTATCTATTTCCTGGTTGTCCTACTGGAAGTGTGACTCCAGCCACAACCATGACCTGCTGACTTATTTCTTTGATCCAATCTCTTGTAAATGATGACTCAAATTCTGAAGCCATCATTTATTGAAACTAGTTCAAAGTTATTGCTCCAAAGTATCGTCACTCTTCTCATACTGATGCAGAAGGAAGGAGATTCTTCGGTGAGTGCTCTGTGATCCAAGATTTTCAATTTGAGATAAGAATAAGGTTTTTCTTGAGGCGTGTAACAATTTTTGGTCGTTGAACCACTTGTCGTAATTGAGCTTTGGCGTTAGAGATGCATCAACTGTGGAAAGTGGCTCTGCCTGTGCAAAAATATCTTGTGACAGCAGTGAATGTTAGTAAATGCGCTTTACAGATAGACTGAGAGCTCCAGATTCCAATCTACGTGAATAATTAAATTCAGAAGGATTTTTGAATTGAGTTCATATCGAATCTCAGTGGGAGAATAATATACAGTCTAAGCGAAAGAATATCAATGGTAAGGTTGGGTTTGTGCCTTAGGTTAGTGAAATGCAATGGCAGGTTCTGAAATCTTGTTTGTCAGTTGCTCTTTACATGAGTCACCTTTGAAAATCAAGTTTAAGAAAAACACACATAGGTAGGCAAACAGTGGTAGGTAGCTTGCCTATTTTCTTCCTGTCTTGCTCATGGACTCGGAGAGCAGTCGGAAAGAGGGGTGAGAAACAGGATTTCAGCGCGTGTCTCTGGGAATGTGGAAATTCAAAATTTGTGAAGCGTCACCAGTTTGTTGAGATTATCACCGTCCGTTGCCTCAAGAGGATTTAGACGCTTCTGCTTCAGCGATACATTGTTGACCTATCAATATCTGCTTATTTTGATCATATCTTGAAGGAGGAATTCCCATAAGTATATCCCGATTCTTTATTTGTTTCACTACAATAATGGCAGACATACAATCTTTACGACAGCATGGAGTGAAGGTGCGGTGCTTTACTGGATTAGCACTCCTACACTTTCAATGCCTATATCTACCTACAGGGTGATCCAAAAGTCCCTTCCACCCCCTCTAACTTTTTACCTAATTGAGGTAAAGATTTGAAACTTGGGGGATATTCCTAGGTCAAAGGGAGCTACTTTTTGGCCCCCCTAAAATTTTCAGGGGGCCCCCCTTAGGGGGGCAACGGCCCCCAACTTTTAATTTTCAAATGGGAAGACCCCCTTTGTGATAGCTCGTTCGAAAGAGCATAAAAAAAGAAAACTTTTCGCGCAAATCCGAAGTCAATATCTCAAACCGTCTCAAAATGGCGGCCGGTTAAAGTTCAAAATGGCCGAAAATTCACACCGGTTATTTGTCGATGGATTTGCGCGAAAATCGGTATGTTGGGGTATTTTGACACGAGAAAAACGAATTTGACGTTAGATTTTCAAAAAAACCAAAATTTCCAAAATGGCCGCCGGTTAAAGTTCAAAATGACAAAAAATTGATTTTTTTAGAAATGTAAGTTCAAATTTGTTTATCTTATGCCAAAATACTCTCAAATTCCAAGTCTTAGGCAAATCCATCCGGAAAAAACCGAGGTGACAATTTTCGGCCATTTTAAACTTTAACCGTCGGCAATTTTGGAAATTTTGGTTTTTTTGAAAATCTAACGTCAAATTCGTTTTTCTCGTGTCAAAATACCCCTACGTACCGATTTTCGCGCAAATCCATCAACAAATAACCGGTGTGAATTTTCGGCCATTTTGAACTTTAACCGGCCGCCATTTTGAAACGGTTTGAGATATTGACTTCGGGTTTGCGCAAAAAGTTTTCTTTTTTTATGCTCTTTCGAACGAGCTATCACAAAGGGGGTCTTCCCATTTGAAAATTAAAAGTTGGGGGCCGTTGCCCCCCTAAGGGGGGCCCCCCTGAAAATTTTAGGGGGGCCAAAAAGTAGCTCCCTTTGACCTAGGAATATCCCCCAAGTTTCAAATCTTTACCTCAATTAGGTAAAAAGTTAGAGGGGGTGGAAGGGACTTTTGGATCACCCTGTATTGTAAGATCATTAGAAGCTCAATCAACAACATGATGAATTTCTGCGCCTGCCATAATTATTTTTAACATCACTAAAAATTACCTATGGCAACTTTTCTGAACTCAGAATATAAGCTCGACCATGATTTGGAGGGTTGTTGAGATTAGGTATTCATTATTCAATTTTAAAGATGAACGTAAAATGATTAAACATCTACTGTCATTTTTCCAACTGTTGCTCAGAAAGTCAGTAAAGGCTTTTCTAGTGAAGATGAAGCCTCCGCTTATGTATTGTGGAAAAATTGAACATACACTGGATAAAAGAGTAATACCTAATAATTTATTGAATCAATTCATAGTGGAAAAATGAAGCATAGCTTGTGAAAATGGCGCCAACATGAAATTCAAGTTCAATCGAAAATATGCGCATGAACAGCGCCAAAATCGGAAAGTTTGATTTCCCGCGAAAGTCGGGTTACAGCGCCCGCATAAACCCGACGGAGGAAACTTGCATTACAAACTCGGGTTTCGTGAAACCCCGGTTTCGATCCTCGCATAAACGTAGCTACTAACCACACAACACGACCGGGAGAAAACCAAACACAGAGCAATCCTCCAGAGGATGGTGATCGTTGATTCAGAATACCATCGGTGAGCCTTAAGCCCTTTCCACACGTCGCAAGTTTTGCTGCAAGTGAGCCGAAAGTGAGGGTCATCGATGCGCTGTTGAGCGCTGACGCCCGATTTTACTTTCAATAGCGTTCACACGTTGCAAGTGAAAGCGGCGCGCGCACTTTCCTTTCGACCAATGAGCGTCCTTTGTTTTGTTGACAATATTCACCGGCACATGACTTTTGAGAAAAGTTTGAGGTTATGTATTTTGTTATCCTAGTGATCATAATGCAAGGAAAACTTTTTAATACAGTTCTTTTCGCTTTTTACGATGGATACCGACCTCCTTATTGCTTTGGCAGTTTGGACTTTCCTACTAATAATCGCGGCCTACCGGGAAGAGTCGAAACGGAGGCGACGTGGAGAAAGGAGATTTTGGGTTCGGTAAGTTTTTCTTGTTTTATAAGTATTACTCCAGATTTTGATTTTTAAAAGCTTTTTTGCCTTCAGATTTTTCTTCTGTTGGTACTGGATATCTCACAGAAGCAACATAAAGATTTGTGTTTTAAAGTTATATCAGGCCATGCCACAATGCAGTGTGCTGTATCGTGAAGCGACTCACGCTAAAAATTTCACAGTCCAACTGTTTTCTTATAATGCTGTATGAATCGAGTCCTCCGAGGTAAACCCTTATAACTGCGCTCTTTCTAATGGTTTGGTTGCAAGACAAGTCTGAGGTGCATAAGTTTAGCAGGGATTTTGCGTCGCTGCAAATTGCTGATGCTCCACCTGTGTCACCCTCATGAAGAGATTTACGCTCTAAATGATGGAGTAACCAGGCCATATTTTAAAGAAAAACTGATTTAAAGTTAAGAAATGTACAGTTTTTTTAAAAAGAGGGAAAGTAGAGCCAGCAAAGTAAATGGAATAATGCATAGGTTGTTAAGTGCTATTAGAAATTAACAAGGTTTTAGAGAACACATTGCTAATCAGTGTCTGATCTTTTATCTGATTTCTCCCTCTAAGTTTCTTTTTGTGACTCATAAGATGTGCAGAACATGCTCATCAGTTCATTTTTTTATTTCTAGCAATTGGTTCCTTCGCCGGGAAACCTTGCAGCAAGGCCTGTTACACAATGTTGATAATGAATTACTACTTGAAGATGAATATTACTATAAACTGTTCATGCGACTGCAAGATGATGAATTTGATCATGTTCTGTCTTTAATTATCGATGATATCACCAAGCAAGACACAGTAATGCGTCTTGCCATTACACCCAGGCAAAGGTTAGTTTTAATTTTCAATTATTCATACCAGCTCTTTTTTGGTAGTGTTACATTTCACCACAGCAGCAGCATGACAAACAAAAGATCCATACAGCTACTTTATATGTATTAATTCCATTTACCGTGGACTCTGCAGAAAAAGCACAAGATGTTTATTTATATCGGACTCCATTTGATAGGTTGTCATTTGGATTCTTATGAGACTATTGGAAAAGGAGCTGGGGAAAAGGTCTACAGCCACCACATTTTACTATGCACAATTTAATTTTTCATACATCTATCAGCTGGGTATGTCAATATTCAGAATATCTTGATTTTCACAAGAATATTGGCTCTAAGCCACAGTGATGAAAAACTCGACTAATTGAAATTGGAAAATAAGTATAATCTTATCTGTAAGATTTCTGATAAAACCATTGCGTCTCTATTCCTGTTTGTCATTTTATTTGTGTCACTTGTTTTCCTTCACCTAAGTACCTATGCAGATTAGACCCTGTGTTCCTAAAATCGGGTTCATAACCCAATTATACATTTTCTGTTTGTCCAGATTGAGTCTTACGCTAAGGTTCTTAGCAACAGGTGAAACTTTCCAGAGTTTGGCAATTTCATGCCGGATTGCACCCAGCACGGTTTCGAAAATAGTAAGAGAAACCTTAGGAGCTATTGTTAAACGACTGGGACCTATCTATCTTCAGGTATGTGCTTTTATTAGTATGTTGTGCGGTATTGGTGTTCCTAGCATGTAGGAAAATGAGAAGAATCTGAAACTTTATTAAAAGTGAAAAAAAGAGACAATTTCCCTGCGATTTTGTATTTGTCCTATTTCATCTCATCATGTGTGTGTGGTTGCAGTTCAACATTAAAACAAAATTTTTGGGTTCAACTTTGTAGAGAAATTACCCGAATTTTCAGTAGGAACTTTGCTGGAAACCCTGGAAAAGATATTTTTCCATCAGATAAATGTAATGTAAAGTTGAAACTTATGAGCAGAAAACTCATCTGCATCTTCAATTAATACAGAATATTGCGGGTATATTGTTTTTCACATGAGTAAATACTGAGCAAAGTCCTTAGGATAGCATAAATTGCTGAAAAAAGTTCAAACATATTTATATTCATTTATTTCCATCACGGCTCCTAGTAGAGTTTATTTCTTCAAAGAGGAACTAACAATTATTGCCATGAACTGACAACACCTTTTTCCTTTGCATTTTATTCACTGGCAGCTTTGATCACAACCTACAATTTCTCGGTGCCAGGCAGGTGCAATTTGCGTAATAGGGTAAGGGGTTTCAAGCACTGTCAACAAGGGGGGGGGGGGCCGAATGTAGAGGGTGCGCTTTTGACAGAGCGCATGCAAAAAAGAAAGCAAGGAAAGAGAGAAGAAAGTCTTTAAATGCTTTGAAAATTTCCTCTCAAAGGACTACGTGCAAAACGGGCCATTTGGGGCTCGGGGCGGATACCTTTGAAACTTGCCCTATTCATTCACCTAACAATGCCTCATCTTTTCCCAAAGTTTCAAGCCCCCCAAAAATTTTGGGGAGACGCGGCGGGGGGTCAAAGTTATAAACCGGCAAAATTTTCGCGAATTTATTACTCGAAAACCAAGAAGTTTTGGAAAACGCGGTTTTAACGAGCGTATTCAGCGTGACGTGAGCTTTCAGAAAATGTATAACATCATAGGGTTTTGTCAACTTCAGCTCGAGTTATCGCCTCCGAAACGCCGGAACGCTCAAAAAAGACCCCTTATTTTTTCACGTTTGGGCCGATTTAAAAAAAAGCCATTTTTTTATTTCGATGAAAAACTGATATGTTGTTCCTGACTCTCTGTAGCCCCTCTAGCTCTTTACCGCATGCTGGGGAAATGTTTTGGTCGCGAGTTATAAGAGCGGAAAGGAGCGAAGGTCGGAAAAATCGGCTATTTTAAACTGCGCGCGCGGCGTTGATCGGAGGGAAAACGTCCCCTCCCACTCAGTTCGGCGAATCACACTCCTCTGCCGACCTCGCATTGTTGCCACATGTCTCCTGATCCGTCGCCGCGCGCAGTTTAAAATAGCCGATTTTCCCGACCTTCACTCCTTTCCGCTCTTATAACTCGCGACCAAAACATTTCCCCAGCATGCGGTAAAGAGCCAGAGGGGCTACAGAGAGTCAGGAACAACATATCAGTTTTTCATCGAAATAAAAAAATGGCTTTTTTTTAAATCGGCCCAAACGTGAAAAAATAAGGGGTCTTTTTTGAGCGTTCCAGCGCTTCGGAGGCGATAACTCGAGCTGAAGTTGACAAAACCCTATGATGTTATACATTTTCTGAAAGCTCTCGTCACGCTGAATACGCTCGTTTAAACCGCGTTTTCCAAAACTTCTTGGTTTTCGAGTAAAAAAATTCGCGAAAATTTTGCCGGTTTTTAACTTTGACCCCCCGCTGCGTCTCCCCAAAATTTTTGGGGGGCTTGAAACTTTGGGAAAAGATGGGGCATTGTTAGGTGAATGAATAGGGCAAGTCTCAAAGGTATCCGCCCCGAGCCCCAAATGGCCCATTTTGCACGTAGTCCTTTGGGTTAAAAAATCAGCTTATCTTGAAGTAACATTCTAATTCCTCCATCAATCAGAAATGTCTTTCTCATGTTCTTTTTCTATGCAGTTAATATTTAATGTTTAATATTTATTTTGACATTACTTTTACAGGTCCCTTCTACGGAAGAAGCGTGGATGCGTGTTGCAGAGGAATTTTACAGTCGTTGGGGTTATCCTAACTGTCTTGGGGCCCTAGATGGGAAACATATTGCGTTCCGTCCTGCACGATCTGAAGGCTCTACATTTTATAACTATAAAGGATTTCACAGTGTCGTCCTCATGGCTCTGGTAGATGCAAACAAAAAATTTCTTTTTGTTGATGTGGGGGGTAACGGGAGAGTCAGCGATGGCGGAATTTTCTCTCGGAGTCGCCTGAGTCAAGCCTTAAGGGAAGATTTGTGGAATTTTCCGCCACCCCGACCCCTTCCTGGCCGCCGTATTCAAACGCCTTTCGTTGTCATTGCTGACAGCGCTTTTCCTTTGTTGCGACGACTGATGAAGCCGTACAAATTTAATTGTAGAAATTTGATTCAGCAAATTTTTAATAGGTGTCTCAGTTCTGCGCGTCAGGTGGTTGAAAACGCTTTTGAATTGATGGCGAATCGTTTCAGAGTGTTCTTAACTCCCATCCAAGTGTCTGACCCTAAATTTGTAGAACTAGTCGTTTTCAGCTCTGTTATTCTGCATAATATGCTCCTTGAGCGTTCACCACAGATTTACGAATTAATGGCTAACGAGGAACCGCTCGAACTCCCTGACTATGAAGGAGACCCTGGGCCCGTTAATGAAGCCGGACTGCATGTCCGGCGAGAATATGTGCATTTTTTTTATAATAACAGGTAGAATGGATGATGTTGTTTTCTGCGTCTATTTAAATGTATGGTGAATATGTGAGGAGAATTCAACAGTATTCTGCACAATTTTCAATCATAATTACCCATTTGAGTCCCTACATGATATACAATAGAAGATGTGTAATTTTAAGAATTTTCCAAAAACCGCTCTCCACTACTTTGGTTTTTTTTTTACACTAACGGAAATTTTTCTTCCTGATTTTTTCACCTCTTATCAAAAGTCCCCGATGAAAACACAGGAGAGAACACCAGTCAAGTGGCCCCTTGACAAGGATTCATGTCTGCAATTGCGGATCAAACCGCTCCGATTTGTAGTATATTTGTATTTTATTTGTTTCTATATGTATACTATTTCTTGAGAAACACTACGATTGGACTGTATCTTAGCAGGTCATTACAATGTTTCACGTTAAACTGAAAAACAAAGACATACTGAAAGCTAGTAACGTTCGGTTTTTCATTTCTCCTAATATTATTTCCCCCTCATCTTTTTCAATATTACCTATACATGTGTTTCTCATTTTTAGCATCTATGTGACATGAAATTCCATTTTTACAATGGAGGACTTATTTTTGTTAAGTTCTTAAGGACAGCAGGGTCTTCTGTCAATAGACGGTCAATAAGCAGATAGAGAGGCTTTCAAAGGCGGAAAATGACGGCTTTCAAAAATTAAAAGTTGCGTGCATTTCAAATTTTTTTCATGCTTTTACTTTTATTTAGTTCTTTGTTATTTTGTTACTGTAAGAAACTTTTTATGGATTTCTCAATAGTGCTTGCAGGCAAGACTGATTGTATATAAATAGTCTTTTGAATAAATTTGTATTTTTGTGTTGCTCTTAGTAGAATGTTATTTAAAATTTAATCAATTCCAAAATTACAAATCTTCGATCACCCTAAAAACCTCCTTTGCTTTAGAATGTGCATACGTTAAAAATATTGATCGGTTTTCATTCATCAGCTTACAGTAATAATAGGTTTATGATGTTTACAATTGATGGCCGAAGTCAAAGAACAAACATCTCTCAATATTACAAAATTTCAGGGAAATTTTTCTTTCTTAGGGAGAACTGTTTGAAAAATCTAGCAACCAAATTCCAGAGTTTTTTTTTTTTTTACACTGATGGAAAAATCACGCCAAATATCAAGGAAAAATATATCTTAACTTTTTTTTTTAGTAACAGATATCAGCGTAGTATTTGGAGGTATTTCTTACGAATTAAGTCATTGTAATGCCTTTATTTCTTAGCCTTAAACCGAAATGAAGATCTTCAAGATTAGTCAACTTGCAAGCTTTTCTTGTCATAAATTTTACAACTTTCAGGGTAGTAGTAAGTTACAAAGGAAGGAGAAATTTATTCTGATAAGGTTGATAATCGCTGTTAATAAGTTAAAATCTCGATTGGAGAAAGTGACTCATTCCAATTGTCATTCATTTTACGAAATTTAAGCTGAAAATTCTCAGTATTTTATCATGCTTAGGCCAGCAAGGAATAAGTATTAGAGAGCAAATTTTCTAAACTTTGCACAGTTTTAATAATACAATTTTGTCAGGAAAGAAAATTTAGCTTCAAAACTGGATCACTTTCAGACAAAAGTTGGTTATAGTTATTATTGCTCTCTGTTCTCCATGAAATGAAGCATTGAGCTTGATTAACTTTAAAGTTTTAACTTCTTAAGAAAATTGAGAAGGAACAGTGATTCAATCTCTTAACACAGAATCTCATTGGGCCTCAATGAAAATCAACTTTAAGGCATATGTTCCGTCAGGTTTGCTTTGCACTATGTTGATGAAGCTGTCACACAGTGAGCATTGGCAATTTGCGACTTGGGAAATCCCGATACAGCAATGATTAGTTCATTTTACTTGTCCGAAGGTATCAATCTTATTTATGGGAGGGGGGGATTCAACAGTGGCAGAACAAATAAACTTGACGAAGACGGTTTGGTGCTTTTAGGAAAGCGTGAATCATTTGATTTGAATAAAAAATTAGAAATACGTACATTTCTACACTAAAAGATTTAAACAAAAGAATAAGTACAAATGCAGAAAGTTAATAACAACAACTCATATTTGAAATATGTACATTTATTCACATTGAAACATTACAAGATAATACTAGAAATGAGTAAATTTTCACGAAGGAAGATTACAAAAAAAAAAAAAGAATAAGTACAAATATGGAAAGTTACTAAGAACAACTCATATACCGTTGGCATGAGTGCAAAAACGCATACTTTGTTTTACGATGTTGAAAATTTCCTGCCCTAATTCATTTTCTTCAAGGAAAACTAATCAATTGTATTACTCAAAAATATTTGTTATTTTTCTTAGCAGCCTAAAGAATATTGTGTGAAATTTTCAAGAAATAATGTTGGTTCGTTTCTCTTATAAAAAGTAACGTAGAAGCAAAAATCAAGAGACACGTTTTTGCACTGATGCCATTGATATGTACCACCTCTTAGACCAAAACAACAGTGAGCAAGCATGGTGTCTGTCCATAAGATGGCGTCAGCAGCGCATGAATTACGTAATAAATTACTGATAAAGAAAAATAAAATCCATTATTGAATTGAGGAGAAAAAGAGGCATGACAGAACTGTGTGGTCTTGTCGAAAATCCTGGTAAAAATCTGAATAAAACAGTTGAACAGGTTGGTGACATAGGAAATGGTAGAACTGCTGCTTCGTTTCACTTGTAGTTGGAAACTTTTCTTTAACAAAAAAATCCGTTGCAATTAACTTGCTTCAAAGCATTCATCTCCATTAAGAACTTGCAAGTACTTTTATATTTAAAAATTGTACGCAAAACACATGTGTCTTTTAGCCTAGGGTAAAATCTATGGATTTTCAAGGAAATAAGTTTGTGATGTCAGAGGTAAAAGAATCAACCAGTTAACAACAATGTGGGGAGCTCTGGAGGAGTATCATCTGCAATGCCTAACTGCTGCTTAGGCGCTGTCGCTCCATTTCTCGAAAGGTTTAGATACCCGGTCAGGTTTATTTTTTACTTCATTACCATAAGAACTTTTGTTAAGCATGACATAAGGCATTCATGTAATTTACATCAAAAGGTTCGACCATTGGCCACAACACATGTGCAGTGTGCAGGGTTCTTTGTCTACATGTCTCTCATTCGTGCGCACAAAATTACAGATTGGCGCACAAAAAGAGATGAAAGTATAAGAAATATTATATATGATTACCACATTTCATGCGGAAATGAAAATATTTAATAAAGGAAAAATCTAAGCATGGAGCATGCTGGTTTTAAAAAAATTGAAAAATAAAGAACTGTATTAAAGAAGGATAATTCAGCTACAGAAAGGCAAAAAGTGATTTCGAAAGGCTTTGATATTATGGTGAGTCAAAATCTGAACATTATAATACAATTATGCGCTTTCCATTAGTGGTAATTATTTATTATTTAAAAATTAAAAATGCTTTAGAGGAAAAAACATTACATTATTGAATTCAAAAGTGCCTTTAATTTTGGGGAAAAATCAAAACTTTTAAAAAGAGAAGAACTAAGGTAGGGACTAACTATTTGTGCTGTTCAATCAACACTGTCATTATGCGATTTTCGGCTCTTGTGGCATCTTCTGGATCCATTGACCGAAGTTTGGAGGCAACATAGGAGCCGATAACATCAAAGTGATCTTTAGCTTTTTCAGTAGCCGCCGGAGTTGACTTTTCTGATTTATTCTTGGCCAAGGTTTCAAGAGCTGAGCCAGTTTGCTTCAAAGCTTCAGCAAACTGTGAATCACTAACACTTGGGTTGCTCTTTCTTCTTTTGATTGGAGGACCTGGTAACTTCTTACTCTCATGAACAATACCATCCTCCTCCTGTTGACAAATGTAAACAACAAAAACTGTCATTATTCGTTTTCATAGAGATGCAATTTTAAATGCATGAACAACAAGAGGTTTTCTGAGTGTGTTATGTCAGCAACAATAAAAATTTGAATTACGCAACCCTCCTGGTTTTGCATTTAGTCTCCCTGACATTCCCTGACTTCTCCATGACTAATTTCATCTCCCTGACTTTCCTGGTTTTTCTGGTTGCTAGACACCTTGCTCCATACATGTGAATGACATCAGTCTAAAGATACTTCTGATAGAAATTAAGTCATTTTGCTTCATGCTCTCTTCTAGCTTAAGAGGTGCATACTCATTTCTCTGTTAAGCGACAAAAGTTCATTGTAATCGTTAGATCTAAAAATAACAAACCTCTTCTTGGCGAATGATTGCATCAAATATGTCTTCAGACTCAGAGTTATCGACTGTTCTACGAGCATCTATGAATTCTTTGATGAAATATATTTCATGATAGAACTTCATAGAGGGGGTGTATCCTTTTTTTCCTCCAGCAGCACCAGTACCCGTGCTCTCTCTCACTTTCTTCTGTTCTGCCGCAAACTGAGTACGTAAAGAATGCCATTTGGCTTTGACATCATCGACTGTAAAAAATGACAGAAAATAAGTATGCATTTCAAGAAAGACAAAATGAAAAAAAATTAAATACTTACAGACTCTGATCAAGTTTTCAATTTGAAAATGTAATATATCGGATTTGTGCAGGGAAATACATGGACGTACTTATGCTAAAAGGAACTAAATGCATAGGATTTGTGTGCAACATAGTTCCTTTTAGCATAAATGGGTTCACATGGACAACCGGAAGACTATGTAGGTACTGCCCATTTTATCGCACAGCAGAGGATATAAGTTTTAATAGTGAACTAAAAATATGGGAACAAGCGAATTTTCAGATGTTATGTACCTGCTTGAAATCTGAGGAATTTAAATGTACTCTTATTATAAATCAATAAATCTCAGTTGGTCTTTGTTTAAAAGGAGACATGCTTCGACAAGTAGTGCACTTGGAGACATGTTTCGGCTTAATAATGAGTCTCATCATCATGAAATAAAGATGTTCCTAGCAAAAAGGTAACTCAGCCGATGGAGCTCAAATGGAATAGGCTTCTCCCTTGTCTCCACGAGCCATTTCACAGGATTTATCCCAAGTTCGAATCGCAGGAATGAAACTTCTGGGCTTTTTCGCGTAAAACAACACAACAAAATTTCTTCTTCTTTTAAAGTCGTTCCTGGGACTCCGCACAAGGACTTCTAGTTGGTACTGTGATTAGTATTGACTGCCTCAATATTTTTCCCAACTTCGCAAGTGAGATTTCTCCCTGGGACAAATCCCATGAAATGGCTCGTGGAGACAAGGCGTTACTTATGACTTGAGCCCTCCTATTGCCTCTCACCCCAGTTCTGCAATGCACCAAATGCACATTATTTATCTACATAATGAGTCTCATCATCCTGAAATAAAGATGTTCCTAGAAGAGACAAAAAGAAACTACCACTCACCAGTTGTGCCTTCCTTGAAAAGAGACACTTGCTTTGATACCATGCTCCAGCTCTCCTCCCTTTTGACCCGATTATGAAATGTTTCTGATTTAGTGTCGTATAGACTGGGATGTTCTTTGACAGCCATGATGAGCTCTAAAGTCTGTTCCGGGTTCCACTTGTCCTTATCAGTGGGTGGCTTCTTTTTTGCTGGTTTTTGACTCGGAGGCGGAGGGTCATTATTCTCTGGACCTGTTGCTGGCCGAATAGTAATATTCTGATTTTTTTGACTCGGAGGCGGAGGGTCATTATTCTCTGGACCTGTTGCTGGTCGAATAGTAATATTCTGTTTTTTTTGGCTCGGAGGCAGAGGGTCATTCTTCTCAGGACCTGTTGCTGGTCGAAGAGTAATATTCTGATTTTTAATCAGAGGTGCTTGTGTACTTGGTGTAAATCTTACCAAAACTGGCTTGCCATTAATAAGTACATATTTTAAGGAATTCTTATCCATCTTAAATATGTACAACTGTACAAAATTACAAAATATACACAATTTACACAAAAACACTACCCGGTACCCGGTCACATTTAGAAGAATGTTGGTTGTAGAGCCACGACCTCATCGATGATCGCGAAATTTGCGGACGGGACGCAAATTTCAGCATCATCGATGAGTGATGCACCGATGACTCCCACTTTCGGCTCACTTGCAGCAAAACTTGCAACGTGTGGAAAGGGCTTTTATAATCGTCGGCCCGGCGAATATTAAGGTTCACCGCTCAACAACGCATCGGTGACTCCCACATTAAGCCAATATTAAGGTCCACTTTCACCGTGTATGTGGGGCTTATAATTGGCTTAATGTGGCAGTCACCGATGCGTTGTTGAGCGGTGAACCTTAATATTCGCCGGGCCGACGATTATTAAGGCTCACCGATGGTATTCTGAATCAACGATCACCATCCTCTGCCATCCTCTGGAGGATTGCTCTGTGTTTGGTTTTCTCCCGGTCGTGTAGTGTGGTTAGTGGAGTTTTTTTATTCGTTTTCGCATGCGTTTCGCAATTTTCAGTCATTAAAATGTCTTTCATCGATAGGAACAAGAACGTGAAGAGAACGGTCCTACTTAAAATTATGCCCAAGCCGGGTAAATCATGCAGGGAGTTGCTAGCAGGTAGAGCTGGTGTGCACGATGACAAATCCACGAGGGTAGTGGTTCAGCCCAAAAAAGTTATTTCTGAGCCTATGAATAATAATTCACCTACCCAAAATAATCATAATATGTTCGGTTGGAATTTCTTTCATGGTTGGAAATAACAAAAAACAATCAACACATAACCTTCAATATTCACGTGCACTTCCAGAATTTTAAAAAACCAAACAAGTTAAGTCACTGTTGTCAGGGTTGTATAAATATGTTCACTAACCCATTTGAACTCTTATGAAAAATTTGTATTGGGCCTCTGGCTCGGCAACAATGCTAGGCCCTGCCGATTTAATCGTGTAACTGCTGTTTAAAGTGACTTTGAAGGTCACCGCTCAACAACGCATCGGTGACTCCCACATTAAGCCAATATTAAGGTCCACTTTTACCGTGTATGTGGGGCTTATGGCGGTTGAAAAACCATAGAGTATGTACATAGAGTCGTAATGTAAGTGGAAGAGCTGGCGCCATGTTCTGCTCGACGAATTCCGAGCCCGGTGTGCGCCGAGTTCGGGTCGCTTTTTCGATACATTTTCGATCCAAAATGGCGGTGTGGAATACGAGGTAATTCTTATCTCCTTTGTTGTTGTTGTTGTCATCAGATGGCCGGGTACCCGTGTATCGCAAACAATCGATTATGTATCGAAAAAGTGACCCGGCGTCACACAGGAGTCTCGGAATTCGGGACAAGGAAAATGCTTAAAAGTGGCGCCAGCTCTCTCTTTTACATTACGACTCAATGTACTCTATGTGAAAAACGACCGTTTTGAATGGGTCGGTTCCAAAAACAGCTTTTTCTAAGTTTGAGAGGTCATTTTAAGGTTTTTTAGTAGCGCCATCGTTCTTTTCGTGAAATTTGCCATAAGATTCAGGCATCAATTTGCAAATACCCGCACCTTGCAACAGGCCCATTGAAAATTTGTTTTTCAGATCGAGAACTGATGGTGCTCATTATCAGCTGACCCGGTGTCAGTAAACGATCGGAGGGTGCCATATTTCAAGTTGAAAAAAAAAAATTTCCAAGTCGAGCTGTTCCGTGTGTTTGAGAAAAAAGTGTCATGTTTTACCCATCAATCTCTTCAGAAAAATCTGGAGAATCGATTTCTGGAATTGTGGACGGATAAATGTTTCCTTGTTTTCGAGATATTTTCGATGGAAAATGAACCCCGTGTTATTTTCCATAAGGGCTCCAGAAAGAGGGCTCCAGGCGAATCAGCCAATCAGAGACGACTCGTCTAAAAGTGGGGGGTGCCACTCGCTCCGCCTTTCACGTCCGGGCTCTTGTTTTCTCAATTCTCTTTGATTCGCTATCACGGCCAACGAACTACACCTCTAGAATGGCCGACCAGTGTTAGAGACCCGGAACGTTTTGAAGTTGATATGGGTTAGGTTTACTTGGGCTCACACAGCAGGCTGCCATCTAAACCCATGTCAGACGCTGCCCACATTTTGCCGAATATTGTTGAATAAAGTGATAGCAATGAAAAGATTGCATAATAATCGCACCTCCAAAGGTTTTCTAAACTCAAAAAATAGGAATTTTGAAAGCAAACCTCAAAAAAAATGAAAGTTTACATAGGTTTTCAAAATGGAAATTTTCACATGTAATCCTTATGGGCAAGACGCAGCAGAAATGGAGATTGAGGTTAGCTATACTTTGGCTCCCACCCCCCTCCTGCCTTCAAAAACCGGCCCTTGCGCGTTACGCAGGTTTGCTATCACGCGGCCATTCTAGAGGTGTAGTTCGTTGATCACGGCAGTAGTGGAGGTTAGGTTAGGTTAAGTTCATCTCGAGCTCCGATTGGCTACGATGATGAGCGGACGCTGCCGGAGAAACCCGAGCAGGGCTGGCTGCTGCGCACCGCCCTCCGCTCACCGCCGAACGGCTCCTCCGCTCCGTGAAGAAAACGGGAAAGGATCGATTTTTAACTCACTTTCCGACCCAGAAGTCGTTGTGAAGAACCAAAAACCCAGTCTGTAATTGATTCATCTTATCTTCAGGTATCCATCACGATAAAAGAAATGAGTTTAGTCCAAAAACTCGATTTTTCCTGATTTTTTAAAAAACTCATATTAGCACGCAGTTCAGATAGGAAAAACCCGTGGCCGTGCGTTGTGACGTCAGAGTCACGTGATTTCGAAGCGCGGGAAGGAACCCCGTTTCACACCGTTTCTCAACTTTCGACGCTTTTTCTCCATGTTCCAATCATCAGAAAACATAGAGTAGTTTTAAAAAAATATCTCAACAATCAGCACACCACCAACTTCTAGAAACTGAATTTAAAAAATGCATGCAACAACCCCATTGAATCGGGACGTGCGAAGACCGCTAGTGTCCGTTTTTCTAGTCATGGGGTGTTTTTTCTTTTCTTTTTTTTTTCTTTTTTGTTAGGTTAAGTACTTCTATACATTGCCACCTGAGGCAGCACTGTCGCCTAGCTGTCCGGGGATGTCGGACTTGGCATCTCGCAATACACAGTTAGTCATCACACCTGCATCCGTTGAGTATCTCGTGTCCAATCCTCTCATCCCCACAGGGGATGACCCTAAAATGGTGTCAGGTGTAGGGTCAATTTTCTTTTCTCTCCGTCAATATTAGTCGCTAACACTACCCGTGCTAAGTGATTGTGTGTATGCAAATGTACAATTTACCGTCCGTTTTCGTCCCGAACTTTCTGACCTCAAATTTCCGCGAACTGTCAGGCCGATGTCAAGCTGATCAAGCCGTCCCTCGTGCTAAGAAGTTGAAATCGTCAATCCGTCATATTTTGTAGTCAAGTCCACGGGTCACGTAAAGCATAGCGTCCGAAATGGTCCTCACCAATTTTGTCTTTCGTCAAATACGTCCAGTCCAGGTCAAAACTGTCTGTCTTGGTCAAGTTGTCCGTCTCGTCTCTCTGTCTGTCTGTCCGTCGCATCATGTCTGTCCTGTGTGTCCAGCTAAACGTCCCTGATCTTGTCTTGTCTTGTCGTCTGATCAAACGCTTCTAGTCGTGAGTCTACACATTTCTGATCGAAAATTGTATCGTATCTCTTCTCTCCGTTAACATCAATCCTACTTCAGATACTGTAGAACTGTTGCAGCAAGCTATTAAACGCTGTCCGGCTCCAGTTACTTTATTGTTACGGAATGTAAAATTTTGTCGTATCTCTTGTCTCCGTTAACATCAATCCTACTTTAGATACTGTAGAACTGTTGTAGCAAGCTATTAAACGCTGTCCGGCTCCAGTTACTTTGTTGTTATGGAACGCAAAATTTGGTCGTATCTCTTGTCTCCGTTAACATCAATCCTGCTTTAGATACTGTCGAACTGTCGTAGCAAGCTATTAAACGCTGTTCGGCTCCAGTTACTTTATTGTTACGGAATGTCATTTATCTCAACATAAAATTATGGTCCTTCTACGCAAAACTTTGTAGCAAGTGACTTGTCTCAATTGAATGGAGAAAATCATTTCTCATTAATAAGTGGTAACCACACCTTACCGTCAAACTATATCAACTCCACACTGGGCTTGAAAATTGTGTTATCAGGCTATTGTTGCTGTCTAGATCCATACTTTCTTAAAAGGATGTCTTAATGGTATGTCATCTCATATCTTCCTTAAATTATTATCACAAATGCATAAAATCCTCTCAATGTAAAATAGATGTTTGGTTCTTTTTTCTTTTTTTTTTTTTTTTTTTTTTTTTTTTTTTTTTACTACTTCAAATAGCCCACAAGGGCTAATCCCACGCTTTAAGTCCCATCCCCCCTCCGTCCCTACTGAACCAGTCCCGGGCAACCATTGCTTGAGACCATCAAACTCGGGTCGCCTGGCCGGGAATCGAACCCGGGACCTCCCGATCATAGAGCAAGCGCTACAACCACTACACCATAGGAGGCCGACACACACCATAGGAGGTTCTCGCAAACAACAATCATTAATATATTTTGTCTTTGATGCTCAAACTGTGCTCACTATGTCTATTTAATTCTACGAAGACCAAAATATAATTTTTCTTTCAGCCGCATCAGCAAATAATTATTCAAGCCAATTCCAGTTTGTATCTAATCTCAATCTTCTTCCTCTACTAAGTCAAATTGTTCAGTAACTCCCTTAAAGCATGCTAATTAGTTCGGCTCCATACAACGGTATGTGGAGAATCAACTCCCACTGACTTACAATTTTCTAAAAATCAATTTTTTTTCAAAAAAAAAAAAAAAAAAAAAAAAAAGGAACATGTTAGGTTAAGTACTTCTATACATTGCCACCTGAGGCAGCACTGTCGCCTAGCTGTCCGGGGATGTCGGACTTGGCATCTCGCAATTCAGTTTGTCATCACACCTGCATCCGTTGAGTATCTCGTGTCCAATCCTCTCATCCCCTCAGGGGATGGCCCTAAAATTTTTTAGATTTCATAATTCTTTTAGAGAGTTGATGTAACCATAGAAGTTATGAAAGGACTCGTTTTGAGTTTGAGAAAACCTGAAGAAGAGTTGTAACGCCACTTTCGTGGTTGTAACCAAACGGAAAGTATTAAGAACGCAGGAAGACTTAGGACTGGAAAAATGGACATTGGCGGTTTTAGCACGTCCAGATTCAATTTCAATTTTTGATCATAGAAGTCTTACAATTACAAGTCTTACAATCCGGGCCAGACTAAGTCTATGCTCAATAGGCAGACAGGTTAATCCCAGGTAACCTCAAACTATAAAGTTGTCTGGTTTCTCTTTGAAAAATAAAAAGAATGCGGCAATTCTGAAACACCACAACATAGATAAGTGGTTTCTGATTACTGTAGCATCAACATATCATTTTATTTTTCACCATGTTTCGTTTGAGGTTACTTTTTTGCCTTTTTCAAGTCGCGAATCCTCATCTTTTGAAGAATCATATCTCCCTACTAAAGAATTTATTTGCAACACTTATCTGCACAAAAGCACATCCTTCTAACTATCGCAGAATCGGATTACACAGATTACTTACGCTTTTACCGTGTTTCCGTAATTTATACTTTGTGCGTATCACGTGTTTTTACAGTATATTGCATCGTATACCTGGGAGAGAGAGGAGATGGCAAAAACCAAAATCTGAAAAAAGTGAATTCAGAATACCATAGATATACTGCATTTTCGTAGTACATCTGCGAACACTCGACATATATGTGCTTATGTGTCTTTTCGTGAGGGCCCTCGGCCTCTAAGGGTATTGTCCGGGTAACACATTCATGTGTTCAAAAGTGAATATTACATATCAGCAGGATCAGAAATAAAGAAAAATGAAGGGAAAACACACAGAAAAGCATTTCTTAAAATGCTTGGAGAGTGAGAATACCCAATAACCTACCTAGGTATAACTAGAGGCAGAGTCACTGCTAAGTGTAACGAGCCTGAGAGAATTCACACACTCCACTCCATTACTCTTAAACACTTAATATTCGTCTAAACATTCAAAAGTAAGTACCTATTCTGATTCCTCTTGGCAACTAGAGTCTTCACATCATAGGTACTTGCACTTTACCAAACTACAGACTTCCCTCACTTTAAAGTACAGTTGATGTTGAGTTGACACTTCTACCATAGAGAAAAAAAAGGAGGTGTTTGCATTTCGGGCATCTTGGAGTATTTTGATGACTTGATGACGTAGGTGGGTACAGCTGGGTACAGGGACGTCCCCTTCACACTGTACCCACCTACGTCATCAAGTCATATAAAATTCCAAGATGCCCGAAATGCAAACACCTCCTTTTTTTTCTCTATGCACTTCTACAGCCGGCGGCACGGCATGGACCAAAGACATAAAGACGGAGGGCTAAAAGCAAAAAATGAAGCTTCTAGAGCTTCTTTTCAATCACCTCTACTATTGGCTAGAGGATTGGCGGCGAAATTGGGACAAGTTTGAATTCAAATGTAGGGCGGGAACTGAATAAAATAATTGCGGAAACAAAGTATTTTAGGTTGATTTTTGCCCAAATCCAGGTACAAACTCATATTTTTTTAACTCTAGGTTAGTTTCCGTCCGTCGTCGACCGATTAATTTCATTTGGGAGTAACGTTGATCTAGAACTGTAACGGCCTGTTTGAACCTGCAGAACCACCATAAGCAGAAGAAAAACTAACTTTATCTGAGATTACTGCCTGTTACCGAGCAAAAGTAGGTGTATTATGTTAGGACGCAGACCGAACTTTCTTAGTATATTCGTTTTAGGAATTTAAAATACGTTTCGAAGAAGAAATATGCAAAAATCAAGAGGACAAGTTCAAATCAAATTTCCGTTTGCCGCCATGGATTCCCGCGCTCATTTACACACTCACACAAGCGCGCAGCGTCGAACCTAGCTTCACTCTTTCCCCGTGCTTTTAGATACGAGCGCTCCGTCTTTATGTCTTTGGCATGGACCAAGAGAATAAATAAGGACTCCCAACTCCCTATGCTAACCTGTGTTAAAAACCGTTACCGCGCGCTTGCAGCGAACCTGGCGGAGGGTGCGGTGAACTAACGCCACAGCGGTCCACGATCGTACCTCTACAGTATGTTATTCCATGCAATGTTCTTTGTTTATCTATGATTTATTTATATGTTTAGATACTTTAATACATTTTACTTTCGCAAACTAATGAAATAGTATAGATACATACCTTCTGCAGAGGTCAATGCGAAAGACTTTGATTTGAAGTATCTTATCAAAACACGAGCAAAGATGATTCAGTCAACTTCTGACGCAGAATCAAAGAGACTTGCTAATGATCAAATTAAAGGTAATGCTTGAAGTCAAGTATCTTTGATTTTGTGACACTCAGTTGATTTTTATCAGTACAACACTATTTCTCAATCAAAAGATTTCACTTGCGCCTTGGCCTTCGGCTAAAAGTACAATCCTGATTCCTGCTGCACACTGCACACTGCACACTGCACTAGAGTCCCTTTATACCCAGAGTTAAGACAACTCACTTTTGGTTGGGCTGAAAGTGGCCTAAAAAAAAATCCAATTCTGATTGGTTCTCGCTCATGGAGGCCGAAACGAGTGCACCAAGATGGCGGTACCTCGAATGTGAACAAGAATAATGAAAATATTACCTAATTGTGGTTTATCAAGAGTAAATTGTTATTTCCATAGGTCCAAAATGAAAATAGATTAAGATATTATTCACAAACCAACCTCATTTTCTTTTTAATGAATTACTTTGTTGATGTTGTTGTTTTTGTGTGACAGACATCGCAGGATTCCTGATCCTTATCCCTCAATATCGTTCGTTTGGGTGCACTCGTTTCGGCTTCCATGGCCAGCCAAGGCCGGCTGCCAGTCAGCTGATAATCGAGTTGTCTTAACTCTGGGTATAAAGGGACTCTACACTGCACACTGCACACTGCACACTCACACACATCCTTTGGCTATCTCAACAGCAGTTGCTGCTGAGTAAAACGGTTAGAAAAAACACTTCACATTATTACCAGTTTATGTACCCGAAGACTGACGGAGATTGAAATGAAAATGGGAAACTTTCATAGAGTACATAGAGTCGTAATGTAATTGGGAGAGCTGGCGCCACTTTTAAGCATTTTCCATGTCCCGAATTCCGAGACTCCTGTGTGACGCCGGGTCACTTTTTCGATACATAATCGATTGTTTGCGATACACAGGCAGAGATGGAAAGTGAAATTTCACGTTTTGAAATTTCATGAAATTTCCCAAGGCCCGAATAAATTTCAAAAAAATTGAAATTAGTTGATTTTTCAAAGAAATATTGTTACTAAGCCTCGGAAACGGTTCAGATGATCCTCCTGCTGATGCAGCAGAATATGGCCCACTAATGAGATGCTACACCCAAAAGGCCTCTATAGACGATCAAATTCCCGAACCAATTCCGATCAAAGTAGCATCAAAGTGTCGGGAGTCATCAGTCTGAAATTCATAAATTTGCTTAATTTTAAAATGAAAACTTGACAGAAACGTTTCCTGTGGCAGGAAATGATGAATGATGGCACTCCTGTCTGATCTCACTTTGATCAAAAAAGTGCGGCCCGTCAAAATTTGATGGTAGATGGTGACCACCAGTCATCAGCATGTCTACTTTGATCGGAATTGGTTCGGAATTTGATCGTCTATAAAGGCCTAAAGGAGGGGGCACAAGGGGGGTTTTAGAGAAAGTTAGCCCTAACCTAACCTCCAAACCAAATGTAAACAGACAAGTACCCAGCAAATCGCGTGGCCGTGGACAAGATTATAAGAACATCACACCCTTTTAGAAACGTTTTACTTTAGTACTTTTATGTTTTCAGAGATGTGAATAATGGCGAAAAAGCCGAAAAGCCGTGCTCGGCTTCATTTTGGTATAAAAAAGGGACCCACTCCCCCAACGTTTCTCAAATAAAAGTCCCCCCCCCCCCTCATAAAAAAACTAGTATTCTCATGCCGATGCGTGGAGGAAATTGTTCTTGTGGTGGAGCGGAGGCACTCAAGTGTCAATGATGCATTACTTACGAAAATTAAGGACCCATGACTTACATAAGTGACATCTGACATGACACCGAAATCTTCGTGATAAAAAACTGAGCTGCTGGAAGAGTGGGTGGTGAGGTTAGGTTAGGTCAGGGGGGGCTGAAAAATCTCAATATCGAGAATCACCGTTTCTAGGCGTTTCTTGGCCTCTTGAATGTATCCTCAAAAGTTTCAATAAATTTCATGAAATTTCGTGAAATTTCATGAAATTTCACGCGTGAAATTTCACTCGAATAAATTTCATGAAATTTTCCATCTCTGTACACAGGTACCCGGTCATCCGATGACAACAACAACAACAACAACGGAGATAGGAATTACCATGTATTCCACACCGCCATTTTGGATCGAAAATGTATCGAAAAAGCGACCCGAACTCGGCGCACACCGGGCTCGGAATTCGTCGAGCAGAACATGGCGCCAGCTCTCCCATTTACATTACGACTCTATGTACTCTATGGAAACTTTTCACACTAAACTCTTCCAGGGACGAGCAACGAACTACACCTCTAGAATGGCCGCGAGATAGCAAACCTGCGTAACGCGCAAGGGCCGGTTTTTGAAGGCAGGAGGGGGGTGGGAGCCCAAGTATAGCTAACCTCAATCTCCATTTCTGCTGCGTCTTGCCCATAAGGATTACATGTGAAAATTTCCATTTTGAAAACCTATGTAAACTTTCATTTTTTTTCGAGGTTTGCTTTCAAAGTTCCTATTTTTTGAGTTAAGAAAACCTTTGGAGGTGCGATTATTATGCAATCTTTTCATTGCTATCACTTTATTCAACAATATTCGGCAAAATGTGGGCAGCGTCTGACATGGGTTTAGATGGCAGCCTGCTGTGTGAGCCCAAGTAAACCTAACCTATATCAACTTCAAAACGTTCCAGGTCTCTAACACTGGTCGGCCATTCTAGAGGTGTAGTTCGTTGGGGACGAGTTCTATAGGACGCCGTTCTGTTGTGAGCGGGTGATTGCAGCGCATTCTCGCGTAGGATCCTAGTCAACTCAGAGGATCCTTCCCCCCGAACCTCGACTCATCCATCGCCCGCTCCAAAAGTGAGGTTAAGCTGGAGATTGAAAAATAACAAATAAGGCGGCTGAATTCTTGAAAAATAAGTATATTTTTGGCGTTTTTCGACGCCTTTCGGCAAGGAAGGGCCCGCCGCATTTACCATTACGGTGAAAAATTCGATTTTTTGCAGTTATACGCGATCCTACGGATTTTAATGAAGTCCAACAACTGATAACAGCAGTGAGTTGCGAGGATCCTACGCGAGAATGCAGCACTAGTGCCTGCTCTCGAATTTTTACATTGACTCTTACGGGAGTCCAGGGTCCTATAGAACTGGTCCCTGACTCTTCAAAACCGCAGGGCGACCACGAGGATACGAGGATCCAGAAACTTCTATGAGCACTACCAAGTACCAAGGCGGATAAAGAATGGTGGTCGCATCTCGTGCTCGTACTCTCTTGACGTCACGATTGTAAACAAACCCAACTGCGGAGTTAGGGGGTTTGAGGTTTACGCTGCACTCTAACGCTACAAGGTATTGTCACTTATCATTGTAAGTATTTCTGGCGTTGATAGCCCGAATTTAAAGTGAAATTACTGCGGTGTATTTTATTTTGCTATCTTTATCAGTAAATAATTTAAAAACCGTGATAGGTTTTTTTTTTTTTTTTTTTTTTTTTTAATATTTTTTATTTTCTCCATGGGTACCTGATTATCAATATAATTTTTCGGGGGATCCCCCGAATCCCCTTATCTGGGGGGAGTCCATGCCGGCGGGACGGACCGGCCGATTGAGCGTTTTTGCAGGCAGGCAAAGACCCCCTCGGAATAAGCAGGCGATCACAGAGCGGGAGTAGCTGGTGGAGCGTGCATGAAGCTCGCTCGGACTCCATGATTATGCTCTGTTGCTCTCTCCTCTCCTCTACTCTTTGCTCATAATGGCGCCAAGCACGAATTTCACTCTCGGAGAAAAATTGAACCGCTCAGCTCAGGGAATAGACCTTTTTGATTGAAATGAAATTTCTGTAAGAGTCCAAACCAAGTCCTAACCAGGGTAATGCTCAAAATTCTTTGGCAAGATATTTTTCTGATATAAATTAAGGATGAAGGAGGGAGAATCTTTAGAATTTCTGGAGAAATCACAAGCTTATTGTGTGGGGGCCCCAGCGTTCTGAGGCATTGAAATTAATCTTAAACGTACCTATTTACATTTTGAATTTTGATGGAAAAGGGGGGGGGCTTCATTTATATCTGAGCCATGTATGTTTGATTAGAGGATTTACTTATTGCTAAATAGGCAGAGGATGCCAGATGATAAGGGATGAGTTTGAGGATTATGTGCGCACAAGATATGTTTTCAGGAAAGCTTCGGCAGCTAAAGACTAAGGTAGCATCCTTCCTTCCTTATTAGAATCAGGCGTGGATCTCAGGAAAAATTTAAAAAATAGAAGGAGGCTATCTACGTGTGGGAGAAACCAATATAAGTACTTAGAGTTAAATTTTAGGTAAAAAAGATGTGTAGTTGGTCCGTAAAAACGCAGAGTTGTACTTACGTATTTGTCAGGCTGTATACATGCAGCACCCATTGCAGCCTCCTTTGGAGAATACTATCGGTGCCTAATATTATCTCAAACATGCTTCAGATGTCAAATTTTGAAATCATCCATGTCAAGAATACCTATCTATTAATATTATTATACCTGTACCTTTCCCTCTGCTTTATGCTGCTTAGTACATTCTGTGCGCATTGGGGGAACTAGTTGAGAGGAGGATGGGGGGGGGGGGAGAAATATTACCCTCTCCTGACTTCCTAAGATATATGAGGGCTTTTGCTAAGGCACTTAATGATCATCCATGCATGTAGTGATATACCTATTTATTAATTATACCTGTACCTTTCCCTCTGCTTTTATGTTGCTTAGTAAATTCTGTATGGATTCTGCATTGGAGGAACTAGTTGGGGGGGAGGGGGGGGGGGATAAATCTTACCCTCACCTCTGACTCAATTCCTAAGAAATATGAGGGATTTTGCTAAGTTAGCTGTGTTGCCAGACTTTCATTGTGGAAATTTTAACTGTACCAAAAATATTTCCATGTAAAGATGAACCATCAAGCTAAAACTTTAACTAAACATTCGCACAAATTTATCAATTTCTTTTTGTGGCACAATGGTACAACTTCTGGAAACTTCCTGTTAAAGGTAAATACGAGGCACTTAGCACATTTCTTGAAAAATTTGCTAAAACAATATCTGTGCACATTTCTGCTTTTGATAACTTAAACCTTCAAAAGTACATAACAATCCAGAAAGTGGTAAAATTTACCAATCAGGCATCAAGAGGTGAAATGTGGGAGTGTAAATAAATAACATTACCTACAAAGATAACACTTACATTGGAAATATGATAGTATCAATCTATACTATAAGCTCCAAGACCTCCTAATTTTGCGAAACTGGTAACGCTTAGTTCCAGCGTTCTACCGGGCCGATTTTCATGATTTTTGCGGTTATCGACGGGCAATTGTCTCTAGATAGGCCAACTCTTTTCAGATTTTCAAAATATGACCCAGGTTTTTTTATATTACGTGGTAAAGTTGCGAATTCTCCCATTTAAACAATGTAAATTTATACTTTTTGTCATAGTTCGTTTGAGCGTTCTACCGGGCCGATTTCCATGATTTTTGCGTAAATCGACAGGTAATAGGCCCTAGATGAGCCCGCTGTAATCAGATTTTGGAAAAAGGACCCAGGTTTTTTTAAAATCACGTTATAAAAGTGAGTGAGTTTATAGAATGCTCCGGTACTGCTACCGCTATGCGCGGGAGGATGCGCAGTGGTCGAGGAGGTTGCGCAGTAGCTGTGTAGCCTGCGCATCAGCTCTACACTTATCTACACAAGATTCGCACCATGATTCTCACCTTGAGCGGTGACCGAGTCGTCTAAGACGTCGAATGCGTCCACTTTGAACTCGGTGTAGGTTCGATCCCCGACTCATGAAATCTTAATTATTACCTGACTATCATTATTCATTGTTTTACTGCAATATTTCATCAATCAGTCATTCCAAAACGCGTCCTTTTAATTTTAAAGTAATTTTAAGTAAAGTTTAGAATTAAAGTATACCTCATATTGTAATTGTTTAGGGGAAAAATAAAACTAACACTGATAGGAGGGTAAAAATAGGGCCGCGAAGCGGCCCATTGATGGCGCGGAGCGCCTTCAGGGGGTTGGGCCGCGTAGCGGCCAGGGGGCGTAGCCCCCTAGTAAATTAATAATATGTAAATGAATGCGGACGATAGGATGGGTTAGAGTAGGTATTGGTTAGAGAGTGCTCGAACTGCTCTGAGTTCCCGTCGCGCGCGCCACGTAGCCATCTTGTCTGCTCATTCCGAGGGGGTCTTTGCCTGCAAAAAGTAAACATCCGGACCGGCCATCTGATGAAAACAAACACAAAGAGAAGGAAGAGTAGAGTACCTATATTTAGAGTCCCTTTATACCCAGAGTTAAGATAACTCCAAGGTAGATTTACGCAGGTATGGACAGAACTTAACAACTGTAGATTGCAGATTGGCTCTCCAGCGGCCCCTTAACGTCAGCCATTTGGAATGTTTTGATTATTTTGATTTATTATATTCGGTTTATCGTTTGTCAAAATTTTGTGGGATTTTTTGCACAGTTTTGATAATGCGATATTAATTTTGACGTTTAAACGCACAAACGTTTGAATGTTAATTTGATTGTAATTTAATTAAAAAACGGGCCCCTTAACCTACGTCACGTAGTAATGTGACACGTACTGAGGCTCATGGGAACTTTTCAACTTTTCCCAAATGCCGCGATCAGACGCTGAATTTAGCACCTGAATGTGGAAGTCAACAGTCATCGCCCAACGGCTAAAATTTAGCAAATTCGAGTTATTTTCATTCAGATGTGTATCAAATCTACTCGAATAGTTCTGACAAATTCAAAATTGGTCCGATGGTTGCTGAGAATCGTTGCTGAATTTTGCGCGTCACGCGCAAAATTCAGGCATCGGGCCGATGACTTCCACATTCAAGCCACATTCAGCTCCCACATTCAGCGTGTGATTGCGGTGTCAGACATAAAGACGGAGTGCTCGTATCTAGAGTCCCTTTATACTGCAGTTGGTGAAAATGTAATCTTTATTCCCGTTTGTGACACTGTGGAGGCCTAAAATACGGGAACCAATCAGAAATGGATTCAAATTGTCTTGACTCTCAGTATAAAGGGACTCTAGTATCTAAAAGCACGGGGAAAAAGTGAAGCCTGGTTTGGCGTAGAGTCCCTTTATACTACTACTGAGAGTCAAGACAATTCGGCTCATGGATGTCACAAACGGGAATAAAGATTACAAAAATTGAACGTTTTTCGTAATCTTTGATCGGCCCATTCTCAAATGCCTTTCTCCGTTCCTCCTCTCATTCCGTTTGTTCCTTGCTGAACCCGTAATTCCCTGGTCCATTCCAGATTATAATCTTTGCAATTGGTGAAAATGTAATCTTTATTCCCGTTTGTGACACTGTGGAGGCCTAAAATACGGGAACCAATCAGAAATGGATTCAAATTGTCTTGACTCTGAAGGCCTAGATACACACGACGATTAATCGCCGCGATTGGGTTGGTTCGGGTCGCATCGCTCAACGCAATACAATCAACAGAGACCATCAGTGCGATTACGTATACACCTAGCGATTAATCGCCGCGATCAGCGCTGATTGTTTATGTTATTCCAACCTTTCCTGACTTCCCTTACTTCTGCACCATATAATATCTCTGATATTCTTAATTTTCCTCCTGAGAGCAATAGAAATTGCTACATCTTTACAAAAATGAAAAATTATAAAAAGAAATTTCGTGAGGAAATTTCCAGAAATTTCATATAACACTCAGATTGCAGGATTAAACCCTAGAAACTTATGAATCTCCTTAATTCCCTTTATATACACGTGGTACGCCTTGGCTGGCCATGGAAGCCGAAACGAGTGCACCCAAACGAACGATATTGAGGGATAAGGATCAGGAATCCTGCGATGTCTGTCACACAAAAACAACAACATCAACAAAGTAATTCATTAAAAAGAAAATGAGGTTGGTTTGTGAATAATATCTTAATCTATTTTCATTTTGGACCTATGGAAATAACAATTTACTCTTGATAAACCACAATTAGGTAATATTTTCATTATTCTTGTTCACATTCGAGGTACCGCCATCTTGGTGCACTCGTTTCGGCCTCCATGAGCGAGAACCAATCAGAATTGGATTTTTTTTTAGGCCACTTTCAGCCCAACCAAAAGTGAGTTGTCTTAACTCTGGGTATAAAGGGACTCTAGTGCAGTGTGCAGTGTGCAGCAGGAATCAGGATTGTACTTTTAGCCGAAGGCCAAGGCGCAAGTGAAATCTTTTGATTGAGAAATAGTGTTGTACTGATAAAAATCAACTGAGTGTCACAAAATCAAAGATACTTGACTTCAAGCATTACCTTTAATTTGATCATTAGCAAGTCTCTTTGATTCTGCGTCAGAAGTTGACTGAATCATCTTTGCTCGTGTTTTGATAAGATACTTCAAATCAAAGTCTTTCGCATTGACCTCTGCAGAAGGTATGTATCTATACTATTTCATTAGTTTGCGAAAGTAAAATGTATTAAAGTATCTAAACATATAAATAAATCATAGATAAACAAAGAACATTGCATGGAATAACATACTGTAGAGGTACGATCGTGGACCGCTGTGGCGTTAGTTCACCGCACCCTCCGCCAGGTTCGCTGCAAGCGCGCGGTAACGGTTTTTAACACAGGTTAGCATAGGGAGTTGGAGTCCTTATTTATTCTCTTGGTCCATGCCAAAGACATAAAGACGGAGCGCTCGTATCTAAAAGCACGGGGAAAGAGTGAAGCTAGGTTCGACGCTGCGCGCTTGTGTGAGTGTGTAAATGAGCGCGGGAATCCATGGCGGCAAACGGAAATTTGATTTGAACTTGTCCTCTTGATTTTTCCACATTTCTTCTTCGAAACGTATTTTAAATGCCTAAAACGAATATATTAAGAACGTTGGGACTGCGTCCTACTATAATACACCTAATTTTGCTAAGTAACAGGCAGTAATCTCAGATAAAGTTAGTTTTACTTCTGCTCATGGTGGTTCTGCAGGTTCAAACAGGCCGTTACAGTTCTAGATGACCGTTACTCCCAAATGAAATTAATCGGTCAACGACGGACCAAAACTAACCTAAAGTTAAAGAAATATGAGTGGGTAAGTGAATTTGGGGAAAAATCAACCTAGAATACTTTGTTTCCGCAATTTTATTTAGTTCCCGCCCTACATTTGAATTTCAAACTTGACCCGATTTCGCCGCCAATCCTCTAGCCAATAGTAGAGGTGATTGAAGAGAAGCTTCATTTTTTGCTTTTAGCGCTCCGTCTTTATGTCTTCGACTTTTCCATACCTGTGTAAATCTACCTTGAGACAACTCGATCACAGAATATATAGGCTTCACCAACAGAAGGTTCACTCCCTATGGCGGGCCGTTAGGTCCAAAATTCCCGAATATATTAATTTTTGTGAGAATATATTTTTTTTCCGAATATATATTTTTTTCCCGATATATATGTATTTTTTTGAGAATATATATTTTTTTCCTTGAGAATATATAATTGGTTTGAGAATTTATTTTTTCTCAGAATATATAATTTCTCGAAAAAAAAAAAAAAAAATATTCTCAAAAAAATACGTATATATCGGAAATAAAATATATTCTCAAAACTGAACTCAACGGTGGCATCGATGAGCCTACAGTGTTGCCAAACCATACCGAAGAGGAATGCGGATCGTGTCAAAACTATTTTTCCGGATCACCCAGTGAGGTGACCCAACATACCCATAGTGAAAAAAAAGGAGGTGTTTGCATTTCGGGCATCTTGGAATTTTTCATAGAGTATCTATAGCTTTGATGACGTCATTGGGTACAGCGACGTTTTTATCCTGTCGATTTTCTTGAAAATGGTGTAATTTAAGGGAAAAAGTCATTCTATAAAAAGTGCTTGAAATTAAATAAAGAGTTGATTTAAGTAAAAAAATCGGACATTATGGTCCGTTTTTACAGCGTCAACATAACCCTCAACGAGCGTCTTGTTTACATTGATGACGTAGGTGGGTACAAATCCTCAAGATGCAAACACCTCCTTTTTTTTCTCTATGCAACATACCATCCAGCGATGAGGAAAAATATTGGAAGTTAGGACGAGTTAGTCAAAAACATCGGCCTTTCGGGTAAGCGTCGTCGGTTGAATTTCCTCGATTTTTTTAAAGTTTTTTTCTATTATAGTAACATTTTAGGTTTAAAATATTCTATTAGAATGTCGAGCGCGTTACAGAGCACTATATCGTACATAATTCAGCTCGGATTTATTCTCAGATTCGTAATAAACGGGGTCCTGTAGTACGGAGTCGTAAAGGTTTTTTTGTGATCCTTCAGAGAGAATTGCAACGGAGAAATGTCATTGATGCGGATTCTTAGCTCTTATCTTGAACGTCATATCTTTAGTGTTATTAGTGCGCGTTCACCGTTAAAATGTGTTCGATTCTTGTGCTCTAAGTTCTCAGTTTTAGTGCGAGAAAATGCTGTTTTTCCACTCCGATCCCTCACCATGTTTTCAAGCCCAGCATTTTGCTAATGTGTAAGTAGAAAACCTCGTTTTACTCCTCAGACTTTTCCTCCATTCTCTAAACTGCAAGAATCAAAATTACATGATGCGCTCCTGCTCAAAAAGTGCAAGTCCAACAAGGAAACAACCCACTAATATTGCTATAATTATTGTTAATTACTCCATGTACTGACGATTTAAAAGATTCTTCATCAAGTCATTAAAGGACTCTAGGAAAATGTTGAATGATCACCACTTCAGGTGTCTGCTGAAAATACCCGATGAAATGCATCTTCTCATGCAAAGAATATTAAAATTGTTATTCTAAAAATTTCCTTGTTTGTTCGCAGATGCTGCATAATCGGCAGATTGTTAATCATTTTATGAATCATCACACATTGAAAACCTGTCTTTTTCCGTATGAAAATGCTCACCATGTTTTCAAGCCCAGCATTTCGCTAATGTGTAAGTAGAAAACCTCGTTTTACTCTCCAGACTTTTTCTCTATTTTCTAAACTGCATGCATTAAAATTACATGATACGCTCTTGCTCAAAAAGTGCAAGTCCAACAAGGAAACAACCCACTAATATTGCTATAATTATTGTTAATTACTCCATGTACTGACGATTTAAAAGATTCTACATCAAGTCATTAAAGGGCTCTAGGAAAATGTTGAATGATCACCACTTCAGGTGTCTGCTGAAAATACCCGATGAAATGCATCTTTTCATGCAAAGAATATTAACATTGTTATTCTAAAAATTTCCTTGTTTGTTCGCAGATGCTGCATAATCGGCAGATTGTTAAACATTATATGAATCATCACACATTGAAAACCTGTCTTTTTCCTTATGAAAATGCTCACCATGTTTTCAAGCCCAGCATTTTGCTAATGTGTAAGTAGAAAACCTCGTTTTACTCCTCAGACTTTTCCTCCATTTTCTAAACTGCAAGAATCAAAATTACATGATGCGCTCCTGCTCAAAAAGTGCAAGTCCAACAAGGAAACAACCCACTAATATTGCTGTAATTATTGTGAATTACTCCATGTACTGACAATTTAAAAGATTCTCTAATAAGTCAATTGAAGACTCAATGGAAACACTGAGCAAACACCATATCAGGTGTCTGCTGTAAATAACTGTTGGAATGTTTCTCAGCATTCTGCCTCCCCTTTCAATCGTTGGCGACACCTTTGCAGGGATAAAACTCATTTTTTAGGAGCCTAATTAACTTTTTGCATATTCATTATGGCGCATTCAATTTTGGTACGTCAACTTTTTTAGGCGCCACAATGTCCCAGTCCTGTAATTTTATGGTTTGCCTGTAGAAGGCAGAGCACTGTCTTTACTTGAAAAATACATTACTTGAAAAATACAATGATTTTTTTTCTAAGGAAAGTATCTTTTGTGTTCACAGAAGCTGCATAGTTGGCGAACTGTAGATGATCCAGCAATCATGATATGTGAATTCAAATCTTCAATGTAATGTGTTAAACTTGTCTACGTCTAGTGATGCTCAATGTTGTTTATCTATGATTAGTTTCTGTCACATCACCTAGCAAGAGTGTGTCACCATTGCCCTCGATTTTGTTGTAAAATGAAAATGAAATTTTATCAATTAAAGCCTTCTAAAATCTTGCTCATATCTTGCCTTTTGTCACTCAGTTTGTTTCCCCCTAGCTGTGAATATCATTCCATGTCCATATGGCCCGTAGAAACGTATGACCGTTCCAATTTATCCTGCAAGTCATGTGTGACTTTAACCATTCAAAAATACAAACTAGGAAGAAAAGAATAAGTCATAATATGCTACAGCATAAGTTCTATGTTTTAATGCTCAAAGTATGTCTTCATTTCCATTTCATTCGCTAGATATCAATAATATCATTTTCAAAAATAGTGAGGGCATGTTAAATTTCTTTTGAAGTTTTCAATAATGAAACATTCTGTCTCTCTCAAAATATTCCTCTGTAAGTAACGCCTGCCTAATTTCCTGAATGTGGAAGTCACCGATGCCTGAATTTTGCATTTAAGGCGCAAAATTTAGGGTACCGATGAAGATCCGAGCTCAGCAGTAATCAGTTTGTCTGAACTATTTAAATAAATTCGATGTAAATCTTTGTTATCAAGCATTGATCTGATGACTTCTACATTCAAGGCACATTCAACTCTCACATTCAGCATGTGATTGCGGTATCAGATAAGAAAGGAATCAAATTTAAACCAAAATTCTGCAACACCAACAACCACAACAATGATCCATCGCATTATTTAGATGTTTTGGTATCCACATTTTGGAGAGAATGTTGAAGAATGTAAACTAAGCTGAGTAAACACTTAAAATTTTAACTGAGAGCAAGCGCGAATCGTACAAATTGACGGTGTAAGTCGGCAATCACACAACTCGGTTTGCAACGTGGCTGACTTCCTGTAATACTTCAATTCTGAAATGGAAAACTACTCAACAGCAATTCTATAAAACTGCCGTGATTTTTCTTGTCCGTGCGAAAAAAATTCTGCAAAAACTTCAAGAAATGGTGTCAATTTGTTCTCCTGTAAGATAATAACATAGAGGCGGCGATTTTCAGACAACCCAAATGAGATATGTGATTGCGGACTTACACCATCGAAGTGTTGATGTGTAGGTAAGACAGGTACTTCCATTTTGCAGCATGATGATTTTTATAGCAGGAGAATATGGTCACAGAAGAGGAGTTCAGCTCTCCATACGAGATTATTATTGACTAAACTTCACTGTTTACGTCAATTAATAATAGCGAATCAATGCTGAAAAAGGCTGACCAATAAGATGCTGAAAAAAGGTATGGTATATTTACTCAAAGCACAGCAATAAATAATATAAGTCAACACTGGAAAAGATCTTGGTACCGCATACAAATAAAATCCTGACCAAAACAACGCGACTTTCGGTGAGAATACTTCTAGAATCAATCAAGGTTGAGAGACAGAATACTTCTTCACTGCAGCTAAAGTATTACTTTGAAAGCAAAGAAGATTACTATGATCATACAAATGATTCGCAAGATGATTGCCATTGGGAAAGGCTGGGAAAACAGGAGTCATAGTCAAAATACTTGGAAACAACACTTGGCACTAGGTGAAAAACGATGAAAAATACGGGATAATTTCACTAAGATGGATGTTATGTGCTACTACAATGTTCTCTACGTAACTCGTCAGCTTTTCATAGAGTTCCAAAACTTTCGTTACCGGGGAAATCATAAATTTTCTTAAAATTCTAGCTTTCCTCTATAAGAGACCGTTGAAATGTCTTGCCTAACTTCGGCATAACCTTATTCATCGATGGATGGTATGGGTGATCCGGAAAAATAGTTTTGACACGATCCGCATTCCTCTTCGGTATGGTTTGGCAACACTGTGGCTCATCGATGCCACCGTTGAGTTCAGTTTTGAGAATATATTTTATTTCCGATATATATGTATTTTTTTGAGAATATTTTTTTTTTTTTTTTTCGAGAAATTATATATTCTGAGAAAAAATAAATTCTCAAACCAATTATATATTCTCAAGGAAAAAAATATATATTCTCAAAAAAATACATATATATCGGGAAAAAAATATATATTCGGAAAAAAAATATATTCTCACAAAAATTAATATATTCGGGAATTTTGGACCTAACGGCCCGCCATACACTCCCGTAAACTCCAATGTATCATTAGCTACGTTTATGCGAGGCTCGAAACCGGGGTTTCACGAAACCCGAGTTTGTAATGCAAGTTTCCTCCGTCGGGTTTATGCGGGCGCTGTAACCCGACTTTCGCGAGAAATCAAACTTTCCGATTTTGGCGCTGTTTATGCGCATATTTTCGATTGAACTTGAATTTCATGTTGGCGCCATTTTCACAAGCTACACTTCATTTTTCCACTATGAATTGATTCAATAAATTATTAGGTATTACTCTTTTATCCTGTGTATGTTCAATTTTTCCACAATATATAAGCGGAGGCTTCATCTTCACTAGAAAAGCCTTTACTGACTTTCTGAGCAACAGTTGGAAAAATGACAGTAGATGTTTAATCATTTTACGTTCATCTTTAAAATTGAATGAATACCTAATCTCAACAACCCTCCAAATCATGCTCGAGCTTACATTCTGAGTTCAGAAAAGTTGCCATAGGTAATTTTAGTGATGTTAAAAATAATTGTGGCAGGCGCAGAAATTCATCATATTGTTTATTGAGCTTCTAATGATCTTACAATAGGTAGATATAGGCATTGAAAGTGTAGGAGTGCTAATCCGCAAGCAAAGCACCGCACTTCACTCCATGCTGTTGTAAAGATTGTATGTCTGCCATTATTGTAGTGAAACAAATAAAGAATCGGGATATACTTATGGGAATTCCTCCTTCAAGATATGATCAAAATAAGCAGATATTGATAGGTCAACAATGTATCGCTGAAGCAGAAGCGTCTAAATCCTCTTGAGGCAATGGACGGTGACAATCTCAACAAACTGGTGACGCTTCACAAATTTTGAATTTCCACATTCCCAGAGACACGCGCTGAAATCCTGTTTCTCACCCCTCTTTCCGACTGCTCTCCGAGTCCATGAGCAAGACGGGAAGAAAATAGGCAAGCGACCTACCACTGTTCGCCTACCTATGTGTGTTTTTCTTAAACTTGATTTTCAAAGGTGACTCATGTAAAGAGCAACTGAAAAACAAGATTTCAGAACCTGCCATTGCATTTCACTAACCTAAGACACCAACCCAACCTTACCATTGATATTCTTTCGCTTACACTGTATATTATTCTCCCACTGAGATTCGATATGAACTCAATTCAAAAATCCTTCTGAATTTAATAATACAGGTAGATTGGAATCTGGAGCTCTCAGTCTATCTGTAAAGTGCATTTACTAACATTCACTGCTGTCACAAGATATTTTTGCACAGGCAGAGCCACTTTCCACAGTTGATGCATCTCTAACGCCAAAGCTCAATTATGACAAGTGGTTCAACAACCAAAAATTGTTACACGCCTCAATAAAAACCTTATTCTTATCTCAAATTGAAAATCTTGGATCACAGAGCACTCACCGAAGAATCTCCTTCCTTCTGCATCAGTATGAGAAGAGTGACGATACTTTGGAGCAATAACTTTGAACTAGTTTCAATAAATGATGGCTTCAGAATTTGAGTCATCATTTACTAGAGATTGGATCAAAGAAATAAGTCAGCAGGTCACGGTTGTGGGTGGAGTCACACTTCCAGTAGGACAATCAGGAAATACGTACACGGATAACACACAAATTCAAGAGCTATGCAGCTCTGATTGGATCAGATTTTAGATTTAATCGGTAGATTGAAATGAAAAAATTCGGTGCACTACTTATAGGGAAGCAGGGTGCCTTATCTTGAAATCCTAGGCAAATCGTGCGGATGCAGTAAAAAAGTTCTCTGCAGATGATGAACTGGTGGGTAAGGCTATTACTCAATTGTAGCCTGTAAAGCTCTTTGCTTGCTTTGCTTCTGTAGTCATAAAATGTTGATTAGAGTTGCAAGAATAATCTGAAAAAGCAGTAATAAGCCTGGATTCCATCTGACACGATACACCTTCACTAGAAAATAACGTCCTACGTTTAGCTAAATAAGGATAAGTAAGCCACATATAACTGAAGGAATCACGTAAAAGTGCTTAAGCAACAATTATAGTAAAATTATGATTGTAAAAAATGTTGAATAATGGCAAAATTAAAGCTAAATCGTGGGATAAGCACCAGTTGTTTACGAACGGTATGATAATAAATCCGCCATATTGCCGATCGCGCACCTGAAAATGGCGTTTGAGTTTAGCAGAGATTCACTCTTGGCCCGGAAGGCTAGACTTACAGAAAATCCTGCCGCAGATCATCAGTAAGCGGGAGCGTGACACCGATGCGTGTATGCTCTCAGCTCTGGTGGAGAAAGAGAGAACTTCAATTGCACTTATGCATTAGCAATTATGTAGCGATTTCTAGTCAGTCGCTGTAGCCCTGTGGCATAGAGCTCGCCTCCGGAGTGGAGAGTCCGCGGATCGCGTCCCTCTGTGCTAAAATTTTGACATCATTATATTACACATTATGTCATAAATGCCGCGAGTGGCCGTAAAGAAATACTTTTTTCCATAAAATAAGAGTGAGGCGTGCATTTTTGCGCACGTAATTGAAAAGGGCTCCTCTTGCAGAGAAACCTCTGGACCTAAGGTGTAGAGCCCTAATAATCTTACGTAGACCGTCCAATAATTTTTTTTAGAGGAAAAAGCAGACTCCGAAGACAGAAATAAATGTAACATCAGTGGGCAGTATAAACAAATAAATGTAAGTATGCCTTTACCAAAGAGGCCGTCCGCAAATTACGTACCTAATGCACTTACAGGGAGCCGGGAGGAGGTCCAGAGGTGCCTTACCTATGCCTATACGTAAGCCAAACGCAAAAATTTTGTTTCTTCCAAATTCCGTTAATTTAAAGACTTACTAGTCCAAATTTCGTTTTTTAGACGTTTAATGTTTTTGGTTAAAATGTAATTGTTCTGAACTTTTTGAATTTAAAAACTGTTATTTTTTCAATACAACTGTTATTTTTCATGATCTCCTACCAGCGATTAGTAATGTTTAAAACAATACCGATTTGTTTCAACACCATTTTTTTTATTAAATTATGCATTTAAACGATAGAAGAGGGGGGGGGGGGGGGGGGGGGTCATAAAAATCGGAAAAATTGCCTTTCGTAATTCATGGACGGCCCCAAAGAGTAATTTTGAAATTTCCTATTAGTATTTTTTGTATTCCTTACGCCTACGGTCGTTTTACTTCGAATTCCGTACCCTATAAATAAAAGAAGAGCAATTGTGCAGATTTTTCTTTTACATAAAGGGACGTTTCACTTTAAAAGATTCCGTCTTGGTCCGCAGGAGTTTTTGTCAGTCCTTCCTTCAGAGCTCAGGGGCTGAATCTCTGCCTGAGGCGAGGACTGACAGAAAATCCTTCTCCGGGTGCGGAGTGCCTAGAGTCTGCAGAAAGGGAACATCGATGCTCCCGACTGCGCACCAGACAGTTTGCGATGGAAATTCGGCAGGATTTTTTGTAAGTCCTGCCTTCGGAATTCAGGAGTGAATCTCTGCTGAACACTCGACTCCCTGAAAATCGCATTTGAAGTCGAATTTCAACTAATTTCAACCTCCGGTTCGTTTATGCGGAGTGCGAAAACCTAGTCTTTAGTGTAAAATAAGGTTTCAAACACAAATTTCGGAAACCTACATTTCGTTAGTTCCGTATCGTTTATGCCGTGATTTGAAAAGGTGATTCGATGGCTTGTCGAGTTGAGAATCTGTGATAAGAGATCGCGCCACGGTCGACAAAGAACCGCGAAATTCGAAAAGCGGCCATTACGCGACTCTCGTGACGAAAATGGACTCTCTTTGAAAAAAAGAGTCAGAATATCAGATTTTTGGAATCGCACTTCTGTTGCCAGACGTTAAATCGATCTGCACCCAAAATTTCATTGTAGAAAATTAAGAATTGAAGCGGCTAATTTTCAGAGGTGAGGGCACCTCATGTGAGTTCTGAGCAACTGCATGAGAAGGAGCGAGTTTTCTTTAAAATTAACCCTTTAATTTTCTTCATCTAAATCGCAAATGTCAAGCCCATTGCTTTAAATTGATGCTCCGAAAATTTCAGCCCAAAGAAAGTTAAATTGAATTCAGCGTTTTTTAATTGCTGACTCCACTTCGAGGTCTGTGATTCTTCCTCCCGTGTTTTCCAATGTTTGTTATTGTTACCTACGAAACCTAACCTCAAAGTTTCCTCGAATGTGCGAATGAAAACAAACAAATCTGTCGCGTTGTGTGAAGTGAAATAGTTTCGTGATTTGTATGTGAGAAATCTCACTATTCATCATGAATTTGGCTTTTCGGCTTACAATCAGTTTCTAAAGAAGAAAATGTGACTCCTCCCTGCCTGAAATTAAATGAATTCAACTGCTTTTCCTCATTGTGGATCATCGTCGTTACCTTCATGATAAGTAAGTGAGGATTTATTTTTACAAGTTGGATAACGATTAGGATTTTGATACATTTCCCAAAGTTAGAAAAAAGGGAATAAAATTATCATCAAACTACTGTCTAATACGAACTACCATCAATTACTGTCATATAAAGGAGACAATGAAGAAAACAAGCCAAACTTCTAGTGAACCAATTTTCATCCCTCGGTGGCTAAACTCTTATTTGCCACTGACAAGAGCTTATCTCTCCCCGCCATTCCATGACTATAGAAGCTTTTCAACAATTCCTTCATATCAATGACTTTAATCATAATGCTGAATCTAACATTACAAAAGTACGCAAATGACTCAGAAGAGGCAAATGAAAGTTTTAAAAGTTTTCAAAGAAAATACTTGACATTATTACAAAGAAAGAAGTTGGAGCATATTCAAAAAGCAATGAACAATAGGAAAAACCCGTCAAAAATACTGTGGGATCAAGTGAAGAGAAAATCAAATTTCAAAGAAAAAAGTAAAATAATTTAATGGAAAATAGGAATGAAATATCACTTCCTGAAATAAAGAATGAATACAATACATTTTCAAAGACGATAAAAGAAAGGGTTACTCTCATCAGAAGAAGCTACAATCTCTGATACTTAGTTCCCATTGTGAAGGGATGTTTTGAAGTTTTAGATTGGGAATTTCTCAAAAATGCCTTGTTGAAAAAGTTCAACTTTTTCTCAAAAGTTAATAAAAGTAAACACTTGGTTTTTTTTTAACAGATTGAATCATTTTGTCCTGCGACCAGATTAAAGTTTGGAGACGCAAAGAGTACCTGAGAGGATTATGGGATTCAAAAATTATGAAATATACTTCCTCTAAGTTTCATCACAGACTTAAAACTTCTGAACACAATTTGAAAAAGAGGTGTTCACTGAGAATTTCATCTCAAAAACTTGGAAAGGTAAGGTGGAGTGATTTATCTCATTTGTTGACCAGAAATTAGCAGACAGCAGGTACTTATGTAATTAAGAAACTGGAGGAAAGAAATGACGATACAATAAAATGAGTATGAGTTTCTAATGAATGATTTTTCTCCTTTCTGGGAACAAGGGGGTTTTTGTACTCACTTTTTCTTCCCGATGGAGATTGATGTTTTATTTTCAAGCGATGCGCATTTCGAGCTTTACGCTCATCTTCAGGCTACAAAAGAAACTTGTTCCGCGGCGCGGATACGCGTCAAACAACGAAAAAAAAAAAAAAAAAAAAAAAAAAAAAAACTAAAAAACGAGCGCACAACCGCACATTTGTCCACTATTGCTAAAAATTATTAAAACGTACATAAAAATTGGTATAAAACTGGTATAAAAACAGCCGAATTACGAAACGGACCACGATCGTGTTATCACTGTTGTGTAATCACCTGAGCTGGACGCGTGTGATTCCGCGGCGGGGCCAAGGAGGGGGGTAAAAACAGAGTTGCCACTGTGCTCTCGAGTTGGGAATTTAAGATGTTGCCTCCGGCTTTTGTTTTCTCAATTTCAAGTTGCTCCAGCAAGTTCATTTTCCTACCTTTTTTGCATTGGTGTATTAGATTGACTGAACATTCATTACTGTGGTGGTTGGTTTCGATGAGGTGGTCACTTAGGGATGAGTGACCCATTTTCTTGAGACGTGCATTGGCGAAATGTTCATTTGTGCGTGTACGCACACTGCGCCCAGTTTGACCCACGTACTTCATCCCACATTTACAGTCCACTCTGTAGACACCACTACCTCTTAACTTATCACTGGTGATTTTCTTGGTATTTGTAAGTAGGCGCCCTAGGTTTTTTTGGTTGCCGAAGGTTACGTTGGAATTGAGGTTCCTGCGAATGATTTTCTTCGCTCCGCGGAGATTTTGTCACTGTACGGGATGGATATCCATTTCTCATTGGTGCTCTTGAATTGGCGCCATTGAATAGGTGTTGATCTTCTCTACGTTGTCGTTTTGTGCGCAAAATCTTTAAAATATCTCTTTTTTCGTAACCATTGTTTATGGCTATGGCTATGATGGTGTTGAGTTCCTGATGGAAATCTTGTTTTCTGAGAGGGATGGTTAAAAGGCGATGAATCATACAGTGAAAAGCAGCGGTCTTATGGCTCCAACTGTGGTATGAGTTTATAGGAATAATTGAGTCCGTATAGCTATCCTTTCTGTAAATTTTGAACGCAATTCTATTTTCTATAATTTCCAAAGTTAAATCCAAGAAATTGAGTTTTTCCCGCCATTTTCTAGTTTGAATTTTAAGTTGGGCTCAAGCTTGTTAATATCTGAGAGAAATTTGTTTAACTCTCTGTTGGTCCCTGTCCATATTAGGAAAATGTCGTCAACAAACCTGTGGTACGTAAAAATGTTTCTCTTCCATTTTCCATCAGCTTGGCAAATCAACTTATCAAATTTATCCATAAAAATATCAGATAGTAATGGGGCAATGGGGGCACCCATGGCTAAACCTCTATTTAGTCGGTAAAAATCATCTTGGAATCTGAAAAAATTATTTTCGGTGGTGAATTGGGCTAAATCAATGAATTGTTTGATTTCCGCTTTGGATAGGTTTGAATGACATTTTAGTACATCACGGCAACACTGGAGCGCTAATTTTCTGTTAACATTGGTGTACATGTTTTCTACATCCAGGGAAATTAGTTTGGCGTTATGAGGTAGAATGATGTTGGAGAGTTGGTTGGCTAGCTCTAGAGAATTTTTAATGCTAAATTTCGGTTTCCATTTTGTATGTTTTTTAAATAAATTCACTAGAAATTTTTCAGTTTTGTACGTAGGAGCTTGACATGTGGGCACTACAGGTCGAATAGGGACGTTACGGATGGGTAAATCAGTGTTGGCTTTATGGATTTTCACGTAACCCTGGATGTAGGGGGCTTGAGGGTTCATTTCTATCAAATTTTTAGGGGTTTCAAGTAGGGTTGTTTTGTTTAGCAGTTTTTTGAGCTCTGTATTGACATTTTTGGTGGGATCTCTCTTCAATGTGTCAATATCTTCGGAATTTAAAAAATCATGAACTTTATCATCATAGGCTTCTTTATGAAGTATCACTAAGGCATTGCTTTTATCAGCTTTAGTAATGATCAAATTTTGTTCATTTACCTTGTTTTGGACATCTTTGATGGTGCGGTTCACAGCATTGTCATGACTCCCGTCGTTGTGCCTGGTGCAGTAATGGTCCTCAATTTTTTGGCATACAGCTAGGATGACAAACCAAAACTTCAACTTTAAATTGTGGATCGAAAAAATGAAAAATGCTACAACAACGAAAAAACTTAAAGCATACCGGAAACTAAAAATTAAAGTCAAAAATCTATCAGCTGATATTTATTTCAACAAAATATGCCTGACTGAACAACTCACACCCAATTATGTCCGGAACAGTTTAACCAAATACAACGGTGAAAATCATCTCAGAGAAAAATTTGCGAAGCTCACCATCAAATGGCACATGCATCAGAGATATTTCCAAAGATCCAGAGTATACAAACAAATCATGTTCCTCCACCTTGAACTAGTCCACGACCTTCATTATGTGGAATTCCTAGCGTACGAAGACGCCATCGAAGCTGAGGCTAGCAACATCAAATTTCAAAAAGTGCAGAATCAAGAAAAGAAACTCGAAACCCTACGTAGCAGAGATAAACATAAACCTCACCAAATCATGTTTGCACCCAGGTTAGTAAACCTATCTGACTGCATTTTTACGGAAGCTGAAATTGAATTGCTGAACCGTGGCTCGAAATATTGCCCCCCTCCCATTTCCACCAAAAAGGAACTTACAAACCTTGCTGTAGAAGTTAACAGAGTGTTGGACGACAAAAATACCATCCTAGCTGTATGCCAAAAAATTGAGGACCATTACTGCACCAGGCACAACGACGGGAGTCATGACAATGCTGTGAACCGCACCATCAAAGATGTCCAAAACAAGGTAAATGAACAAAATTTGATCATTACTAAAGCTGATAAAAGCAATGCCTTAGTGATACTTCATAAAGAAGCCTATGATGATAAAGTTCATGATTTTTTAAATTCCGAAGATATTGACACATTGAAGAGAGATCCCACCAAAAATGTCAATACAGAGCTCAAAAAACTGCTAAACAAAACAACCCTACTTGAAACCCCTAAAAATTTGATAGAAATGAACCCTCAAGCCCCCTACATCCAGGGTTACGTGAAAATCCATAAAGCCAACACTGATTTACCCATCCGTAACGTCCCTATTCGACCTGTAGTGCCCACATGTCAAGCTCCTACGTACAAAACTGAAAAATTTCTAGTGAATTTATTTAAAAAACATACAAAATGGAAACCGAAATTTAGCATTAAAAATTCTCTAGAGCTAGCCAACCAACTCTCCAACATCATTCTACCTCATAACGCCAAACTAATTTCCCTGGATGTAGAAAACATGTACACCAATGTTAACAGAAAATTAGCGCTCCAGTGTTGCCGTGATGTACTAAAATGTCATTCAAACCTATCCAAAGCGGAAATCAAACAATTCATTGATTTAGCCCAATTCACCACCGAAAATAATTTTTTCAGATTCCAAGATGATTTTTACCGACTAAATAGAGGTTTAGCCATGGGTGCCCCCATTGCCCCATTACTATCTGATATTTTTATGGATAAATTTGATAAGTTGATTTGCCAAGCTGATGGAAAATGGAAGAGAAACATTTTTACGTACCACAGGTTTGTTGACGACATTTTCCTAATATGGACAGGGACCAACAGAGAGTTAAACAAATTTCTCTCAGATATTAACAAGCTTGAGCCCAACTTAAAATTCAAACTAGAAAATGGCGGGAAAAAACTCAATTTCTTGGATTTAACTTTGGAAATTATAGAAAATAGAATTGCGTTCAAAATTTACAGAAAGGATAGCTATACGGACTCAATTATTCCTATAAACTCATACCACAGTTGGAGCCATAAGACCGCTGCTTTTCACTGTATGATTCATCGCCTTTTAACCATCCCTCTCAGAAAACAAGATTTCCATCAGGAACTCAACACCATCATAGCCATAGCCATAAACAATGGTTACGAAAAAAGAGATATTTTAAAGATTTTGCGCACAAAACGACAACGTAGAGAAGATCAACACCTATTCAATGGGCGCCAATTCAAGAGCACCAATGAGAAATGGATATCCATCCCGTACAGTGACAAAATCTCCGCGGGAGCGAAGAAAATCATTCGCAGGAACCTCAATTCCAACGTAACCTTCGGCAACCAAAAAAACCTAGGGCGCCTACTTACAAATACCAAGAAAATCACCAGTGATAAGTTAAGAGGTAGTGGTGTCTACAGAGTGGACTGTAAATGTGGGATGAAGTACGTGGGTCAAACTGGGCGCAGTGTGCGTACACGCACAAATGAACATTTCGCCAATGCACGTCTCAAGAAAATGGGTCACTCATCCCTAAGTGACCACCTCATCGAAACCAACCACCACAGTAATGAATGTTCAGTCAATCTAATACACCAATGCAAAAAAGGTAGGAAAATGAACTTGCTGGAGCAACTTGAAATTGAGAAAACAAAAGCCGGAGGCAACATCTTAAATTCCCAACTCGAGAGCACAGTGGCAACTCTGTTTTTACCCCCCTCCTTGGCCCCGCCGCGGAATCACACGCGTCCAGCTCAGGTGATTACACAACAGTGATAACACGATCGTGGTCCGGTTTCGTAATTCGGCTGTTTTTATACCAGTTTTATACCAATTTTTATGTACGTTTTAATAATTTTTAGCAATAGTGGACAAATGTGCGGTTGTGCGCTCGTTTTTTAGTTTTTTTTTTTTTTTTTTTTTTTTTTTTTTTTTTTCGTTGTTTGACGCGTATCCGCGCCGCGGAACAAGTTTCTTTTGTAGCCTGAAGATGAGCGTAAAGCTCGAAATGCGCATCGCTTGAAAATAAAACATCAATCTCCATCGGGAAGAAAAAGTGAGTACAAAAACCCCTTATCAATCAAGCCCGATAAAATGACAAACCAAAACTTCAACTTTTCTGGGAACAGTTAATTATAAAACTAACACACTCATACAAAATACAAATATTCAACAGAGAGGAGGAAGAAGAAAAAGAAAATGAAACAAGAAAAAGATAGAGCAAAAAACAATAACTTTGCCTCTACTAAAAACCTAAGATGAACAGTATCTTTAAGTTAATAGGTATCATACTTGAAATGACTAGAAAAAATTGGGACTTCATGACTCCAACCCATTCTTAGGCACAGAAGAGAAATTTAGGGGAAAGTTAAAGCAAATGTTGAATACTTTATTTTAAGGCTTCAACATCAGAAAATACTAACAGTTTTGCAGTATGGTTAAAAATAGATATTTTTTGAGATTCGAAACTGACATACAATTTTCACAGACGAAAATACGCACACGTCTAAATTGAAATGCAGAAAAATATTACTTGCCAGACAAATACTCATAAAAGCGAAGGTAATTTAAGAATGATGAAAATACAAAAGACATGAGAAGGAAGAAGAACTTTAGCAAAATTACGAGTATGGCCAATTGCACGTTTTAAGAAAACTATCAAAGAAAAATTAAATAAATAATAAAAACTTTACGTAAAAGTAAACTTGAATAGAAAACTCACAATGATTTAATTGTGTAAGTAGATGCAAAACCGATTAATCATCGGAGACTTTCCTTGCTTAATAAAAAGAAAGACATTTAGGAAAAGTCAGTCTTGGGAAACCTTCATTTTGGGTTCCTTTGGTTACCACAGCTATTTATTGTTTGGCTTGAACAAGACCTTTAAAAGACACATATCAACGGAAAGAGCAACTTATTTCTATGTAACTAAAGATTGGAAAGACACTTTCTGTCATGAGACTTAAGTTAGGTTTTCATTACAGACTTGAGTTACATATTTTGAATGTTGGGGGGGGGGGGGGAAAAAAAACTGCTTTGAATAAGAAAATTGAATTTTAAGCATTTTTACAGCAATCGGACCCTTCTATAAATGTTTGTTTCTCTGAATCATGACAATGTATTCGTGAAAAGTTCCAAGATTTAATCAAACTGGAAAAATGTGTACATTGGTTGCGATGTGTCAAAAACTTCGCTTCTATTTTATTTTTGACAGGGAGATTGAGCCAACATCATACCTTGAAATTGTCGCAAAATATTCTTCTTATACATAGAGAAGAAAAATCACTGAAGTTTTCAAGAAAAGACTTTGGTAGATTTCCATTTACATTACTACCCACATTCTATCGTGAGATTGAAAACTCTCGCAAATGAATTAATGACTGTATACAATATTTATATTAGAAAATCAGTTTTGTTTGTAAATAGATATAGGCACTACTTCACATTTAATAGAAAAAAAGTAAACTACAGAGGCAGAAATGAGATGAACATAAGTATAACAGAGATACCAAAAAGAATGATTGCCAAAGGACCCGAATTCAATTGCTAGAAGATCTACAATGAACTGCAGAGAAATATGAAAGAAACTAGCATTTGCAAGGAAAATTTATGCTATAACATTGAAGAATATTTAGAGCAAGAAAATTAGAAAATTATGTATATTAGATCTAAAAAATGTCTGACTTTGTAATCTTTTGTTTCAACTCAAAAGAATCAATAAATTATTATTATTATTATTATTATTTACAGGTTTCAATAATCAAGGTGGAATTCCAATTCCAAAACAATGGAACAATAGAACAACGGACAATGGACAATGGAAAAATTTTAAAAATACTTAAATGCGGCTGATTATCAAAGCCAATAACACGTTTACAAGAATAAGTGATGTTAGTCATGGAGAGCAAAAACCTTGGATTGGAGGAAGAGAAATCCAGTCTGGTTGGCCTGTGGTAAGAAAAATTGATGATATTAGTTGATAATAATCTGCATTTGGATTTTCACACAAGAAAAATAGTGTGGAAGGAATTCCTAATTGGCGGACCAACTATTTTGCTGGTTTTTCCCATCATTCCGATGCATTGATGCAACATACCTAGTTTTTGAAAAATATTCATGTGTGAACTTGGCCACTTTTTCAATGGTGCATCGAAGCACATTACACTCTCTCTCCATATCAACTTTACTTTTGATATCAAAAGTTATCATTTGGTATCGAATTTATCAATAATTTGTTATTTATTCAATACAAAGTTGAATTACTTTAATTACCAACTGGATACTGTCACTGTGCTAAAAAGTCTTTCCTCCCTTTTACAGGATACCCAAGTTTATTCTCTCATGTTTTGATTTCACATTGATCACAGCAAATTTTTCTGAGGAAGCTGAGGTTTTTCAAACCTTTCATACTACAGTAAGTTCCTTTTACACTCATTTCAGTCCTGTTAAGAAGCATAGTTTACAGGAATTAGGCATATTTCCCAATATCTTCTGGTCTAGCAAAAGTAATTTTCATCCAAGCCGCCAATTTTATACTTTTTTTCACATTTTCATTCAATTTTCAAAAACCGTCCATCTTCGAGTCCTTCCCCCATTATATTTCTGTTTCAAAAATTAAGGATTGGCCCAGAGATCAACATATGAAGATAAAAAAACTTAAGATATTTTACAATTTAGCATTCCTGGAATCAGCTGGTCAAAGAAGCTCTCAGTATTCTTACTTCAATATTTGCTTTTACAGTAAACTGGTTCACTTATTCTTAATTGTTCTTTAGGATTCTGATTATTTGGTTTTCCAGTTCCAAAGTTATATCTATGCTTCATGAAAGCCTCCTTTTCTGAAAGCATAACTAATACAATTTATAAGAAAAAAATTAATCCATTGTCGTAACGCACCTGATTACTCTGCAATCGCATACATTATAATGTGAGGATTCATATCTCCTTGTACGGGTGGGTCCATCTGTACATCGTCCGCGAGATCGTCGTACAGCCTCCATCGTCCATTCCGATCTCGCGCATATGCAACATAGTGGCCGGAGGTGCCTGTGGTTACCTCACCCTCATACATCACAATTCCTGTAAGATTATACCTGAAACCAAAGACAAGAAAAAATAAAATAAACTGATGATTCTGGAAATGAAACATGTAAGCTGCGAATAAGTGCATTTTAAATCATTCGGGAGAAAGAATGTTTTGATCAATGAAATTACCATTTCAGACTTGGTGGCTCCTAAACTGTTACTAAATGTATAATATTTTCTGGTGTGACTGAGATTAAATTATTTGTCAATTACTCTGAGGCGTTACAGTTTTTCAACTGTATCCCCTCAAGTCTATTGATAGTGCATCTAACAAAATTTTAAAACATATTTTCGAATAAGCAGAAGTCCCAGTATTCTTCAGTGATTTTTTCACACTCAGAACTCTCCAGATTGATTGTCAGTGTGAGGCACTTCCAGCAATGTCGCAGGCCATAATAGTTCCTCAAAATGTCTCTTAATCTTGCACTACAACTCTCATTGATCTGACTCTCGAATCTCTTTTTTTTCTAGGACACGTGATTCGTACATCAAAGGAGTACTTTTTCCCTGACTGACTTCCCTATCCTGAGACACCTAAGCAAGTAAGTCTTCTTGTATGCTTCAACATTTTGAAGAAACATTAAAAATTTGCCCAATCTCGGATAAATAAATTTTTCATCTAGATCGTTTATGAAAGGAGCATACCTTTTCTTATCTGCAACAATGGATGTTTCCAAATCTCCAATACAGAAACAGCCTTTGAAATCAGGGTCCTCAGTATTAAGCGAGCCATCCTTGAAAGTGTCTACTAACAGTAGAATGTGGCACTTTCCAAACTTGTAATAGTCTAGACGCAGGTTTTTCTTACATTTTCGGCAAAACGTGTCAATAATCGGCGTTTCCAGGTCATCCATCATCGGCTGTATGCTCCCTTTTTGAAGCATGGGCATAATTGAAAGGGGTGGTTGTACCGAAGCTACACTTAACTCCAGGACGTGCTGGCATTCAGTGGACACGCATTGATATACTCGCTTTGCGGATGGAATGTCGTTCAGCAAATTTGCCCAACTGCTCACATTGCAGATACAATTCACTGTGTGGTTCTCCATTGTCCCTATGTTGTTCTTCAGGTGAAGGATACCTCTTTCAATTATTAGCCGATCTTTGCTCACTCTTTCATTCAATAGGAAACAGTAATTTATGAGACCGTTGCTTCTATGGTGAGATAATTGCTCACGATATGAGGGGCTACATTCCATAGATTGCTCGATTATAAATGTTATTGAATCGAATGCGCATGTGAAATTGAACTTTAAATACTGTAATTTGCCTCCAAATGAAACTTTCACTGGAGGAAGACTGATTCCATTCTTCAAGAACGTAATCTCGGTGGAAACAGGTGGTTCAATAGATGAAGAAGACGGAGTTAGTGGCCTCACACCCAATTTTTCATCAAAGAGATCTTCGGAATCATCGTCTGGAATCTCAATGGAGGAATAAAGATCATTGGAGGCTTGCTCCTCTACACCAGAATCTGGTATTTCAATGAAGGAATCAAGATCACTGCCGTCTTGTTCCTCTACATCAGAATCTGAAATTTTCGACTGATCTTCTTTCTCAGACTCTGCCTTTTCTTTCGCTTCTGCCTCTCTCAAAGCGTAATCTTCCGAGCTTTCTCGAATTGGCATTTGCCGTTTGCGTCGTGGGTCTACAATCTCAACAAGGAAGTGTTGTCTAACAAAGGCCAGCATTTTTCTTTCCATTTCTTGCCACTTTACAGAGTTAAAGTAAATCTCTTCAATGTGCATGTCTACTTCTGTCCAGACTACAAAATAGCATACAGAGCAATCTGTCACTCCAAGTTGACACTGAATTTGATACATGTAATCGGCCGAATCTTTCAGGTAAAGTTCATCTGTTACATTATCATATTTTAAATAAAAACTAGACCTGGTTTGAGCGACGTCTTTCAGCTGTTGGTATCTTACCGAATACGGGCACTTTATTTCGACAGTGGCGTTGTCATCCTCCACAAGTGCATCTGGAGAAGCGCCGAGACATCCGTCTTTGAGGTAGACAAACAAGCCGCACAATCTAGTTACTTTGCCTGTCCTCTCCTCAAAGGCTTTCAATGCCCTCGGCTCGTTCAATTTCCCCCACTCAGTTGCTGGGCATTCAAATTCGCGCTTGTACACCATGTTTTTGACCACGTTGCCAGGTTTCCCTCTCTGGAGCTTACAAATCCTCGCTGCATCAGAGGCAGTAGCACGATATTTTTTTTCCGCAGCCCATAGGTCATTCTCTGACTGGCCTCTCGTGTACTCCTCAATTTCCGCCTGCCGTTTCTTGTCAACCTGCAACAGTCGGATGCGTAACGCAATCTGCTCTTGCAGCTCAGTTTCTGGCATGTCCGGTCTCTCACACCTTCCGCCATAATCCTTCGATGCTTGAACTTTTGCTGCAGAAGCATCACCGTTCGAAATTTCTGGAGCATCTGGGTCACTTTCATCATCACCGGTGTCAGGTGGAGTGCCTGCTTCTAAAAACGTACTTTGCTCTCGTAGCAGTAATTTTCTCCTCGCATAGCCAAGACTGCGTCTTGTCCTTTTCATCGCTATCCTCTTCATTAAGCTCGATGGTGATTTTTTATGGAGCTCAGCAAATAGCGCATCCCGCCAGTCTTGCTGATGCGTGAAAATCAGAGCAGCTATATGCACCCTTTGAGAGTATGCATCTCTCCTGCCATAAAAAACTTGCTTCGCTCCAGTGGCCTTGGTGACTAGGTGGTTGAAGCTCTCTGGCAGATTTGTTGTCTCGTACTGAACAATGCTCCGATGATGGCGTGTGAGCTGAGATATTATATTTGTCAGTCGAAAAACAAAATCTGTTGAGAGATCCAATCTAAGGACATTTCCACTTTTACTACAGAATTTTTTCAAGCATTTGGCGTGGTTACCAACGCAGTGTTCTCCTATGTTCTTAACAACGCTGCAAATGGTCTCTCGGCTAGCATTCTCTTTGGAGAGTTGTAAGACCATGCGTCTCAAAGTCTTGCCAATCGTTGTTATTCTGGCATTTGTCAGGAAAGCCTTCTCTCTTTGTGCCAGTCTTTTTACAGCGTTGTTCCCTCTTACTGCTTTTTTGATCTGCTTCTGTAGTTGGAACAGGTGCTTTTTTTGATTTTTGAGAAGGTGATTGACGCACTCCACCTTCTCTATTTCAGACCCGTACGACACCTTGTCGACGAGGTTTTTCATCACGCTCGAGTCGCCATCACCGATTAGGGTCGTATATTTGACACCGTGGGTCGTCAGGCTCTTATTAAATCCCTCGACGAGCATGTCTGTCTCCATGCCTGGTGAAGAGCCTGACCAGTTCTTATAACAGACATGCTGAGGGATTTTTACAGGTGTCAACCTCCTACCTCGGTTTTTTAAGGGTCCTTGTGCCTTCAGCTGTCGTCTCCATTTATTCCGTGCAACTTGGCATACATAACAATATTTGTTCCTTATCCCAAGATGCAGAATTTTTTTAGAGACCTTTCCTATTATCACAGCACAACCTGACTTTGCCGTGTACCTGTGTCCGTAGCTTCTATGGGACCAGCCACAATCGGCAGTAACAGTGATGCCAGGAGTGCCATCAGCATCCACATTGCCTTTTAATCTTGCAACTCGTTTTTCTTGGAGACCCGCTTTTTTCATGTCTTTATTCACAAGTCGCTTTGCAGCCTGTCAAAAAAAAGAGAAAAAGAAATTATAATCATGGAATAGGTACAAAAGGTAGATGACTCATAAAAAGTGTGGCATCAGAAAAAGACAGCTGTATGGAATTGAAATCGACAAAACGATAAGTACTAATTGATAATTCAACATCTTGTCTAGCTCTTTTTGGATGAGGAAAAGAGGCAAAGATATTTGATTGGAACTCTTCCTTCAGCGTCAAGAAATGGGAAGTAACAAAATTCCTTCATTTAAAGATAAGTAACAGAATTAAGATCCTCTGTTGGACCAATATTTTTTGCCTTTTACTTTAGGATGAAATGCTAAATATTCCTTCGAATTTTGCAAATTTTCACCCATAATTTTCCTTGACAATTATTTTCACTAATCTCTCAACAACTGAGTAAAGTCTCCGAGATCAATTTTATTCCATATTTTAAAAATTTCCTAACATGTAGACACATGTCGTACACGCAGACATACGTCGTTGCACCTAGACATTCTGCTGAAGTAATGAAATGTAAAGTTTCACTCACTTGGCCAGCTTTTTTCTCCCAGACCTTGTAAGTGTCGCGAGAAGGGCAAGGAACATCAAGGCACGTCATAATTTCCTCGAAGTGGTCATGTCCTTTGCCCGTAGCCAACATTGACATAGCCATGCCAGCATTGATCTCCGCAGAACCACCAACATGTGTGTGGAAATTGGTCTTCTCACCACATTTTTGGCAAGAAAAATGCAGGACACTGTCCAAGCCTTTCTGTACCTCTCGATCGAAGGAAAAATGACCCTTTTTCCCATCTTTGCACTCATGGCCTTCAAGTTTTCTTGACTCTGTTATAACATGACCAATATCGACTATCCGTCTGTGCTTCAGGTCTTGAATGTTGCTATCAACACCAGCACGCCGAAAATACTCTACAACCAATTTGTGCTTTTCAACTTCAGCTTGCCTGAAACAATTAAAAGTAAATGTCATTCAAATGAAAGAAAATGATAGGAGCTTCTAGCAAAGGGAAAAATTAGCCTAGAAATTTACATTTCAGAACCATGATCACTGTCAAAAAAAATTCTATCATATGATGCAAAATAGGTCTGAACATACTCTATTCTGACCAAATCTTTCCGTAGTCTCACTTCAGAACAACAAATATTTTTTTTTTTTTTATTTTGGCATAAACATAGCCCTCCTTTTTTTATTCATTTATTTATTTTTGGGTTTTTTTTTTTTTTGGTTTTTGAATTTCCCTTAACGTTAATAAGTTCAGGGATTTTTGTAGTCTAGATCACAAGACAACAAAAAATAACCTTTACAATTTTTTAAACAATTCCTATGATTAAAGTACTTTTTTCAAACAGACATCCTGTATGCAAAATCATAAGGAGGTGTTCAAAATTTGAATGTATCATTATAGTCAATCAGTCATTAATCTCACATTTAAATGTCTGAGAATACGTGCAAATGGTTTTTCCTTCTTCTTTCATAGTCGAAGTACTTCCTGATAACATTCTTATGTATGTCAACTTGAACGAGAAAGTATAATGTACGCATGCTTTTCTTTACTTACTGTCTCTGAATCCTCCGTATGGGGCTAGGTGTAGCTCTTGCATTTGCAGGTGGATCAACGACAGTTCTTTGAGGTGTTCTGAAACTGAAAAAACAAATAATATCATAATACCAAGGCCAAAATTTTTTACTGAGCAATCGAGTAATTTTAAGTTCTCCACTATAATACAGCATGTATAAAATTTATAAGCTAGATCCAAATTTTGTAGTCTGCAAAATGTTCATCAAATCTGAATCCTAGACTCAAGAAGCCCTCTCTATTTTATGTAATGCTACATTTGACCCAGATATTTTGACCAGATATTTTGACCCCTTGAATATACTTGAATGTCTTTTTGCATTTTCAAGTCCTTAAATATCCTTGAATTCTGTGATTTTGCCCTATTGTACTGGAAAGTTTTTTAATTTTACGTCATCCGGTGATTTTGTGTCTTTTTTTTAAATATTTTTTTGGCTTTCAATAATAGTGTTTGAAATAATCAATTAAAATTATCTTCTAAAATCATCTAAAGAACTGTACTGATTCATCTGCAGTGTAAATGCACCATTTTTGAGAAAAACTCTTTTTGATGCTCAATCCTGTATTTGGGTGAGACGTGAAACCCTGGTTCCTTGTAACAAATACCTACACCTATCTTCAAAAAAAATAAAAAAACCCTCTAGTGCTAACCTAAGTACTATTCATGCAATAATAATAATAGTAATAATAATAATAATAATGCTTCATTCAATGCAGAAGTCCATTGTCATAAGCATGTCAAGTATTGTCAGGACGTTTCTTAATATCGAGTAATTTTTGATTTCACTTAAAATTTAATTTTTTTTTTTTTAAATTTTTTAATTTTACTTGAAAATAACATTTACTTTTTATTCAAGCAAGATAAAATGTGTTACTGATTTTGGCCTGTGGCCTGTCAGTAATACTTGTACCGGAAGTGTTCCCTCTTCCAAGTTCCAAAGAAAAAAAAAAAAAAATAAAATAAAATAAAATAAAAATAATAATAGTATATACTAGTAATATCTTGGTATAATTTCCCTTCTTTCGATGCAATGTGTTCTTGAAAAATCTCGTATTTACGTTTGCTTCTGTACGTAGAAAGTAGAGGAACAAAGATACAAGAAAAGTAATTTTTCATTTCTATACGCACTCTTTTAAGCCTTCAAAGTCTCTTTTGAAAGTGTATGAAAGTAGTTGAATTTTTCTTCAAGGAGTCCTTGAGAACTCATTGAAAGTCCAGATTTTAGAAATTAGAAGTCCTTGAAAAGTCCTCGAAAGTCCTTGATTTTGCTCTTAAAAATCTTTCATGAACGATGGTGATGCTCTGTAACACTGTGCGGAACCCTCCCGAATGACAAAAATCTGATCCAAATTCCTTCGGTCCTCCCACAAAGCATCAGGGAGTTGGCACTCCCTCATTTTATGACCTTCTGTTCGGGCACTAACTTTTAAAAACTGTTTGAGACAACGAACAATAAACACCTTGTCAACTTGGGAAAAGTCATTCAAAATCCTCATATAAAGCTTTGCTTCAATCCCCCTTCCCCCTTAACATTATATTTGTCCACCTCATGGAGCAGTATGTTATTTATGAATGAGCCTCAAGTGCCTTGGTTAAGTATTTTAGGACGTGAAAATTGAACCGCAAGAAGCTTCTGATAATATATCATTTCACTAGCTCTCTGAAAAGAAAAGTGTCTCCTCCACTTTTGAAGTGCTTGAAATATCTAATTATCGGCTCTAGTTTTCTTGCTGTCGTACTTTTGCAATTTAAGTGAAACAATATTTTCTTAAAAGTTGACTTTTGCCAGCAAATTGCGAAAAATTGGTCATTGAATATTCGCATTAGAGCCATGCAATGTTAAGCGCAATGCTCAATAATTTCATCCATTTTGTTTCATTCATAAGGTCCTCTCTAGTATTTCAAAGCTCTCCTGCCTTTTCCATCAGTCTAAAATAAGTGAATAATAATAAAGTACATCATGAAAAATTTTTTATATACCCATTTGATGGTATTCCTCCAGGGGAACCAAGTTTTCTTCGCTTTGAAGCTGGTGGCGATGATTTGCCTGTGACGCGTCTGAGTTTAAAAGCTGCTGCTTTGTACGTTTTCACTGATTCCAGTGGTCTGGAAGAGAAAAAGATCACAATTGACCCTTAGACATACGTGGTACAATGGGCATGGAATGACCCAAAACAAATAAAATAAAAATGGTCAAAAAATGCATAGCTCGATTTTTAATGCTACATATTTTCATCAGTAGCATTTTATTTAAATAGAGGAAAACCAACTTGTTTTATTTTGGCCCTATGATAATGTTTTGTAAAAATTTCATTTAAACTTCCCTGTCCCCTCTGTTTTGAGGAAATAAAGTGAGAGAGGAAATTTTGAAGGACGACCACTGTTCATGCGCTTCTATGTTTTCAATATGTCGTTTATATCTAGTATTCTATTATTTCAGACCTGGTGATGCTGCTCTCAGGATGTCAAGTTAATTAAGGTAAGCAAACATGAAAATCATGTCTTCTATTATCCGCATGCAAGGCTGGTTTTGGTCATGAATAATTTTAAGTAAGTACCTGGAAAATATTGTCGGAGACAAATACTCAGAGGAAGAATCCTCTCCCCTAACTGGCGACGGAGTGAGCGGACAATGTTCATCCAAAAATGTGGTTGATACAACACTATCAGACGCAACTTTTGGAGTGCTGGCAATGCTTCCCTGGTGCGTGATGCCATCTGCGTTGCAGTTGGAACTGAAAGCAGAAGATTTTTAAATGCTTGACCCCATGATTGTCACTTTTGAGATACATCACAAATATTGCAGTTAGGAAGTTCTAACCCTTTGAGGCGATCGTAGAAAAACATTCGTCAACAAAATTAGCATCTGCATCACACTGATACCCTAGAAGTAATGACCTTTAAAAATGCATTTCAAAAACTTATAGAAAAACTGTTAAAATGTTTGTGTTAGGAAACCCTATTTCGCTATTTTTTCAAGTATTTTACGAAAGTATAAAAAAACTACTACTTATAAAAATGAAGTATACTAAAACTACTATACTACTACTCGAAAGTAATAGTACCGCTCGTAAATTTTAAAGAGTGTTTCCTAATACGAGGATTTTAACAGTTTTTTAAGAGTTGTCTTCTTGAAATGTAAGAGCTTTTTAAAAATTTAAGCAGCCGTTGCTACTAGGGTAGCTATTATATGTTCCATTTCAAGTATGCAATATTGAGGCTGAAACATTAAAATGTCTCTGATAATTCTCATTAAATGTACCTCACGGTGAAATTGTCTAGGAAAAATCAATCCATTTCACTTGCATCATATCTTGTGGATTCTCTGCATCTCAAATTAAATTTGATGAATTTTTGTGTGAGTTTTTATGGAAGATTTCAGTTCACTGCAACTTTAACTGTATTTTAGAGTACAGATTTCATGTCTTTGACTTTACAAATTATGTCTCCAAAAATCTGACCTAACTACAATTTTTCAAAGAGATCCAAAGATCATTCAAGAAAGACATGATTAAGTCACTGAAACCCAGAGCACTATGATTAGCTCACAGATAATACATAAAAGAAAAACGTATAAAAATCTTATGATATTGAGGTACCCACTCTTTCAATGCAGTTTTTCCACTGACTCTGGTCACTTGTGCACGAATCTCAGTTGGCTTCGAATCTGTAGCAGGCGTCTCTTTTGGAGGTCTGCCGCGTCTAAAAAGGAAACCAAAAGTTATGTTAGATGAAAACTTATGTGTATATTTTGATTAGAATAATGAGTTCTTAACAGTTAACTGCAGGTAAAATGGTTCAACACAAAGTTGTATTAAACCTGGTACAATGGGCATGGAATGACCCATAACAATCTAATTTGAAGGGTTCTGGTGATATAAATCTACAAGCAGCCCAATATGCAAAAACTCATTTCTTCAGTGTGTAACAGCGTACAGCAAGTATCATGTAAAACAAAAGCTGCAATGAATGCAACACCTCTTGAGGCATGCTTATTTCCGCAGAATCAGAAATTTTTAATCCACGATTTGACAACAGTCTCATTTCAGCACTTTATTTCCAATTGGGATCCTTTAGGTAACTTTTTCTGAAATTTCATTAGATTTTAATGAAGACCTATTAATCCTCCAAGGAGGTAAGAAGGTTTAGGGGTGTTGGAGGAGCCTCCTCGAGTTGCACAAACCAATGACCCGCCGGAGACGTCACTTTCATGTATCTCATTGTAAAAAAAATGAAGTGCAGATCTTCTGCAGATTCTTAAGAGAAAATCCTCTAATTTTATTGCCAGGGGGATCATGCAAAATATAATGGTTGAAAAATTCAAAATAATCATCAACGTCAACAAATTTATATCCAATTAATGAATGACCATGGCCCTTGACAATATTTTTGGAAGTGAGACAAATATTTCCCCTAGACAAGAGGTGCTGGCCCTCCAAATTGACATTTGTGGGATTTCTCAAAACAGAGTCCTTTTTAAGAGAACCTTGCGAGGGATGCATTTGATCATAGAAGTTATTCTGTCGAGGGGAGGAGAAAGCCCTCGATGAAAAGAGGCTGCAGACGCCTCAGTATACTGTTGCAGGGAACGGAGAGCCTTAGTTGAAGGGGGGTCGCGGACCCCCATTCCCTGTTTCAAGTCAATGAAGAAAGGGAGGGGCTAGCAAGAACTTGATATCATGTAGTCTCATAATTCACCAAAAAGTGACTGAATTTGTTTTTCCTGCAAACTTTTCATGGACCTCAGTAAAAATGTACACAGACCTGTCAAAGGATTTCTTCGTTGGATTGAATGACTTAGATTTGTAGTACTTTAACTTTCCTTTCGCCATGCTGCTTATATCTTGACATCAAAATTCCACTAATTTACACTAAAGTACAGTCACTTTAGCTCGTTACTTTACGTAAAAATCGAAACTGTACCGACTGAAAATGGGCCCCTCTAATCTCACAGGTATGAGAGCAATCACCATGTCCGAGGTCTGTTCAATGAGAAACCGGATTTTGATGATAACTAGCCCATTGAGGGTCCGAATTGGGTTTTCTTGGACTTTCCTGGTAGCTGATAACATACTGAAGACCGCTAGATGCACGAATTTTGTTTATTTTGATTAGTGCTCATTGTGTGGTACCGTGCATGCGAGTAAGTCAGGTGCGTTCTGCGATTTTCCGCGGTTTTGATTATCCGCGATTTGGAATGAACACGGTTTTAATTATCCGCGAATTGTATTGTTCGCAACCGTTTGAGAACAAATGATTCCCGACCACCCGAGGTCATAATTATCTGCGTTTTTTCCGTGGTCTTGATTATCCGCGATTTGTAATATCCGCGACCGTTCGGTAAAAGACGCTCCGTCCTTTCAGAACTCTCACAAAGGACCGTCTATAATTATGTCGCTCAAGATTTTGGAATTTTAAGGCCTCGACATCCCTCTGAACATGCATACATTTAGAGATCTCCCCCCCCCCACCCTAGTCGGTCCCTCCGAAAAATTACGTAACATCTTCTTAGTTCCTTTTTTACGTAGAAACTCGTTACTTTTTCATATGTATTTTCATCGTAAGTTTCAGGGGAAAAAATAAATCCGCGATTTTCATCGATTTTGGCGGGACCTAATGTAGTGCTTGATCCCTCTTTTCCTCTCGTCACGCATCCAGAAGCTGATTCAGACCCCCTCAATTTACCTAGAACGTGACGTTACTTGGACCGCGTTTAGCAGGAAGGAACCAAGCCACAACAGCTATTTCCTACTACATTTAAATGGGCAATTTAATTTTGTACAAGAGAACGTTTGTGCGGATTCCTTTGAAAATTTCCTGTAGAGAACTCATTGAATTTTTCTCAAAAATCCCTAGAAGCGTATTCTTGTAAAAATTAAATTGCCAATTGAATTTGGCAATACCTATGTAGCGTGGGATCTCTCTACTTAAAGTGGTCTACTTATTAATAATATTTTTCTACGATCTTCGTCCCTCTCTTCTGCAGGTTTCAGTGAGGTCCGAACGACGTCAGACATCGTATTTTTTATTGACAAACGACCACGAGGCGTGAGGAGGTACATGAAGAAAATTGACTGAAAATATAAATATATGACAGATTCTGGAAATAATAATTTTATAATTACCTTTTGAAGTTTTTGTCGGAGAACGGAACGGCGTGCCGTTCATTTCATCACTTGTCTTGGTCAGCATTTTTAGAAATTGGTACTCCTGGTTTATAAAAGTTGTAAAATGTATGCAGGTGGGTATTGTGGGAAGAAACTGAATGAATAATGAAATTTAGCAAAGCACTGCACTCAAATTTTTAAGTACACATTACACTTAAGTTGTACAACTTTCCGGTTTGTGTTTCAGGCCGCCCCCACCCCCCCCCCCCAATTTTGGGAAAAAATTAGATGAATTGAAGTAAAGTCTATCTTTCGTAATCGTACAGGGGGCGTCCAGGGGCCCATCCAGGGTCGGACTGACGCACCTCTGAGGGCGCACACCCTTAGCCGGCGAAGGGGGCGCAATGTGATATTTTGCTCAGGAGTATGCGGGAACGTCTCTCGGAAAGGCCGAAATTTTTTAAAAATCAAACTCTTCTAAGTAGAATTTTGACGATATTTTCAGGGTCAAAATCGATTAATCTTACAAAGGGAATTTATGAAATTGAACATAATAATAAAAGTATCGGAAGAATTGTGAGATGAAAAATGTAAAATCGATCAATCAAAGAAAAGCTATTCGAGGCATCCAAGCACCATTATCTCTGGAAGAAACAAGCCAGAGCTAAAGAGATCCAAAATCATGCTTTTGAAAACTGAAAGTAGGAAAATGAGGGTCACAAGAAAACAAGAAATACTTCAGACCCTGTATATTGTATAAGTAACCAATACAATACATTTTAAATTTAAATTTTTAAATGTTTAAACAAAGTGGGAACAATGAATATCAGGGCAAGATTAAGGGGGTGGCCACATGGGCCGCGGCCCATGGCGGCAAATTTAGGGGGCGGCAAATTTTGAAATTTTTTTAAATGTAGGTATAAAAATAGTGTATTTACTTCGAGAAAATACACTAAAAATGGGATTCAGAAAAAAAAAAATTGTCAATGAGAAAAGGGGACAAAATCTCCCTTTCCTGAGAGTATAGTAATTTCTAATTTTGTTGTTTTTCGGTGATACAAGAGACAGC